>NC_044315.2:42873845-43192773 GCF_007474595.2 Lynx canadensis
CATCATTAGAAACTTGTCTATTGTTCTGAATATGGCACATTTATGCATTTTATGTTACTGCTGGAATGTATAGTCTAATGCCTTTTCGTTATAGAATCAGTATCTATTACTCAGAGATATGCGAGCACTCATTTGAGACCTATTATAAATATTTAGACCATGGAACTGAAACCAAACTCTGTATCCTGATTTAGTAAATAGAACCCAACTTTATAAAGCTATAAGGAAGCCCTGATTAACTTAATTCTTGCATCTAAAAAATAATTACCTGAATTCAATTTAATTACCATAAGCCATTCTAATTAATAGTTTGGTGATCTTTAACAAAGCAAGGTTTAGGGGCACCTGGGTGGCTCAGTCAGTTAAGTGTCTCTCTCTTGAGTTCAGCTCAGGTCATGATCTCACAGTTTGTGAGATCGAGCCCCAGTTCTGGCTCTGTGCTTACAGCATGGATTCTCTCTTAGGATTCTCTCTTACCCTCTCTTTCTTCTCCACCACCCCATCTCTCTTTCTCTAAATAAATAAATAAATAAATAAATAAATAAATAAATAAATAAATATTTTTTTTAAAAAAAGAAAGCAAATTGTAGCTTTGCTGTTGTAACTTTTTTTGGGTAAGTGTTCTTATTGAGAGATATCTTTGTTCATTTAAATACATTTCCAATTGCTTTTTGCCAGATAATACTGACTTTCTGTCTCTGTTCCTTTCCCTTTGCACTATTTGAGTGACGATAATAATGGATAATTAGTTTTTTTTTTGCTAGTTGGTAATTTTGATGGGAACTACATGGGATGTCTGTCAACTTTCATGTAGATGGTGGAAAAATTATAACTGCTCTGAATTATCTCTGTGAACCTGTGTCAGTTTCTCTAGGCTGTGGATCCTAAATATGGAAATACCTTGACAGCGCAGGATATATGGAAGGACATACATTGGTTTCCATGTCTTATATTTTTTATCTGTCTCTCTTTAAAGCAAACTCAGTTTTATAAAAATGCTACATTGCAGTCTCATCTCAGGCTTATAAAATAGGCCGTTCGGATACCTTTCTTCTCTTCCCCTTTCAGCCTCTTTTTCTAAACATAACTACAACCAGGTCACTCCGGTCCTCAAGAATAGGTACATGTACTTTCCAGTTTGCCAGTGGTCCATTTTCTTTCTTTGTTCTTCCTTTCCCTTCTATTAAGGCATATATATTTTAAAGATAAAATCATGACTTATAAAATAAACATGAAAGATTTTATATACCTCATTAATTGAGAGGAACCTTAAAATATTACAACTTGGGGGCACCTGGGTGGCTCAGTCGGTTAAGCATCCGACTTTGGCTCAGGTCATGATCTCACAGCTTGTGAGTTCAAGCCCAGCTAGGGCTCTGTGCTGACAGCTCAGAGCCTGGAGCCTCTTCAGATTCTGTGTCTTTCTCTCTGCCCCTCCCCTGCTCATGCTCTGTCTCTCTCTCTCTGTCTCAAAAATAAATAAAAACATTAAAAAATTTTTTTTTTAATGTTACAGCTTGTTTAAAAGAGAACCCAAAGAATACACATAGGCAAGTAGAAATGCTGGGATGAATTTGTTAATAGATGCAAAACTAGTCAGTTTTCACTGGGTAATAATCAATTGCATATTCACCCTTACCATTTGCATTTCTGTAGATAAGAATCATTTGCATTACTATCAGTTTTCTATAACTTACAGAGTTGAAAATAACTCCACAAACTGCTCAGATAACCCAGAAGGGTGCATTGGACAGGACGTCCATAGTCTTCTTGCCCATCTTAAATTCTTTCACAATTTCTCCTGACTGTTCCTTAAATGTTAATCCAGTGCCTGGCCAGGCATTATGTAACAATGAACTATAGAAGTAAAACCTGCCACCATAGAGTTAAAAACCATTTAGAAACCAAGAAACAGAGAACCACAAATATATGATTACATATTGTGGCAAGTGCTATAAAAGGATGGTGAGAGGCAGCATGCAAAATTACAAGGGAAGTCTGAGGGAGCAATGTTGAAGCCATTTTTAGGATGAGCCAGAGCTGGCTGTGCAGAGACCAAAGGACAACATCCCAGCTTCACAGACTAGTTACATCTCTAGGCTACAGGTCTACACCCTGGAATACTATTTGATGGATATATATATATATATATACACACACACACATACATATACATATATGTATATATGTATATGTATGTATATATATATATGTATGTATATATATAATTTAAATTTAAGCAGAGGCTTTTTTAAAAAAGTAAAGAAGTAGGCTCCTACTCTACATTTGAGAGAGAGAGAGAGAGAGAGAGAGAGAGAGAGAGAATGGGAGAAGGGCAGAGAGAGTGAGACACAGAATCCGAAACAGGCTCCAGGCTCTGAGCTGTCAGCACAGAGCCTGACACAGGGTTTGAACTCACAAACCATGGAGCCGTGACCTGAGCCAAAGCTGGTCACTTAACTGACTGAGCCACCCAGCTGCCCTGATGGTCCCACATTTTTAAATACTCTTCAGTTCATCTTTTATTTCTTTTTCTCCAAAACAGTGAAATGTTGATGTCACCAATATTTCTTTATTCCTAAAATATCTTAAACTTTCTAATTACATAGGCTTTTTTTTTTTTTTGAATTAACTTCTAGGTCAGCATTTATTCAAAAAAAACTTCTGATCATGACCACCCACATGGTGAAAAACACATTGTTCCCTCTGCCCTCCATATGCAACAACTAAAATAGTTATTTCACAAAGTAACACCCTTAATACCAGGGATATTCTCAGATATTTTCTATTTTGTTTTTCTTTCCTGTTATATTTCATTCTGAAGATGCCAGTCTCATGACCCACTAAATTGATTTCATAAGCCAAAAGGGCAGCCATTTAAAATTTGAAAAGAACTGTTCTAAAACAGAAGTTTTATTTATTTAGCTTCAGGATCTCTGTCATAAAATGTCTTATTAAAAGACAGAAAATGAAATAAAAACTCCTTTAGAATCCTATTCTGAACTTTGTCTTATGGTTCAAGGATTGAGAATCTTTTGATCCTTTTTCTGTGAAGGTGCAGTCTGGATTTCAAAACCAAACATTCAAGTCCACATCACAATTCTATACCCTGAGACCAAATATCTAAACTTGATCTTAAAAAGACTCCTGCTCCCTTTTAAGTTAGCTTAGTTTCCAAGTATTCTGTGTTTATTCAAATGCTTGTGCATTTGGACGTGCCCTTCTGGTCTCCGGTACCCTCTCTACCTGTCATTTCTCTGGATGGCTCCTACTCAATCCTTCACGTTCCAGCCAAGAAGACTTTCCCCGCAAGACTTGGGGCTCCCTTTCTGATGCTTGTTCTGCCCTATTATAATAGCTGTGGCCCTCAGGATCACCTTAATCTTGTATCCGAAGTCTCAGTGGGCAAGTTGTCTTCCTGCTAAGAATCCAGTTACCTGAAGGTGAGAATCAAATCTGTCTTCTACTATCATGGGAGAGAAGGGTGGGATGAAGGCCTTTTGATCCATCCCTCACATGATTGAAGGGCTTTGAATGGTACCATCCTCAACGAGGAAGACACACTAGAAGAACTGAAAGATGCTCATGTGTATCTGTAGATCTTTGTGTTTTTGCTGGGTCATATGGCCTATAGGGTGCTATACAATAATTTTTCATGTCTTCTGTAAATTCCTACAAATAGCACACTTGTATTGTGTCTTCACATTTTTAATTTATGAAATGTGAAGACTTAAAATGTACCACAGTTTTGGCATTATTCTTTTCTCATTTCTTCATTTTTGAAAATAGATGTGGGAGCTTAAAAAAAAAAAGTGGGCTGTACCACTGTTCACCTCTCGATGGGGTGACTGTAGATATTATTGAGTAAATGAATGGATGATACACAGATCACATAAGTCTGATGTTGGGCAGGAAGTAAGGATTGGGGCAATAATTAAAAAATTGTTAATAATTTCACCCTTTTATGACTACATTTCTGTGAGCTGAGGGCATGATTTGACCTCCTGGACCAAGGTTTCTTGTGTGACGTGACTAAATTCCAATTGTGCCTAAGATTTTAAAATTAGTATAGATCATTTTTGGCAAATATATTTATGACTAGCTCATGTTGACAAAGAATCTTCATAGAAGTAGTATTTTACCTATCAGTTTTATCAAATAGCAGATTCATCCTGCTGGTTTTGGCAAAGAGTAGCTTGAAGTGTAATTTAGAAAGTTGTTACCATAATTACTTAGTATAATCTTGTCTTTGTAATTTTATATGGAATAGAAAATACATATGCAAAGTGATTTTAGTCTTTTTAAACGTGTATAGATCAAAAGTACAAAAGTACACATTTTGGGGGGTGCCTGGGTGGCTCAGTGAGTTAAGTGTCCGACTTCAGTTCGGGTCATGATCTCGTGGTTCGTGAGTTCGAGCCCTGCATCAGGCTCTGTACTGACAGCTCAGAGCCTGGAGCCTGCTTCGGATTCTGTGTCTCCCTTTCTCTCTGCCCCTCCCCTGCTCATGCTCTCTCTCTCTGTATCTCAAAAATAAATAAAAACATTAAAAAAAATTTTTAATAAAAAAATTAAAATTTTTTTATTTTCTATAATATGTAGTTGGAGTTTGAGTTGTCTTCCATCCAAAGGCAAGACAACTGAAATTATATTTTAATTTTGCCTTTTTAATAAAATTTGCAGCTGATGGTCCTAAATGCATGTTCCTTGCCCTTAGAGATGTTGTTATAATGGAATCTCCTATATTTATGCTAACAGGAGTTTAAAACACCAACTAAGCCTGACTTTAAATACTGCAGTATGTGACCATTTGCAAATGTTTTTAAAGGTAAGTGAGTGTTTGATATTTTGGCAGAAATTCTTATACACACATTCACCACACCAGAAATTCATTAATCTGTGTGACTTAAACAAAATAAACAGTAAGCTTGGTTCTTGCCCCGTTGCTCTCCTTGGAATCTATTTAATATCTTTTCCACCTAATTAGATGATTGACTGTTAGACTCCCTGAGCCAGTGACGTTCTTGTTCTCACTCCTTCGAACTTCAGGAAAAAACACATTTACAGTTTCATGATCTTGTTTTGTTGGCGCCCTCATGGTAAGGGACATTTTCAGGGACTGAATTCAAGTTGACATCTGTCAGACACAGGTGTTGCTGGCTGAGCAGTCTTTAAGTCGTAAACTGCCAGCGCCCTCTAGTGTTACTTTCCCCCAGCACTTGACCGCGCTGATGCTTCTGCTCTGAAGAGAAGACGCTTGCGGGAAAGGAGACAGGATAGAACTCTTGGGTCCAGCGCAAAGCATATGAGTGTCTTTTTATTTTCTGCTGCTCCATATCTATAACTAGAAAGCGAGAATATTCTGTGTCTTCTTTCTTTTGAATTCTGATAAGCAAAACAGTCCTCACTATGTCTCTGAAGGAACTTAGGGATTTGTAAGATAGCACACCATGGTTGGAGGAAGTTGTACCCGAAAAAGGTGAAAGACTCTGGGCCTAAAAAAATTTAATTGTAATTTTAAAAATTTACTTAATACATTAGGTAATGTTTTAAGATACACAGTTAGCTCTTAGTGATTTATAGGCTAATTTTTCATGGTCAGATTACCATCCCCTATTTCCTTCTTCTCTAACAACCATATTTCTCTACTGTATTCATCAATCAACCCAGAATCATATTTATGAAGTAGATTTAAACTTTTCCTTTTTTTAAGAGTTTTTTTTTTTTTTTTGAGAGAGAGAGACAGAGAGACAGAGAGAGACAGAGACACCAGGGAAGAGGGGAAGACCGAGAAAGAGAGAAACTTCTTTTTTTTTTTTTTTTAAGTTTATTCTGAGAGAGAGGAAGCATGTGTGAGCAAGAGAGGGGCAGAGAGACAGGGAGAGAGAGAGAATCCCACAGAGGTTCCATGGAGTCAGCACAGAGCCTGATGCAAGGCTCGAACTCAGGAACCGTGAGACCATGACCTGAACCCAAATCAGGAGTCCAACACATAACTGTGGAGGCACACAGGTGTTCCAAAAGAGACAAAATCTTAAGCGGGCTCCATGCTCAGCACAGCAGGGCTCGATCCCACAACCCTGGGATCATGACCTGAGCCGAAATCAAGAGGCCAATGTTCAACCAACTGAACCACCCAGGTACCACCCCCTTTTTAAAAAATGTTTATTTATGTGTTTTGACAGAAAGCATGAGAGCATGGGGGAGGGGCAGCAAGAGAGGGGGAGAAAATCCCATGCAGGCTCTGCACTGTCAGCATGGGGTCTGAATGTCCCATGACATTCCCATGAACCTTGAGATCATGACCTGAGCTGAAATCAAGAGTCGGACATTTCACCAACTGAGTCACCCAGGCACTCCCCAAGTTTCCTTTTTTAAATGAAAAATCATGCTAAGTGTAGTTATACTACATATTCTCATAAAAGATATTCCAAAATCAAATATGATTTATTTTCAAATATCTTATTTGAAATTACTTCGGGTGTTTGTTATTAGGATGTGTAGCTTCTAATGTGCTCATAGCAATGACATCCTTTTGAACAATTCAGAGATTATGTTTTTTGGATCTGTTCAAATATGGAACATCTTGATGGAACAAAATTTTGGTGATACCAAAACATAACTCATAGTCACTTTTGGACACCTGATGGCTGGTAAGGCCAACTTTTAATATTATATACTTAATACATAATATTAAAATATTTATATATTTATATAAATATATAAATATTTCTTAAAGTACTTAATATTAAAATAAAAAATACACTAGAGCAGTTATGTGACATCACAATATACCCATAAATGAAGTGAATTACAGTCTTTTGCAGAAATGTATTTTGAATTTGTGCTGTCCATGGCCATTTGGTTTGAAATCTTGCTTGCTGTTAATAGTGGTTTGTGAAAGTTTTATTCCATAAAACCCCAGAAATATCAGTTTGTTTACTTTATTTGGTAAAGGACTTAAAAATATTTTTAAACATTTTAGAGAAAATGGTTTTATTAAATCAAAAGAAACTAAAAAGCAATACAACAAAAGTGGCATTCCATGAAATGTCATGAACCACTATAAAGGGGAAGATTTATGTATATGTAACCCTAAAACTAATTTTTAGAGACATTATTTTCTGACTATCGTGGATCAAGGGATAGTCTTGACTGAAAGATTTTAACAAACTGAGCAACATACTGCTGTTTTTGGTTTTCTTTATAATAACTGTGCATTGAAAAATTTGAAAGAAGAAAACTTAAATGCTTTTTGGGTATAAATATTGCTTCAAGAAATAGTGGAAGTTAAATATGAGATGGTGGCTTGCCTGATGAGATTAAAATATTGTTCTGTTTTCTACAAAAATAAAAAAAATTGTGACTCCATTAAGTAATTAAACATTAAATTTGAACATTAAAGTAATACTAAGGGGCCATTTTTAATTGGTTTTTCTTTAAGAATTTTATTGACAATTCTACTAGTTATTGCCTCAAAAAACTTATCTAATTAAAATTAATGACAGAATCTAAGAACTATGAGAGATCATCTAATTTAGCATTGTTGTCAATGTAAGAAAATCTATGTGAAAATCTTAACCATTATAACCATTATTTTACAAAATGAAAGCAAGGAAAATTAAATGTTATGGGCTAGACATACTATCCATGAATTATGTATGTGTTTATTTTATGATTTATCTAAGTATTGCTGGTCTATCAATCGAGCCCTGAGACATACACGGTGGTAACAAACATTAGCCATCTTTGATGGTCACTGGTTATCATTCATGAAAAACCCATGGCTCTACCCTCTTTCAATGTTATTGTCTTGGGGGTTTATTCATCAAGGTGGGAAGGTATGGTATTTTATTTAATGGTTTATTAGCTTGATTTATAACTTGTAACTATTGGGATTTGTAGTGTGAGAAGCCCCCATGTGTTCCCTTGTTCCTGCTCTTGCAGATGCTAGGGTTGACCTGCAGAGGGAGCTTCTGGGCACCACCCCAAGGCAAGGGCACGGGCAGCAGCTGTCCCCACTGAGAACTCTCATTTGTTCACATCAGTCAGGTCGGCTGCCTCAAGAGTGAGACACCGAAGGTCAGTTTTGTCAATTCGCTGTTATGTTCGGGGTTGTGAATCCTCTCCTTCCTGCCTGAGTCATTCCTGGGAACAGAGTTAGGATCTCAAACTTTCATATATACTGGGAAAGACTCTGTGATAAAATCTGTGATAGCTCCTTTTATAACACCACTACTTCTGCTAAGACATCTTAGTTTATGTTTAAATAATTTTTTCCACACATTTCATTGGTAACTTGAACCAAGATATTTCTCTTTTTAATAAAACGATCCTCAATACAACTGCATTAAGAAAAATACTTGGCTTATGCTAAGTGAAAAAATGAGATCCAACATTTGTTGTTCCTTTTCAGGACTCCTTACACACCCTCAGGTGTGTCCTGTTTGGGAGAACAAGGTTGACTTTAAGGTTGAAGCAATAGCATGAGGCGTAGTTATACAGTGTTTCATTTTAAGCAACTTGCAGGTATGGCTGGAAGTAGAAATTCTGCCAGCTTATAGCTGTTAATTGGACAGCTTTCATCAAGGCTAATTTTTTTACCCTCGCATTGTACGCCTCCAAAAGAAACACATGTAGGAGTATTAACAAGAGAAGAATTTAGGCATGAGATACAAGGGGAGCCAACACCACCCCGTTTAGAAGGTTGGCGGCAACATCAAGCTCACTGACAGGTAAGCCCCTGAAGCGAAGACAGTGAAGGCAGGACGAGCCAGCACTTTCCCAGACCGATTTGAGCACGCAGCAGGAACAAGTTACTTATGGCCTCAGGTAGTAATCCTTCCTGACTTCCTTTTTTGTTTTTCTTTCAAGAAGACTAGCGTTTCATAATTCTCTTGCTTTTCCCTTTAGTCTTTTATCACTCTCTTCTACCCCACCCTCTCGATGAATAATGAATCCAGATATTAATATTTTTGTTAATTTCAATTTTTTATTCACATTTTAGATTATGTAGAGCATGGGAGTTCAGAGCAAGAATGCTGGAATCACATTGGCTTTGTTCACACTTGGCTTTATCCTCTATTAGCTGGGTGGCCAGATTTGGTCTCCACTTTCTCAAGTTTTTTTTTTTAATTTTTTTTTAATGTTTATTTATTTTTGAGACAGAGCATGAACAGGGGAGTGGCAGAGAGAGAAGGAGACACAGAATCTGAAACAGGCTCCAGGCTCTGAGCTGTCAGCACAGAGCCCGACGCGGGGCTCGAACTCACGGAGCTCGAGATCGTGACCTGAGCCGAAGTCGGACGCTTAACCGACCAAGCCACCCAGGTGCCCCATCACTTTCTCAAGTTTAAAATGGGAGTACTATTAGTGCCACCTCATTAGGTTGTTGAGAGTTGAGATAGGGCTTTAGGAAATCCAGTAGAAATCCAAGTAGAGAATAACAGACATTTGCTCTAGATAGGTGATTAAGGAAGGCTCTCTAGGGAAATGGCATTGAATCTGGGCCTTAAAGAAAGAGAGAAGGGTCCAATTAGGACATCTGTCCTGAGAGGCATTCATGTCACACTGTTTTTTGTTGTTGTTGTTTCTTTTCCCAATTAGAAGGACATTCATTGAGCTCCACGATAATGATAGCTATTAAGGTGCTTTCACGTATTGTGTCTTTATACCACTTGTTCTTCATCACAGCCCTGTGAAGTTAGATGAGGAAACAGGCTCAGAGAAGTTCATTGTTTAGCTCATGTGTTGTTTCTAGGACATCACCATGGCTCTTCTTCCTGGGCGCTTCTCATGCAAATGCTTCTTGTAGCTCTGAGGGAATAGCACCACCCTCTTCTCCCCACCATCTCTTGCTCTAGAAATCTTAGGATCTTGGATTTCTTGCTTTCTAGAACATGAAAGCCTTGCTCTTTTCAAAAGACTTAGCTAGTTGATCTCCATTTCCCTACTTCTTACCACCATGTATCTCTAATGAGATGTGTGGACAGTCATAGACACGACTGGGGATGTCTAAAATGTAGTGTGGGTTCATATGCATTCACCTTTGGCTCTCTTGCCCCATCAGCTCTCCTGTTAATTACAAAAGTCATTTGCATCTGACCTTTTGGTCATTGTGCCCCATGGATTTGGGCTTCACTAGAAACAGTGGGATTTCCAGAAAAAATGTGGCTGATGGCTGAATTCTTCACCAGTGAAAAACTTCACTCACTTTTTAAAATAGTTGTTTGTTTCTTTGTTTGTTCTGGGGGAGGAGGGGAATCAGAGAGAGAGGGAGAGAGAGAATCCTAAGCAAGCTCTGGCTGTTAGCTCAGAGCCCAGTGTAGAAGTCGATCTCATGAACTGTGAGATTGTGACCTGAAACCCCTACTCTCCTAAATAGAATTGGCTAAACACTATTTGTTTTGTTGTTGTTGTTGTTGTTGTTATTTTGTGCATATGGACTCATGGTTATCAATACAAATATCAGCTATTGTATTGAATCAAATACAGTGAGGTTAGGAGTGCCTGGGTGGCTCAATCAGTTGAACGTCTGACTTCAGCTCAAGTCATTATCTCATGGTTCATGAGTTCGAGCTCCACACCAGGCTCTCTGCTGTCAGCACAGAGCCCGCCTCAGATCCTCTGTCCCCATCTCTCTCTGCCCCTCCCCCACTCATGCTCTCTCTCTAAAATAAATAAACATTAAAAAAAAATGCAGTGATGCACCCAATACATAGTAAGTGCACAGTAAATGGCAGTTGGATTAATGATAGTCTCAAGGTTGGTTTATTTACATAAAGCTACTTTTCCTATATTTAATTGACCCATATTTCTATGATTTTTGTCCGTGTGTGCCCCATCTATGGAGACTGCCCTCTTGGGCCAGCAAAAGGAAAGGGAGAGCATTATACCCAGCAGGCTGAAGAGACCCCATCAGAATTCCTGTCAACTGACAAAGGGCGCTAGGGAGATGGAGCTTCTCCCTTTCTGAAATCATGGTCCAGAAAGCAATGCCGATAAAAGAACTCAGTTAAACAATTTCATTATTTATTATTATCATAGAATTGATCAGTGAGTGGCAAAAAGGAAAACTTTTTTTAAAGTTTGGAGTAGACTCATGCTGTCAGGCTTTAAAGTATGTTTTATATTTAATTTAAGTTCTCCAATTTCATTACATCATTTTTTATAGTATTTATTAACTTCTCAGACCTTCCTCTAAAGTCGAATACCTAGGGCATAAGTGACTATGCTTCTAATTGTTGCCTCATTTGCTTATGTGTTTTCTTATTTTAATACTATTACCATAGGTGGGTGTGGAGTGCATGACTGATCACATGTCCACTATTGGACCCTGGATACAGTTGACAATCTTATAACCTACTTTTTTCATTTAATGATGTATGACATAAGACTAATACCATATAATTATTTTAATAAGCATATACCATTCTGTCATATTGGTGTTTTGTGATTTATTTTTCATTCTTTTTTTTTGTTGAAATTTTCCCCAATATTTTACTATCACAAATACCTCATTATGAACATCTTCATGAATAAAGCCTTTTCTAAGTTTCCCATCATTTTAAAGTACATAAATCTGTTCCTATAAACTACTCACTTGCCGTTTCTTAAACTGCCCTGGGATAGGAAACCTGATAAATAAGCTTGTTAGAAGTAAACCTAAGGGGTACCTGGGTGGCCCAGTCAGTTAAGGGTCTGACTTTGGCTCAGGTCATGATCTCACGGTTTGTGAGTTCAAGCCCCGCATCGGGCTCTGTGCTGACAGCTCAGAGCCTGGAGCCTGTTTCTGTGTCTCCCTCTTTTTCTCTGCCCCTCCTCCTCTCAAGCTCTGTCTCTCTCTCTCAAAAATAATAAAATAAATATTAAACATTTAAAAGATAAAGTAAACCTAAGTTAACAGTCAATAGGCTCTGAAGAAATACGAAGTCCTCGGACACTGTGACATTTGATGTCACAAGAGCCTATTGTTTCCCATCCCCCCACCTCTACTCCCCAGCCCCAGCTCCCACCCCTGCTTCCATGATGGTCCAGGCGTTGAGTGTGTCTTAATAGTTGCCTTCTCCCAAAATGAGGCACCAAATTTCTGGAGACCTGGCTGAAAAGCAAAGGACATTTTGTAGCTCGAATTGTTAATGTAGTTTGGAAGAAGCATAGACATAAAGTAAAACCTCATTCATGACAATCCCATTGAGTCATTATTTTTACATCATTATGCTAGGGAAAAACTTACATTTTCCTAACAAGTTTCTCTGTAATGGAAATAAATAATGTGAGTAAGTCTTTTTAAAACTTGATGTTTACAAAAAATACATATTTATCCATTAGATATATCTTCATTAAAAACTTTCTACAAGGTAATTTCTTGTTAGCACAGTGTGAATTATTCTTTATATTTTAAAACCATAAAATCACGTTTTTCTAAAATATTAAAAAATGCTGAACCATGATCCATTCAGGTGATCCTCAATTATCTTAATTACTGAGTTTCTATAATACTAGCTCAGTAGAAATATTGCTTTGTTTAGAAACATTTTTAATAATGCTAAGGATGATTAATGAGGAAAAGACAAAAATTGAGTTTGGCTCCTGGGCAGTTGAAATGATTATTTTGCATAGTTTAGCTAAAATCCCTAGACACTTAGTTTGCTTTATTCTTGCCTAAGGTATATATGAAAATATATATTTGTGAATTGAAGGCATATATTTCAGTTATGTTTATGTCTGATCTCTCCTTTTCTCTTTGTAATTATATACTCATAATTATTTACTATGGGTGCTGATTTTACGGTAAAATTTATGTTTCAGGAATAAAGGTTTATGTTTGATAGGCACCCAGCTATGTTTTCTGTAGTTGTGCCTGCCTCTTATAAAGAGACTGGTAGTGGGGTCAAAGTAACAGCAGAAAGCTAAAGAGAATGTCTTTTTTTTTTTTTTTCCTGTGGTTGACCTACAAAATTATATCAGTTTCAGGTGGACAACATAATGATTTGACACACATTGGGAAATGATCACGACCGTAAATCTAGTCACCATCTGCCTCCATGCAAAGTTGTTACAATATCATTGTCTATATTCCCTGTGCTGCACATCATATATCCATGACCCATTTATTTTATAACTGGAAGTTCGTGCCTTTGGATCCCCTTCGCCTATTTCACCCATCCCCCATCCCACTCCCCTGTGGAACAACCAGTTTGTTGTCTGTATTTATGAGTCTGTTACTGTTTTGTTCATCTTTTTATATTCCACATATAATGAAATATATAGTATTTGTGTTTTTCTGTGTGATGTTTTTTTTTTTTTTTTACTTAGCATGGTTGTTACTGTTTCTGTTTCCTCCAATTGCTCTTTGGTTCATCCTCCTCATGCTTTCTACCAGCTAAGGGTCTTCTCCATCTTTCCTAGATGGTTGCAATCATATCTTGATTAGTCTTTGGTTTCAAGAGCCTTCCGTCTATGTCTGGACATTTTTATTTCTATTCTTTCTTCTCAGGATTCTAACCATGTCTCTCCCCTGTTTGTTAAGTCTGCACCAGCCTTAGCATAGCATTTGAAACTCTTCTCATTCAGCCTTCACCATCTTTCCAGATTTATCTCCTCCTGCTCAGTTTATCCATAGGGTCAACTTAACCACCGGGTGTAATAGTGCAGTGCCAGGACCCAAGATGCTCTTAGGGGCTCATGAAAGTATTGTAATTTTAATGTATTTTAAAATTAGAAGGAAGAAGTGAATATAATGGTAATAACAGTCATGAATTCAGCCTGAATACATTTAGCTTTATACCAACACAGTTGTAAAATATCATTTTTAATATGGTTTTTAATGGAGGAATGGGCCCACAAATGCGAAGGGCCTAAGGCCACGGAAGTAATAATGCACTCCTGCTTGCATACATTAAATTCTGGCCCCATTAGATTTCTCATTGGTCCTCACACACCTTTCATGCTTCCTTGTTTTCATCACTGTTATTCTCTTTACCTAGAAGTCATATCCAGATTTTAACCCATCCAGTTTTTCCTAAGAAAACGATACCCATACTTAAAAGCACAAAATAGCGGGGGCGCCTAAATGGCTCAGTCGGTTCAGTGTTCGGCCTGCCTTCAGGTCATGATCGCATGGTTTCTGGGTTCGAGCCCCACGTCAGGCTCTGTGCTGACAGCTCGGAGCCTGGAGCCTGCTTTGGAATCTGTGTCTCCCTGTCTCTTTGCCCCTCCCCTGCTCACACTCTGTCTCTCTCTGTCTCTCAAAAATGAATAAGCATTTTTTAAAAAAGCACAAAATAGCTATTTTTCTCTCATTTTCCCTACCCCTCATCTGTTTTATGCCTATCCAAAATCACAAATTTTACATTGTCATCCATTTTGAAACTCAGCAGTGATTTATTGAACACCTACTATGTATCAGGCATTATACAAGAGGAGTCTAGGAGGAATCAAACCTCCAATTCTCAGTGGATTCTCATCTTAATGAGAGTGAATATATAGGAAAGCAATTAATTATTAGATGATCATATGATAACACTGTAGTAGAGGTATGTTCAGGGTGTCCTCCCATGTTGTGTGTAGATTGTAAACTCAGTAGAGGTAAGCCTCTCTTATTCATTCATGTGGCAATGGTCTTTAACCTAGAAATAAGCTGTTCCAAGTTATTTGTAAGCCCATAGCTCACTTACACACTAGGCCCAACCCTATGCAAGGTGGCAGTCTATTCCATAAATGGGAAGCAACTGTGCCTGTATGTTTAAACCTCTGTGTCTTTTTCATGTAGGAGTTTATGCCTAAAATACTCTTTAGGTTCTTGGCTGCCTCTTAAAGACTTAGCTTGTGAGTGTCCTTGAAACCTTCCCTAACACCCCAGAGAGCACTGATCACTCTATCTCCTCCATTGCCACAGTATGTTTATATGGAATGGATTATATAATAAAATACGTTATAATTGTTTCAGAATGAGGCAGTAAAAGGTGTGGTTGGTAACTCCTTGACAGTTCTGTGTCTTCTTTCGTTTTTAAATCATTTTAAATCACAGAGCCTGGCCTATAGAAGGGGATCAAGGCATGTTGATTAAGTAAGTTACTGAAAGAATAATGAAATCAGTTTTTGGAACTCAGAGCATATTTTTCCATTTTACCATAGAAGCATTGCGCAAGGAGTCAACTCTTCCAGTCCAGTTTACAAATGACTAAACAATAACACCACTGAAATAAAATCCAAAAGTCATGCTCCACCTAAATACCATGGATTGGGTAACAATATATCCATGTAGAAGTTACTAAAAATATCAGTGAAGGATACAACAAATCCTTCTTTCTTAGAAAGAGGATGTTGTCTTCAGCTCTTGCTGCCTGGTGGAAATAGGAAAAAAGTCTTCCAGACCTTAAGGTTTGATGATGGTACGTGTGTGGCTTGTATTCCAAACTCTAGAAAGGTTGGCTATAGGCACATGAATATAAACGGACCAAAAAACAGGGCCTTGAGGAAGGAAGAAATGGTAAGACTAGAGACTCCTTTATTTACAAAAAAAAAAAAAAAAAAAAAAAAAAAAAAAAAAAAATCCTGTCCCCAACCCTCACTCCCACTCTTGACCAATGCAAAACCCAGGTCCTCTTAGTCTGCTTGAATCTTTGTTCTTACATAAAGGCAAATTCTACTCCTTCTATTATCTCTCTTGGGAAACAGATGTAGTGTTGGAATTGAATAGTCCCGTTTTTATTCTTCTGTTTCCCTTAAGCTTAAATCATTGGCTTTGAACAACAAGGGTTTGCTTCCTTACTGGGCTACTTCCTTGATCTTGGCATAATAAACAACCACCTTTGAGTATTTTTAGCCTTTTTTTTTTTTTTTTTTTTTGCAAATCTTAGCCATCCTTTTGTGTTTCCAGGTCCTTGTCTATTTAATACATTCATCCTTGATTATCTATCCCCCTTTCTGTCTTTGTAACGGGCCTTTTTGTGTTTAAATTTACCACTGCTCTGGGGTGCCTGGATGGCTCAGTCGGTTGAGCGTCCAACTTCAGCTCAGGTCATGATCTCACAGTCTGTGAGTTCGAGCCCTGCGTCGGGCTCTGTGCTGACAGCTCGGAGCCTGGAACTTGCTTCATATTCTGTGTCTCCCTCTCTCTCTGCCCCTCCCTTGCTCACGCTCTGTCTCTCTCTGTCTCAAAAATAAGTAAAAACATTTAAAAAATAATAAATTTACCACTGCCTCCCTACCAGTATGTAGTGGTTGACCTCATCACCAGAGAGACATCTTTCATGGCATACCTATTAGATGCCATTGCTTTACAGAGTGTTTTAAATGTACCATCTCATTTAATCCTCACTTCAAAGCACAAAAAAATTGTTACTTTCTTGGACAAATCTCAATTTTCCCTCCAAGCCTTCCCTAGTCTCTCATCTGCTTTTTGTACATATATATGTATGTATATATGTGTATATGTATCTATTTATTTTTCTTGAATTATAATTGACATATAAATTATATTAGTTACAGGTGCATAACATGATTCATTGTTTGTATATATTATAAAACGATCACCACAATATGTCTAGTTATCCATCACCACACAGTTACAATTTTTTTTCTTGTGATGAGAACTTTTAAGGCTCTCTAAGCAACTTTCAAATATACAGTATAGTATTATTAACTATAGTCACAAGGCTGTACATTATATCCCTAGGACTTATTTATTTTGTAACTGGGAGTTTGTACTTTTTGACCTCCCATCTGCTTTACATTCTTCTCAAGCTCTTACAATATTCTGCATTGTCATCTGCCTCTGTAATGTCTTCCAGATCTTAACACTTCATATGGTCTGAATGTCTATCTCTAGAGAAGTTGTTTATGGGCACACATGAATAGAAGGACCAGGACTAACTCCAGGGCGTTGGGAAGGAGTAGCTGATGGAGACCTGATCCTCCATTTGGTTTACACCCCCATTTTTCTTCTCCATGCCAAGGGCAAATACTGTCACCCTTAATGAAACTTCCCAGAGATAGTGTTGTCTCTGTAGAGTTCAGAATAATAGTTGGAAGCTGACAGGGAGAGAAGTGGAGAAAGGGCCTCTTCAGGCAAAGAACAATGTAAGGAAAGATCTGGAAGCCAGACAGATAATGGCATACTTAAGGAGCTGCCCTCACATGACAGGAACATAAAATCCAAAGGGGAAAATGGAGATGAATAGTGTCCTGGCACATAATGGGTGCTCAATAAGTATGAATATATGGACATATGAGTGAGACTTAAGGGAGAGGATGTACCGAAAAATCCATCTTCCCTAAAATCTGGAGAGGAGTTATTGCAAGAGGGATCCACAGAGCCATATGTATATCACGTGTCATCTGTAGACTGGAAGGATAATATGGAATGTTTCAAACATATATTCACTACTTTTTTGTCAAACAGTATTTTGATTAGTTCATAAAACACAAATTCAAATAAAAGGATTACTGAACTTCTGGTAACCTTTTGTCATAAATTTTAGGCAATAGGTGTTAAAATTATGTCTATTCTCCTGAAAGTGACTGGGAACATAGTTTGTACTAAATTAGAGTTGAAAGGCTGAAATTTACCAATCTGTTGAAGTAACTTCCTCCTAAACCTAGTTTGTTGAGAGGTTTTATGATGAAGAGGTTTTGAATTTTGTCAAGTGCCTTTTCTGCATCTGTTGAGATAATTGTGTGGTTTTTATCTTTCAATATGTTAATGTGGTATATCATACCAATTGATTTTTGTATGTTGATAAAATTCACTAATCCGGAATACACATTTATGTCTCATACTCTCCTTCTCTGAGACATTTTCCTAGCCTCCAACCAGGCACCATTTGTCAATTTTGTTTAACTGTTAGTGTACCACTTCCTTTCTTGGACCTTCTCACCAGACTGAGCAAAGCTTCCTTACACCAGACTTCCCAGCACCACCTCTACCAGTCTTGATGTCTTTTTTATTTGTAACCCCAGGCAATTTTTCTGCTTTTCCTTCAGGAGAACTACTTGGAAATAACCACTTCCCACTCTGCCTGCTGTCTACTCCTCTATACCCTTTCATACAAAACCTTCCAAACATGTTCTGTATCACGATTTCCGTTTTTATCCATCCCTTCCTCCCTTAATCTCATTTTAGTCAGGCTTTCATCCTCACCATTCCACCAAAACTATCCTTGTCAAGGTCACCCACCAGTGGTTTCCACATTGTTACGCCTCATGGCCAATTGCATATTCTGTGACCTGGCAGTAGCATTTGACCTGTTGACCAATATCCTTCCTCCAAGGAATCCTTTTGAACTTGGCTTCCAGGACAACCATTCTCTTGGTTTTCTTTCTGCTTCCCTGGCTGTTCTTCCTAAGTTTCTTTTGCTTGTTCCTTCTCACATCCAGGTCTCAAAACTTGGATTATTTCTTTATCTACATGCGTCCTTTTGGGATCTCAGCCAGTCTCGTGGCTTTAGATATGATTAATACGCTGAAACACCTTCTCTGAACCTCTCCCGTAAATTCCAAACTGGTGTACCCACCTGCCTACCTGATAGCTCCACTTGGATAGCTACTGGGGATCTCCAGCTGAACTTAATTGAACTCCTGACCTTCTCCCTATGCCAGTTTGTAGCCACTCTATTCAAAACCCTTCAAGTCATATTTGACTCATCTTGGCCAGGCCTACAGCAACTCCTATTGGTTCTACCTTCAAAATGTATCCTAAATCTTGCCACCTTTACCCACACCACTACCACTGTGATCTAACCCAAGAGCACCTCTGTAAAGAGGCAATAGTCTCCTAATGGGTTTCTGTGCTTCTACCCTTACCTTTTCCCCTGAAGCTTGTTTTCAGGACAGTAGCCATAGTGTAACAGAGTGATGTTGTCAAAACGCGAGTCAGGTCATGTCACCCCTTGGCTCTTGATTTCACTCTAAGTTAGAAGTTAGAAGCCATAGTTGCGGGGCGCCTGGGTGGCGCAGTCGGTTAAGCGTCCGACTTCAGCCAGGTCACGATCTCGCGGTCCGTGAGTTCGAGCCCCGCATCGGGCTCTGGGCTGATGGCTTGGAGCCTGGAGCCTGTTTCCGATTCTGTGTCTCCCTCTCTCTCTGACCCTCCCCCGTTCGTGCTCTGTCTCTCTCTGTCCCAAAAATAAATAAACGTTGAAAAAAAAATTTAAAAAAAAAAAAAAAAAAAAAAAAAGAAGCCATAGTTACAACAGTGGCCATAGGGCTCTGTGGAAGCCAGTCTCCTGTTTCCTCCCTGACTTTTTTTCCCTTCTGTTCTTTTCCAGCTAACTCTGCTCTAGCCATTCCGGTTTCTTTAATATTCCCCAAATACGTCTTCTTGGTCCTTTATACTGGCTGTTCCTCTACTTGGGCTACTCTTCCCCAGATATCCTCATTGTTTGCCCCTTTGCCCAATTCCAATCCTCTTTGGTAGGTTGCCTTTTTGACTTTTTGACCTTCTCTGACTGCCATATTTAAATCACAACTTCCTATTCTGGGCTGTAACTGTCCATCTCCTTCTCCGTTGCTTGTTTTATATTTCTCCATTTACCACTTCTATAGAACTTATTCAGTTATCTTGTTTATTCCACGAAGGTATTATGTTGGTTCTTTTTTTTCATTGCTGCATGTGTAGGGCACAGAAAAATGCCTAGTGCCTAGTTGAAGCTCGCTCAATATTTTTTGACCGAATGAATGAATTGGACAGAATACATATTTATAGTCAGACTTCTAGGGTTTGTTTGGCTCACTCACATTCCTACTATTTCCACTCTGAGTCATCCTGTCTAATAGAATGTTTGGGTCACCAGGGCTATCTTTCTTTCTGAATTTATATGACAGCAGTGTCACTATTATCTCAGTGCTTTTTGCCATCTGTATTTAGAAAAACAGCATCTTGCTCAAGTATACAGTAACTGTTAGAAAGGCCAGTGTGGTTACAGAGAAAAACTGCTTTCGTATTTCAGTATATTAACATATTTTATAAACAGAATATTTTCATCTCCTCTGGAAAGTTTTGGTTAGCACTAGAGTTTGGTAGACTAGAGGTGGATTATGACAGGTAAATTTTTATGGTATTTTATAATTCCCGAAAGACAAAGGTAGGGCGGTCATTACTATCACCATCTCTGTTTCTCATCCAAGGAAACTCTGCTAGGTTTGTCGCACAGAGAACTTGTCAGTACTGAAATTAAAACAATAGCTTCAGACTGCAGAAACCATGTATTTACAGAATAAGATAGTAAGAACCTCCTTAGATCGCAGCGCGCGCACACACACACACACACACACACACACACACACACAGGTTCACTTACCCAGAGAGCACCTTTTTCTTTTACCCTGACTTCTTTCTTCTATATTTTAGCGTAAGATAAAATTTCTTTTCTAGCATCAAGGTAATACTCATTCATGGTACAGAAATTGGAAAATACAGAAATATGAAAAATAAGGTAACCTCTCACTCCATAAGTAAGAGGTAATAGCCGTAAATATGTTGGTGAATTTTGTCTTTATTTATAGGTCTGTATCATAAGATTGATTTAAATAAAATTAGGATCATACTGTGAGTCTACATAGTTATGGTACTTTTCAAGAGAATTAAAAGATACCTTACTTACAGACTCATTCATTCATTCAATAAACTGGGGACCCATTGTATGCCAGGAACTTTTCTAGACACTGGGTTTGAATCAGTGAATAAAAAGATTTATTCTCTTCCCTCTGAAAGCCTACAAAATTGTGAGGCGAGACAGACAGCAAACAAAGAGATAAAACATTATGAGATGTGAACTGCTATAAAGAAAATGAACAAGGAACAATGAGAGAGGGAAAACAGCCCTTAAGAATCTCATGAGAAAGGATGATGTAAGAGAGAAGCCATCAATCCCTACAGGCTGGGAAGTAGCCCGTTATGGGACACACTAGGGCAATAGCACTCCCAAAAGAGGGAGTAGCACAAGAGATTGAGAAAGGTCCATATGGCACTGGATGGCCAGTGACAGGAAGAGTGGTTTGCCATGGCATTTTATTCTACAATTTATGAGAAATCCTTGAAATCTGTTAAGAATGGAAATGAAATGCCCCCAATGAATGCTTTTAAAACTGTACTTGATGGTGACGGGCAGAAACGAGAAGACCCATTAATGGCACTAATGATTTGGAACAGGCTGGTGGCAAGGTAGATGGAGAGAAAAATGGACAGATCTGAGAAATATCTCACAGGTGGAGAGGACACGACTTGCTGAAGTGTTGAAAGTGGAAGGTGTGTGAGAAAAAGGAAGGAAACAAAGATGACTCCTACATTTCTGGCAAGAGCACCTGGGTGTCTGGTGGGCTGGTGATGCCATTTACTGAACTGGGGAAATCTAGGAGAAAAACGTGTTGGCAGGAGAAGGAGTGTGAGAGGGGGTGTAAGATGAATCAGGAGTTTAGTTTGAAACCTGTTAAATTTGAGATATTTGGAAGACATCCAAACAGAGATGTCAGAGAGGCAGTTGGATGGTAGCAGCTGAACATAGAAGTAGAAAAGGAGGAAACTGACATTTCTTGAGCATCTTCAAGTCTTAGATACTGTGTATATGTGGGTTAGTACTCCCCAGACATAAGTAAACCTATTTGATAGAGAAACTAAACATCGGTGTGCTCCTAAAATGTAAACGGTGTAAGTACAAGGCCAAGACTTGATTCCCACTTTGCCTGGCTTCAGTTTCCATGTACCAAGACTGACAGTCGTTCTCATTTGATTTAATGTTTAAGTGAGCTAGACTTGGCTAAATGGACATTCAATTAACCACACTTTAGTAGTATTTAAGAATATAGCGTTGCACTTACTCATTTAATACAGCGAAGTATAAAATGTTTGCCTGTACACAATTTAGAAATAGGTTTGTCCTCAGGCAATCCCACCATTGCCCCTTCCCAGTCTTCTATGAAAGGTGTCAGACATGTTGCCACAATAGCTCAAGTGCCAAATATTCCATGGAGCATATTTTTAAATAAATGTTTTATTTTTGCATAGTTTTAGATTCACAAAAACATTGCAAAGTTAGTACAGAGTTTCCATATATCTCACACCTAAATTACCCTGTGGCCAACACATTATATTACTATGGGGTACATTTGCCATAAATAAGAAACCAATGTTAGTCCATTATTACTAATTAAATTCTTAACATTATTCAGATCTCCCAAGTTTTCCCCTAATACCTTTTATTGGTCTAGAATCCCATCCAGGATACTACATTATATTGAGTTATCATGTATCCTTAGGACGCTCTTGGCTCTGAGATGTTCTCAGACTTTACTTGTTTTTCATGACCTTGACAGTATTTGGTACCTAGTCAGGTGTTTTGTGGAATTTCTGCAATTTGAGTGTGTCTGGTGATTTTTTCATGGCCAGGCTGATATTAGAGTTCATGGTAGGAAGAGCACAGAGGGGCGTGCCCTCCCCTTCACATCAGGTCAAGAGTACCTGCCATCAACAAGACATCACTTATGATGTTAACTTTGATCATTTGGCTGAGGTAGCGCTTTCCATATTTCTTCACTGTAAAGTTAGTTACTACCTCCATCTCATGAGGCATATTTTAAATGTCATTGATTTCTTTCATGTGTCTCTGGAGCCCACATTGTGTACCTACACAGGTTTTAGTTCTAACAATACATAGAATATTTAGTACTTGTGAGTACCAGGCAAGTACTAAGGGATTATCTTGAAACAACCCTGTATGTAGTGTTAATATCTCCATTTTATTTGTGAGGGCAAAAAAACCTACACAAGCTGAGAGGTTGTGTAACTCACCTACAGTTGCGCAGCTGTTGACTCCAGGCAGCATGATTCTATGCCCATCTTTCAAGGGTGGAGCTGACTCCCTGCTCTGCCTACTCTAGATCTCAGCCAAGATCAAGATAGAGCAGAAAGACCAAGATGAAGGCCCTGAAGACTTTGTCATCCTCCGTCTGGGAATTTCTCCCTGTCTTTGGGGTTTAGTTCTCTGTTCCCTTGCTTTTAGCATTTGTTGTTCACGATCACATTTCTTGAAACTAAGGAAGAATATGTTCGTGAGTGGGATGGTACTGTTTCCAGGTTTCTACTCTTGGAAAAGAAATCCAGAGTCTTTAACTTTGATCTTTTCAGATTCTAATGGAAATGGTTTTTTTTGAAGCCCTCATAGTGATTGCTGCTTTTCTGTTTATATTCTAAGTAATCAGCACCCTCACCCTAGATTAACCCGTGGTGTTTTGACATGGCCATTGACACACTCATGTGTCTGGCTACATCTGTACATGTCAGATTCCAGGACCAGGTTGAATATCTCTGAATGAAAAGGCTCTTACTGTTCGCATCAAATGCCATTTCATCCTTAGCCGTACCGAGACCTACTTCCCCTTCCTGTGATAATGATGGAAAATGTGTTTGTACTTTTCATCAAAGTTGGGGAGAAATTCCATCCAGTTGTTATTTTTAGGTTGCTCAAAGAGATAAGAAACTACAAGTCTGTCTCCTAAATTCAATATGTATTCATACAGCCAAGATTAGATCTATCAAGTTAATTTATTTCAGAAGCACAGAAATCAAATTAAAACTTTTGATATATTTTCAGGAGACTGTGAAGAAAAATGTACATATCATTCATATATATTTTGGAAAATGCAAAATGCAATACAAACAGTTGATATTCTTGACATTTCAGTGCAATTCAGTTGCCATAATGTAATTCATCTTTTATCTTAAAGAGTCATAAAAGGTATGGTTAATGAAAATTTCGCATTTATGTGCATCTATAATTACAAAAGTAATTGTATGTTAAAAATTTTCATATTCACTGCAATGCGAGGGGCATTTCTTTCTTCTAGAGGCTGACATTTATCCTATAAATTTTAAAACTGCCTACTAAATGATTAGCAACATTTTTATGTCTCCAAGTAAAAACAGACCCAGATAATAAACAAATATCACTTTATGTTAACCTTTAATTTTTTACCCCTCAGGTATAAAAGAGGTCATGTATCATAACATCCGTCCTCCATGGCAGACTATGAGCCTGTCAGTATGGGAAGTGGGCCACCCTGGAATTATATCCCTGGAATTAGCACCATTTACCCTGTGTCGCCACATACCCAAGTGGAGTGATCTGACTTGGCATATCTGTTTGCTAGCTCAGGAGTGACAACGTGACAGTGGTGTTTAAAGACACTGTGTGCAGAAATGATTGATTTATTCCACATTGGCACTTTTAGATCCATCTGCATATCTGCATTTCTGTCCTTTTTTCTCACTGTTCTCATACTCTGTGCTGTTATTTACCTGAGCTGCTTTTGGCTTTCTGGGAGGGGTTTGGTGCTTTTTATATGAATGTTATGGATAAAACACTTTGAGCTCCACAGAGGAAAATCACTATCTAAATCTTATACATCTAAAATGTCCTCTTGTACAGAAACCTAATACAGACTGCCTCTGAGATACATATATCTGATATACTTCTATGTCATATAAATGAAAATGTGGGTATTTAGAAAAACTTAGGTAATCAACTGAATCTCTTTTTGTGTTGTACTCTTCTGCATTTGAAAAGATTTTGTGACCCCAATAAATTGTTCTATTCTATTTTACCTAGAGCTTGAATGCTTAATGATATATTGTTTCTTCCTTTATCAATTTTCAAACTTTGTTGTTTTTTTTTAAATTTTTTTTTCAACGTTTTTTATTTATTTTTGGGACAGAGAGAGACAGAGCATGAACGGGGGAGGGGCAGAGAGAGAGGGAGACACAGAATCGGAAACAGACTCCAGGCTCTGAGCCATCAGCCCAGAGCCCGACACAGGGCTCGAACTCACGGACCGCGAGATCGTGACCTGGCTGAAGTCGGACGCTTAACCGACTGAGCCACCCAGGCGCCCCATCAATTTTCAAACTTTCTATTTGAGGCATCTTTTGGTTAAGACAAAGCAAAATTAAATGTAATTTTTCTACTAAAAGTTATTATTGTTTTTATCATTTATTCCTTGAACCTTTCTAGGCCATGAGCCAGGTACACTAGAACATACCTGGGGAAGCAGGCAGAATTGGGGGGTAAGCGGGGGATGGGATTCAGCCATTGTTCACTCTGTATCGCCCTCTAGGGACCAAAAAAGGAGCTTCAATCACCTTCCCTAAAGAAATATTTCTCTGAAGAAAGCCACTTTTCATCTACAATTCGGATTTACATTCAGAGTTCTAGGAGACGTTGACTCTAGCCCTCCATGAGAATAACTGCTAACTGCTTTCTTACAGAGATCTTAAATGAGTAATTCTTTTGATTGTGTGGAAATTCTCTGAGATGTTCAAGATTCTCACATATAATTTTTAAATGGGGTAAATTAGAGTAAAAAAGAATTAGGACCCTGTCATTACTCTTACAATGATTCCATCTTCTATGGTTTGCAGTGAGTGACTATATATAACTATATATAACTATATATATTTATATAGTTATATATAGTTATATATAGGCAGCTCCTAGGGGCTCCTGGGTGGTTCAGTCGGTTAAGCATCCAACTTCAGCTCAGGTCAAGATCTCACGGTTTGTGGGTTCCTGAGTTCAAGCCCTGCATTGGGCTCTGTGCTGATGGCTCAGAGCCTGGAGCCTGCTTCAGATTCTGTGTCTCCCTCTCACTCTCTGCCCTTCCTCCTCTCTTGCTCTGTCTCTGTCTCTCAAAAATAAATAAACGTTAATTATTTTTTTTTTAAATATAATGCAGCTCCTTTGGGAGGAGGACGTGTACAGTTTGAACCACGCCCCTTTGTGCCCAGCAGAATGTAGTGGAAGTAGCTGGGCTTTGGAGCCATACCTGGGTGCTCTAGCTGTTATTAAATCTCTCTGTCTTTTTTCATCTGTAAACTGGGGCTGGAGTGGGATTACCAAGAATGTTAGATAAGATTAGCACAGTGCTTGACTTGTAACGGGTACCAAAAACTTGATAATTCTCTTTCCCATCACCTCTCTAATATTATAGAAAGAAGGGAAGAGTAACAGAAGAATGATGATATACTCTCTAGTGAGGAGAAACCTTAATAATTGTCTTGAGATTGTGAGGGCTAGAAGTTTCCAGCAAGAAGCCAGTCCTTGGAGAAAGGTTGTGATTCCCTCAAGTGATAGAAACCATTTGTTACAAATAAATGGGGTGTATCAATATCATTTCCTGAAAACTTGTTTGTGTTCAAAACTGGTCAATACTATGAAGTAATTAAGGAATATTTTGGGGAAGGATTTTTTTAATTGACTAAAACTTTAACACAATTCACTGTTTAATTATTTTTAATCTTTTTCATGTTTATTTTTGAGAGAGAGAGAGACAGAGAGAGACAGAGTGCAAGCAGGGGAGGGGCAGAGAGAGAGGGAGACAGAGAATCCAAAGCAGCCTCCAGGCTCTGAGCTGTCAGCACAGAGCCCAAAGTGGGACTTGAGTCCATGAACCGAGAGATCATGACCTGAACCTAAGTCATGCTTAACCGACTGAGCCACCCAGGTGCCCCACTGTTTAATACTTGATAGAGATAACTTCAGATAAGAATAAACCTTAATAGTCTAACATAAAGGAGATATGGAAGAATATTCTTATGGGATTTAGGGAAACATTTAGAACATTGGTCATGAATTGGTAATAATGTTAGTGTTTTTTAAAAATTTTTTTTATGGTTTTATTTTTGAGAGAGAGAGAGAGAGCACGCGCAGGGCAGAGGCAGAGAGAGAGGGAGACACAGAATCCGAAGCAGGTTCAGGTTCTGAGCTGTCAGTGCAGAGCCTGACACGGGGTTAGAACCCAGAAACTGGGAGATCATAACCTGAGCCAAAGTCAGACGCTTAACTGACTAAGCCTCCCAGGCACACCAATAATGCTAGTGTTTCTTTAATAGACTAGTGTGTTCTCTAGAGGAGCTAAGCAATTAACGATTAAGTTGGTTAAGGCTGCCTTGAGCCCTAATGGAGTAAGTGGTGATCCCTATAGATTTTATATGATTACTATTACTAATACTATTTTGCAATCCCCATGGATTTTAAGAGGACTATGGCCTCTGTTTTCTACTATCTCCCCAACTTAGGTATAAGAGTTATTTGTATTAGAGAATCATGCCCAGAAGTTGTCTCCTTTTAGTATACATTAGAAATGATCCAATACTAGTGAGCATTATTAAACTAATTTACAGTAAGGTGTTACTGCTGGTAAGGATTTTTCAAACTCTCTTGTACAAAGGGAGATTGGGATTGTGGGAAGTGCAGAAGAGAAATAGATAGAGGGAGATAAAGACATCAAGATACCAAATTCAAAGTGGCTTGTAGAGAAACAAAATGGGCTCCGTGTAAACTTGTCTATTTGACTTGTAAAAATGTTGTAAATAATTTCTCTTTCTTATGCTTGACAAGGTACATACTAAATAATGTTTTTGTTGTCAGAGAACTTTATTGTTTTTACTGTGAGAGGAATGATTCATCTCAATACTTTTTGTAGTAGAAAATGGGATAAATGAGGAGAAGCCTTTATTCTATTATTTTTTAATGAAGGAGCATTTAAAACATGTTTTAAGGCATAAATTTTTATTTTCACCACTGTTTCCTTTGTGACCTATACAACAGTGTGTTGCATGAAAACTTGTATAGTTAATGATATTGAAATAAGATGGCAAAGTAAATACAGTGATGAAGGATAGAGCACAAATGTGGTGAATAAATATTGAGCGTTTTTTCACTCTGAGTTACTATTTAATGTTATAGGCAACACTTCAGTATCATGGGCATTTTTTCAAAGTTCAGTAAACGAGTATGAGTATACTCTCCCCCTAACCCTTTAGAGCCTGCGTCATTCATGCTTGTGCTTGCTAGAAAGTCTGCTCAGCTCGGCTGTGTTCAGGGGTGCTGGCTGACCTGTGGATGTGTGTTCATTAGGCTCTCCCACCTGATAGCCTCAGTTGGACTGGGGCCTTGAGCCAGACTGAATGTCCAGCATTTTGGGTGGCTAGAATGGGAAACCATTAGAGAATGCTATTTCTAGTGACCAATAAACATGTTGCACATTTTCTTATAGCTTCTACATCTAAAGTATCACACAATAATAATTGATACAGTAATTTGGTCATTCACTCGTTTATATATCCTGCAAACTTTCAACCCTTTCTGTCTGTCAGGCTCTGTGATGCAGGATACAATTTAAACCCCTAAGGATTGAGGGTAATGGCCATGAGCCTGGTCTTTGAAGTCAGGCTGGCCTGCGTTAGAATCTTGGCTCCCTAACTAATGTGACTGGTGATAGGTTACTTACCTTCTCTGAGTTGACAAGTATCCCCATGTCTTTATTCATCGTCTTTTTCTTCACTACTGGCTCACAAGTCCTGTTTTGGCCTCTCCTAATTTCACCCCACCTGTGCCCTTGGTCCCCTTTTTCTTAACCTTCCTGTTGTGCTCCATCAATGATATCTCTTCTAGATTATATTAATCTTGCCCCTTGTGAGCAAAGTTTTCTTTTCACCCTATTAATATACCCATTTCAAGTTTTCTCTACCCTGAATAAGTCGGCATGCATTCCTTCTGTCTTGTAATTCACTCCAAATTGTATTCCTTCTGCTCAGTGCTTCTATACCCTCAATGATCAGCTCCCTTCATTGCAGACTTGGCTTCCATTCCCATCATCTCCAACTTGAGGACCCTCTCAGAGATACCAGTGATCCCCCAATTAACACATCTGATTATCTTTTATCTGCTCTAACCAGTCTGATCTCTGAAGCAAAACACAGGGCTTCTTAAAATTTTCTCCTCCTTCAATCTCTATGGCACTCCCAATAGCTTTGCCTTCACTGGGCCGCTATGATCATATGTACCCTGCACCATCTCCTCATCTTGCTACACAAATATAAGCATACTCCAAAATTCTCTCCTCAGACCTTTCCACATCTTCCTCTAAACTTAAGCCCATGTCCTCAACTATGAATTCTGCATAGAAGAATTTCACATCAAGGCCCTCTGACCCATGGTCTATCCGTAGCTCCAGGCCTACACATTCCACGTCTTTCTGGGATTTTCTCCCACAACTATCTATCATGGGTTCACGTGCAGCATGCTTGCAATGAGACTCATCATTTTCCAAAGGAAGACCACAGTCTTCCTAAGCTTCCTGAGCTTCTCATTGGCACCAATACTATCCTAATCAAGCAACCATGGATGCTTAGTGCAATCATGTTCCATCTCCAATGAGATGCCAGATGTATACATTCAGCCCCTGAGATGATTTTCTGTTTCTTCTGTCTGCCAATTTTGATGCCATCCTGATTAAGGGTTCTAACACTTTTGCTAAATAACAGAACATAAATTTTCTTCCACGTGCCAATTTATAGCTTCTTGAAAACACTGTGTTAAGAATTCAGAGGTTGCATTTGGGAAAGAGTGCCATGATCAGCCGGCAATATTTACCAGGGTTATAGAAGGGAGAATGACAGCCTCTCTGGCATAGACTATTCCAAGAGTTTCCTAATTTGTCTCTTCTCTTCTAGCCTCTCCTTCATTTCACTTCAGCTATGCACCATTATGGTTATTCTCCCTAATGCAATGCTGGCTCACCATTGTCTACCATATTAAGTAAAAACTCCCTGGCCCAGAGCCAAGTGTTCTCACATTCTTAGTCCCAACCTCCATCTACCCCACCAGCCTTTTGGCCCCTTTGCTGCAGCCAAACTCAGTTATTCATTCTTCCCCAAATATTCTCTACACTTCCCTGCCTCCTTTACTTTTTCAGAATATAGGATCCTTCCCTCTTTCACCTCAGCCTTCAAGCACAAACTCATTTATCATTTTTTTTTCTTGAGACTTTGCCTGATTTTTCCACCTATAGGGATTTTTTCTCATTTATGAGTTCCTGTGGTACATTATAACTTTCTAATAGAAACAGACAGTGGTGATGAATTGGGGTGCTATATGAGAATACGGACACCCAGGGAACTCGTCTGCTCCTTCCTACTGAGTCGTGCCTTCCGTTCTCACTCATAGCTCAGCTCACTTGCCCTTCCCCTCCCACTTGACTGTCAGCCCATGGCCAGTAGGAACTGTACCTGTGCCTCATTTTGCTTCCTTACAGTCTATGCATTCTCTTGCATTGTTAATTGCATGATGACATTGGATTGAATGGTTATAACTCTTACAAAATAAGGCTGTGCATTGCTTTTTATTTGCATTTCATTTAGAAGTTCTGAAATAGAGCTTATATCTGGCAAAAAGCCTGACCATCCAGGTAGGAGTGAAAAGCTAAAGTCAGGTGAACTCATGCATGGCAAGAATTGAATCAGGGAGTTCCTAACAGGGAAACAAACAGCCATAAACCATATGGAAAGCTAAAATCCAAAGCAACTTTAAGGGCATCTAGTACAGTACTGTCCAGTAGGAACAGAATGAAAGCCATATATGTAATTTAAAATTTTCTAGTTGACATGATTTTAAAAAGTATAAAGAAACTGGTGAAATCAATTATGATAGATTTTACTTAACCTAGTATATTAAAAATACCACTTTGACATTTAATCAGTATATAAAATTATTATGAGATACTTTATATTCTTTTTGTCATGGTAAGTCTTAGAAATTTAGAGTGTATTTTATACTTTAGCACATCTTCACTTGGACTAGTCATATTTCAAGTGTTCCATAGCCCCATGTGGCTTCTGCCTACCTTATTGGGCACTGCAGGTCTAGGATATCACCTAAACAAAAAGGCACTATGTGTTCATACAGAAACTGAAGTTCACAATTATGAGTCTCGGAATTATGGAGATGAAAAAATGGGTCAGGATATAACCAGCACCCCAGTTGGGAAATTGAGTGGGAGAAGTGAGTAGGGTCTCACAGGCTCAGCCTTGGTATTCGCGTAATAGTTTGTTCCAGAATTGGTATGGTGACCACATAAGCAGCTCATTCAAATTTTGAGAGCCAAGAAACAAAACCAACCCCAAGCACTGATTTTAAAGTCTCAGGCTCATGAGTGCTGCAGCACCTACCTTTTACTGGAAGGTTCAAGAGATTCAGTAGGTGACCATTTTAAGGGTTTGTGGGAACTTAGAACAAAGGATATTTACAAGGATACTTGGCTAATTATTGGGCTGGTTGGTTGAAATTTAAAGGAAGCATTGGGTGCCTGGGTGGCTCAGTCATGAGCCGATCTGACTTCTGCTCAGGTCATGATCTCATAGTTCAAGGGTTCGAGCCCCACGTGGGACTTTGTGCTGACAGCTCAGAACCTGGAGCCTGCTTCAGATTCTGTGTCTCCCTCTCTCTCTGCCTCTCCTCCCACCCCCTCTCTCTCAGTGTCTAAAATAAATAAAAACATTAAAAAAGTAAAGGGAACATTTATGGGGTGCCTGACTGGCTCAGTGGGTAGAACATGTGACTAGTGATCTTGGGTCCCATGTTGGGTGTAGTTTTACTTAAAAAAAAAAAAAAAAGGGAAGGCTTTATATTTGTGGTCGCCACTTATTTGTTGCAAATACATATTTACATATGACTGTAAATGTGGGAAAAATCTCATTAAGGGAAGTGGAAAAACAAAACCTTCACTCTTGCTCATGAACTCATGAGCTCATCCCTTTCTCCCTTCTACCCCCTCTTCTGCAGGTGAATGGACAATGTAACCTTCATGAGAACAGACCATGTCTGTGTTGTTTTCTGTTGAGGCCCCAGGATCTAGAACAGTGTCTGGCACAAATCAGAGCAAAGCCTTTCTTTAAAAAAATATTATTTATTTTTATTTTTAATTTTTTTATCATTAAAGACACGAGATTAAAGAGCAAAGAATAGGGTCTGAAGTTCTTAGACTGTATTTGGAGTAGCAGCCTCACTTGCCACTCTGAGATTTTAAACTTTAAATTGAGCATCTGCGAGCACGGGTTCATTTCTTTCTTATCCTTTGACATCATTTGGTCCCCACCTTAGAAATGCGAGTGTCACCATTTGTTTTGCCTACATAGAAATCTTCAAATCTTTTTAGCCAAATTAGCAGAGAATTTTGTTCCTAAGAGAATGGCAGGTTGCTGCTAGAATCATAAATTAAAATATAGTCCAATCCTCTGCCCCTCAGCTGGTTGTGGTGGATAAGTTACAGACACAGATTAGACACAGATTTTGCCCTTGGGGAAACTAAACAATCAGGACATTTATTTCTTTTTAATAACCATGTCACCCTAGAGCCATCTGGTGTATATTTAGAGTAATGTAATTTCTACTCTTGCTTGATGATACCAATGTTATACAGCAAATATATTGCCATTTTGAAAAATAATTGGGTTAATTTCTGCATGTAATTCAACAGTGATTTAATCTTCCATTCTGTGTGAACCACAGTAAATTCTGAATTAGTTCCATTTTTAGGAAAGCAGTCACAAAAGCATACACTGAGAGGCCAATGTGTATAACTCTATGGAAACTCAAAATAAGTTGTAAAATATGTTCATCTAGCACTAGTCTTAGGATACCCAAATGGAGGGAGATGAGAACATCAGATAGAAGAAAATTGGATAAGCAGGATACTAATAGTTATCATTTGTTATGTGCTTACCTATGCCAGGTATGCAGCACTGAAGACACCTTACCTGCGTCTTCTTATTTAATTTTTGTAACAGTGCTCCAAGGTATATGCATGTTATTTTCCTCTTTTTAAAGATAGGGAAATGAATCAGAAATTAAATTTCTTGCCTGTAGTTTGACAGCTGCAAGAAGACGTAACGGACACGCAAGCCATGGCCTTCCATTACTTTTCTATGTTTTAATACGGGAGTCCTAGTGGGACTACACACACCACCACCACCAATACCAACACCAACACCAACACCACTGCTACCACCATGAACCACATCAAAATTAAAGTAAATACCTCCAGGGGCACCTGGGTGGCTCAGTTGCTTAAGCATCCAACTTGATCTCATGGTTCGTGGGTTTAAGCCCTGCATGGGCCTATGCTGACAGCTCAGAGCCTGGAGCCTGCTTCGGATTCTGTGTCTTCCTCTCTGTCTGCCCTTCCCCCACTCATATGCGCTCGCACTCTCTCTCTCTCTCAAAAATAAATAAACATTAAAAAATTATTTTAAAAAGATACCCTAATGAGGGGCGCCTGGGTGGCTCAGTCGGTTAGGCGGCCGACTTCGGCTCAGGTCATGATCTCACGGTCCCTGAGTTCGAGCCCCGCGTCGGGCTCTGTGCTGACCGCTCAGAGCCTGGAGCCTGTTTCAGATTCTGTGTCTCCCTCTCTCTCTGACCCTCCCCCGTTCATGCTCTGTCTCTCTCTGTCTCAAAAATAAATAAACGTTAAAAAATTTTTTAAAAAAATAAAATAAAAAGATACCCTAACGAGAATCATGATATAATAATGATCACGTTGGAAAGTGCTATAATGAAAATTGAGCAAGTGAAGCTCAGGGTGTGATGGTTTTGACATCGTGGTGTGGGAAGGTCTGTCTGATAAGGTGACATCTAAGCGGAGACCTGGAGAGAGGGAAGGAAGCGTGAGGTTGCCGAGTGCCAGCTATGAGGAGGCCCGTGGGGCAGGAGTGAGGGAGCAGTGAGCGAAGGGTATGATAGAAGATAAAACAGGCACTTGTCAAAAGGGGCAGAACCCACAGGGCCTTGTAGGCTTGCTAAGAAATTGGGATTTTATACTAACAGAAGAAGGGGATGGAGTGTTTTGTGCAGAAGCGTGACTTAACCTGTCAGACCAGATAGCTATTTTTCTTTTCCGAGGACTGGGGAGGATATTCCAAAGCTGATTTTCTTTTAAGTGGATCATTTCAAAGTTTTCTCATTTGTACAGTGGCTAAGTGCATTTTGGCCACAAGTAAGAATTTCCCTTGGTTAAGCTCTATTTTAATTGAGTATAAAACTTGAGGGGTGCAACTTTAAAAGTCTGTACGTGCTGGGGCGCCTGGGTGGCGCAGTCGGTTAAGCGTCCGACTTCAGCCAGGTCACGATATCGCGGTCCGGGAGTTCGAGCCCCGCGTCGGGCTCTGGGCTGATGGCTCAGGGCCTGGAGCCTGTTTCCGATTCTGTGTCTCCCTCTCTCTCTGCCCCTCTCCCGTTCATGCTCTGTCTCTCTCTGTCCCAAAAATAAATAAACGTTTAAAAAAAAAAATAACTTTAAAAAAAAAGTCTGTACGTGCCATAAATTCAGTATGCTCAAAAGTAGCAAATCTGAGCATTTACACTGCTCACTACAGATAGCAGTGTAACACGAAAGCTCTCATGGTAACAGCTGGGAGGGCGGGACTAGTATGTACCCCACCTCTTCTTTCTGATAGCGGCATCAGGCAGTCAGAGACTCTGGGCCATACATTATGTAGTAGATGAAAAGTTCGGCTACCCACATGTGCTACGCCAGATTACTACATTGGGACTACTAGGCCCAAGTGTATCCAACTGGTCCAGGAGCCTCAGGACAGTTTCCAAAACACTATCCTTTTTTTCTTTCTAAAGATCTTATTTTATTTTTTTAAGTTTACTGATTTATTTTGAGTGTGCAAGGCAGGGGCAGAGGGAGAGGGAGCGAGAGAATCCCAGCAGGCTCTGCCCAGTGTCAGCCCAATGCGGGGCTCAAACCTGCGAACCGTGAGATCATGACCTGAGCTAAAATCAAGAGTCTGTTGCTTAACCAACTGAGCCACTCAGGCACCTCTCCAAGACAACTATTCTATGTCATATTCAAAATGCTAAATCTGAACATTAATGACCTGAGCATATGACAGTGGTGACCTTTAGTATAAAAAGAACTTAGTGGCAATTAAGCTCTTCAATCAAAGAAGAGGAGAGCAAAAATAGTAAAGCAGTAGGATGTAAATATCACAATCAGAAAGGTTTGGAGCCACTAGGGGACTTGGACTCTTTGAACTATTCCTCAGCTGCAGTAAAAATATCCTCCATTAGGGGGCCTCATAACCCTGCTTTGATCTTCGTGCCTTGTCACTATAAAGAGTGACATATTCATTCTCTTCGCTCTTTCTCCTTCAGTTGCTCTCTTTCCATATCTCCCTCTGTCTCATTGAAAAATGAATTAATTAAAAACATGTGTATGTATTTTTCCTACATGGCTGCATAATTCTCACCATTTGGGCGAAGAAAGCAAAGTACTATGCGACACAGGAAGGAAAAACATCAAGAATGTGTCATCTTTATGTACACAGTCTGAACACGTCTATCATCAGTTTCTGGATAGTTTCAGTGTGGATTGGGAAATAATAGACAATCACAAGGAACCTTGGATACTTTAAGGAATAGAGCTTTGATCCCCTGGAGAGGCCTGTTTGGTAGAGAGTCTAACTTTACCCCCTTCACTTCAGACACGGAACAAAGAAGCCAACTAACTGATTGTTTAATTAATCCTGAGGTAAGAAGAGTAAGTTGTAAGCAAAAAATAAAAAATAAAAATAGAAATTATGGAGTATACTTAGGATACTAAAAATATTCCCATTTGCTCAAATCATAAATGCAACATTCTAGACTTGCTGAGTAGAAATTAATGGCTTATAAATGCATTTCTTAAACTGTCTTATCCTCAGATTTGTACCTGAGTCTACAGAAAGGTACAATTTCTGTTTTTAAGAGTGTTTTGAATTTAATACAAAATCCTTCAAGCCTATAGAGTGATACAGAGGGACATTACAAAAATCAACGTGCCCATCCCTAAATTTAACAATTGTTAGCATTTTGTGATATTTACTTTAGGTGTTTTTTTTTTTTAATAGGACAAGATTTTAAGAAAAAAAAAATAGGCTAGTTTGGCCTACTGCTAATGTTTCATGCCTAGTTAGAAGATTTTATATTTAGTAGAAATTCTTATGTGGTATTGCTAAAGCACTGTGAATCAAGAGTAATCAAATATGATATTTCTTGAAAACCCTAAGGATGCATAGCTCTCAAGGCTCCTCATGTTACCCTTAACCAAAAGCCAAAACCAAAATGCATGCTTCAGAAACTATTAGACTGAAATACTCTTTGGAAGGACTAAGTCAGGGCAGAAAGGTTGGCCTGGACTCAGTGGCTGACGAGGATGTGATTCACGGTCAGGGATGGGATTCTCTCAGGGGCAGTTGCTGAGCTATTTGGAATCCCTGATCTATTTCCTGATGGAATCATGTATTGTGAGGCTTCTCAAAAGTATATTCTTTTAACAAATAAAATGACATGCCTAAATGTATTTATATGAAATATTACCCAATCTTCTGTCCATTGTATAAAAGTACAAAATAATCACAAAGTGGAAAAATGTTAACATCTTAGCCTACGTAAATTATCATTCAGATTCTCAATGTCTGACAGCACAAATGTCCACTCTGTACTCCATTCAAGCCTAATAATGGGATGTGTGGGTAAACAGTTGAATGCCTGCCCTTGCCTCTCTCTTTAGGATGGACTGGAGGACACCTGTGAGGGTGCAGTTCTCTTGGGACCTTCAGGGACTAGGCAGATAGGGGCATGGTTGTTCCTGGTGCCCAGTGAGAGCCTATAGCAGAAAAGGTTGTCCTTTCCCAATACAGAGTAGAGACCCAGCCTGAGAAACTACCTTCTGAACCTTAGGAAGCCTCAGGATCCCTTCCCCTCAAGGAGTATCTGACCCTACCCAGTTTCTCCATGTGACTTGGGAAGGCCTGCTCCATGTTGTTAAGATGACTCCCATGGAAGGCAGATCCCGGGCCTGGTCCCAGGCCAGGCTAATGAAAAAGAGCTTCCTGTCCAGGGAGGCTGGGAAGTTGAGTGGCTGTTCTGCATGCTTCCCAGAGGGCTATCAGTTTGCAAATCGATTCACTGGCAGATAGTAGAAGCTACTTTTCTACCACCCTTGGCTGCTTTGCCACTGCTCAAGAGACTTTAAAAACCAAAATTGTGTGAGTGCTAAGGGAACAGGAAACCCTCATCAGGAAAGAATAATGACAAGTAACTAACAAGAAGAGAAAGGTAATCTTGAGAGGGAACCCATGTAAACATCTTAGAATAGCTGGTCTCTGAAGTAGCACTGATGGGAGTAATATGAGAGCATCTTAACAAACAATGGCAGAGAACCATTAGGAAGATGGAATGAGGACACTATTAAATGAAACTGAAGTAGAGTTTTTAATTAAAAACAACCTGATGAGGAGAATGATTATTGCAGAGAACTGAATGTGTGATGTCGAAGACCAAGAGACAGATATACCCCAATAGGGAGTGAAGGCATAAAGGAAACAAAGGTCGGGAGAAAACAGATAGGAGACCTGGAGGACATATATAGGAGACATAGCATGCAGTAATAACAGCTCTGGATTCAAACACGGGGGATTGAAGGAGGAGGAGTCATAGTAGAAAAAAGAGTTTTCCTGAGCCGAAGACTATTCTGAGTCTCTAAACTAGAAAGGTTCATGAGACGTGAGAGAAGACATGCACTTTGGCACCTTCTGAAAATTTTCCGAACTCCAAGGAGGGTGACTAAAACTCTTACAATTGCCCAGAAAGAAATCACAGGCTACCAACAAGGGATGTGTTCCTACATGGTGGGAGATTTTCATAAGCACCTGTCCTTTTAAAACGGTTTAAATTGAACTCATTTTCTAGTAGAATATCAACTGGGGTTTTGTTTTGTTTGTAGGAAGGGACTGGATAACCTGATTTCAAGCCTCCCGTAAAGGAAACAGGGTGTGAGACGAGCCAAGAAGATGATGATAGAAGAACAGTGTGAGGAAACTTGCCTTACTGGACATTAAATGTTTCTACAAAGCTACTGAAAACCAAACAGAATAGAACTGGTGCAGACAGAGACATTAGTGCAACATAGTAAATGTCCAGAAATAGATGCAAACATATGTGAGAAATTACTTTTGACAAAGATGGAATTGCAGTTCAGTGGGAAAAGTTTAGTTCAGTTAGACAAAATTGGATAGCATTGCTGACATAATTGAATACCCAGCATAGGAGAAAACAAAGCTAAATGTCAGTCCATATTACAAAATGAATTCCAGATCAATTCATGGTATAAATGTAAAACATGAAATAATAAAAATATTAGAACAAAATTCCAAGCAAGACAGGAAACCATGAAGCCAAAAGAAAAAAAAAAACATTAAACTGTGTTACTTTTTAAAAATTGGATGTTAAAAGATACTATAAAAAGGAAAAAAAAGGAAAAAATGAGAGACTGAGGAAAAAGTTTCAATGTGGATGAAAGACAAAAGGTTAATATTCCTAATATTAAAAGAATTTCTAGAATTTTTCTAAAAACACATATAGCCCAGTAGAAAAAATGGGCAAAGAATATGGAAGTGGAATCCAAATTTCCTGTAGGCATGCACATGCTCAACCTCACTAGTCATTAGAGAAAATGCAAATTACATTAAAAATGAGATGTATAAAAATCCATCACATTGACAAAGCTTAAAGAATAAAAGTACCCATTACTAGTAAGCATGTTAGGAAATGGGTAGTCTTACACATTGCTGGCTGGATATTCGGTTGTTACCATTTTTGAAAGTTATTGTGCAATATCAAAAAAAAATAAAATATACATATGCTTTGACTTAGCCATCCAACTTCGGAGGATCTCTGAAAAGCAAACATCAGGAGGTAGAGATCAGATGCATGTTACAGCTCATTTGCCTCAGTGACTTCCAGTGCTCTAAACTGGAAACCAAATCAGTTTCTGCCATCAGGGAGAGATTAGTTATGCCACATCCATACTAGAGAAGACTGTGCAGCTATTTAAAAAAATATATTTTATTGCTATCTGCCAACTTGGAGAGGTGTCCATGATGCAGTGATAAGCAAGAAGGCCAAGTTGCAGAATGATATGTACACTTCATTTTCAAAAGATGAGATTTTTGCATATGTCTGTATGTGAGTGTGCATGTCTGGATGGGTATAGAGAAGGTACTGGAAGGATATTGAATGTTAATATTACCTTGGAATAAAAGGGACTCTGGGTGGATAGAGATGTCTCACTTTCCTTTGTGCATTTTTTGATAATTACTGGTAACAATGACCATATATGAGGGGCACCTGGGTGGCTCAGTCGGTTGAGCATCCGACCTCGGCTCAGGTCATGATCTCACAGCTCATGAGTTCCAGCCCCGCGTCGGGCTCTGTGCTGACAGCTTGGAGCCTGGAGCCTGCTTCGGATTCTGTGTCTCCTTCTCTCTCTGCCCCTAACCCACTCACATTCTGTCTCTGTCTGTCTCAAAAATAAACATTTAAAAAAATTAAAAAAAATACATAAACAATGACCATATATGAGTTTACTAATAAATTAAGGAATTAAAGAAAATAAAACAAATTGTCCAATTTTATAAAAAAAATACAAAAACTAGGTCTGTATCTTCTGAAATTAAAGCTAAGGCTCTCACTTTCTCCATTTCTAAAGGAACTATCATCTGTTTCTCTCTAAATCCCAAGAACAGAAGTGGCTTACCAAAAAAAATAAGTATATTCTCAAAGATTTGCACCACTGTCTCTGGCTGCTCTGTGGTCAATCCAAAGAAAATGCCTGTTTCCAAAGACCATCAAGCCTTTCTCCAGTTCAAGTCTTCTCTACCTGGGTCCAGCTATTCAGGATTTTCCTTTTAACCAGATTATATGCTTTTGAAAACTGCTAGCTGAGGAGAGCGGTCCCAAAATTTCCACAGAGCTCTTGCCTTGAGTAACCATTCCACTAGAATCTCTCTCTTCAAACAGAGTGTTGGGGGAAGAATCATAGCTATAGTTCATAGGTGACAGAATACAGCAAGCACTAGTATGCATAATGTTGCCCCTTTTTCTAGGTCCGTGTTCATATACAACTTTTCAAACACACCACCATTCCCATTGTGGGTCCTTGGCAACTAAATTACCATGCTGACCCATCAGTGTAATTTTCCTCTGTAGACTCCATGTGGTGTCATTGCATTTGGGAGGCAGTATATCCCAGAGTGATTCAGAGCTTGAGCTCTGGAGTCAGACTCCCTAGGTTTGAATCTTAACCTCAGCTACCTCAATAGGCTCTGTGGCCTTAGACTCAATTTCCTCCCCTGTAAAGTGGGGTAGATAATAATTCCTCTATCGGTCTGTCATGAGGTACATTCTGTAAAGCTTTTGAGGGATGGTATGTTGGTTGTCATCGTCGTTGTGGTCATTGTCATCATCGTCATCATCATCATCGTCATCATCTGAGGGCTACATTCATTGATAAGTAGTCAGCTTTTCTTTTACTGCAGCCAGATCTGTGGACCTATGCTCAACACTGTGATCAATGGTCTTGCAATAAGAAGAAATTACAGGAAGAAGAGAAATGTGAGAGCAGCATTTTATAATGTATCGGCATGCCTCATTTTATAAATACAAACAAGCCATTTGAAAGAATGTTTTCACTTTGTTACAAGAATGGAAAAGCTTGCTCCGCTCTTTAATACATTTAAACCCAATAATAAGGGAGCTAAATGTATCACATTATCCAGAGCAAGAATTAAATCAGTCAGCTCCCCTTATCCTGGCACCAGGGACCTAATTTTTGAAAACCAACTCACCTTTCTCTGCTAATCTATAGGTATATATTGTTCCCATATTCCAAGTGTAACCTTACTGTATTTGCAAGTGACATTGCATTGATCTTCATTGCAATGGTAAAAATTGTTATTAAAAGGCTTGACTGAAAGTTCATATTTCTGACTTGTATTCATTTTTCCTTTTAATAGAACCTTACCCTGTTTGAAGTTCGGTTGGTTGGGAATTATAGTATCAACAAATGCAAACTTTTTGGTGTTTTGGTGTTGTGACCATCTACGGATAAAGATGAAAGGGTCTCACCCACTTGCGCATTTGTGGACTGTAATTGGACTGAATGAGCACTAGGGGGCGCTGCTACCTTCTTTACCCTGTGCCAGGCTTGTCTGCCAGCGTTGGCTCTCATCTCTAAGCTTAAAGCATGATGTGTGCATGCACGTACTTAGACAAAAAGAATGAGGCTTTCAGAGTAAAAACAGATGAAACTCTCAGCAGGTTTCACATGTCAGTACTTAATTTCTGCAGAGTCAGAAAGAAGGCTTTGTTTTTTAGGTTGTACTCCTGTGACTAACTACTTACGTTAACTTCTCCTAGAAAAGCTTTGAGCTTTTCTGTGAATCCCCAGTGCATTTAGCATTTCCTATGTAATAAGAAATAGGCCTTTTACATCACAGGATATGTATGAATAAAGGTGTGAAATATGAGCCAATCATAAATACCGTGGTTTCCTCTCTAAAGGAAATATCTATGTTTGCAAATCCAGAGACAGGTGAAAATGAGGACTTTGTCTTTTCATACTCTGGTATTAAATCTTATTTATTTGGATGCAGTTCATCGTTCTGTCAAAATCCCTGCCTCTTTCCTGCTCTCCAGCAGGCCGTTGGTAAGTGTTAGTAGCTACCCTATGTGCCAGAAGACCCGTGGAGTCTTTTCTATGATGAAACTGAGCAGGAGACATTATAATCTGTTTCCAAATGCACTCATAGTGTTGTTTCTCAGATGACACTGACTGCTTCATCAAAGGGCCCTGTTTTTGATCTCTCATGTCTGGATGACTGTACCATCGTATTTGGCTGTTTTCCTCATTCCCTCTCCTAAAATGTGCTTCCAAACGAAGCATAATTTCTCTTGCTTTTATCATGAGGTTTCATTTCTTAAAATTTCCTTGGTGACACTACACTTCTCTGAGCATAGGGTACATCCTGCACCTCTGTGTTGAAGGTTCCATCCCCTTTCAGCCTTCCCCACCTTCCTTGATACCTCATAAGCATCCCCGAGATTATTTTTATTCTGGGACAAGGTCAAAGGGCAGCATGCAATCCTGGAGGAGTGTGAGGAGTTCCAGAAAGATGGAAGTTGCTAGGCGGGCGGTGGGTTGGTTATAATAAGAAGGAGCAATGTGGACCCTTGAGATCATGACAGGGTTGCTAGGAGTTCTCCAGAAATGAATGCAGGAAAGAAAGCTGAGTGCAAGCAAGGTGTAATGAGCCCTGAGGTTGGTGTAGATCGATAGGTACTTGAGGAGGCTCCCAAAAGTTCACTACAGACGTTCTCTGTCTAAAACAGTATTCTAGAAGAGGGTGTTATAATGGGGGAAAAAAGTGGGTAAAGAAATGAATAGAGAAAGACCAGAGAATCAATGCAGTAGAAGGAGAGGGACAGGGACGTTTAGAGCTAATTCTGGAAGCGACCAGCCTCAGGCAGTTTTACTCCTAGCCTCAGGATTCATTGCTTACACGTGTATCAGATGAGACAACAGTGTTGCCCAGCAACCATACTAATATACAGCCAGGGTGCTGTGATGGTGACATCCCCCTGTCAGCACTGCCTGTTCCCTGGGAACATTTTCTTTGATTCATTTTCCCAAGAAATTTCATTAAGGCATGTTCAAAGTAAGGCAGCTAAACCCCTCCTGACTTTTAGGCCTCTTCTGTTCTTACGCTTTATCCGCCAGAGAAGTTCCAGAGATAGCTGTACCTCTGCCCCAACCTCACTTACACATTTTATGAGATTGCATTTTTTTATTCATTAAAAAAATTATTTCTTAATGTCTTCAACTTATTTTGAAACACACACCCACAATATAAGCTTGGCTAATGGTTAGATAGATGATAGGTGTTAGGTGTAGCGATGTTCATAATGTAATTCTTACAACTTTTCTGAATGTTTGAAATTTTTCATAATAACATCTTCAAAAACCAATAAAAAGTCACTTCTTAATTCTCACATTTATCAAGAGCACCTTGCTATGGATGAAAGGGGATCTGAAAAGATAAGGCAAAAGGCAAGGAATTACACACACACACACACACACACACACACACACACACCCCAAACGACTCAATTCAAAATGGGCAATGTATTTGAATAGGCATTTGTCCAAAAATACACAACTGACCAATAAGCACGTGGAAAGATGCTCAATATCATTAGTCATTAAAGAAATGCAAATCAAAACCACAATGAGATATACCATTTCACACTCATGATGGCTATTATCCAAAAATAATAAATGACAATAATAAGAAGAAAAAATAAGAGGTTTGGTGAGGACATGGAGAAATTGGATAGATGATATATGTATAGATATATGTACTTTTTGTCTAAGTATGTGCATGCACACGTCATGCTTTAAGCTTATATATACATGTATATATCTCATGTATAGATGATAGGAATGTAAAGTGGTGCGGCTACTATAAAAATTGGCTAGCAGGTTCTCACAAAGTTAGGCACAGACTTACCATAGGGTCCAGCTCATCCCCTCCTAGTATATACCCAAAATAACTGAAATCAGGGATTCAAACAGATGTACACCCCTGTTTACAACAGCGATATTCACAACAGTCAAAAGGAGAAAACAAACCATGTATTCATCAACAGATGAATGGAAAAACAAAATATGCTATATGCATACAATGAATACTATTTGGGCATGAAAAGCAATAACTTTTTGATGCATGCTATCACATGGATGAATTTTGAAAACATTATGCTAACTAAAATAAGCCAGATGTGAAAGAACAAATATGAGTTTACTTATATGAGGTCTCTAGATTAGCCAAATTGAGAGAGAAAGAAAGTAGGATCAGGTTACTAGGGCTGGGGTCGGAGGAAAAGGGAATATTGTTTAATGGGCACAGAGTTTCAATTTGGGGTGATGGCTGTTTCTGGAAAGATGTAACAGTGATGGTTGTAGAACACTAAATGAATGTACCTAATGTCACCACATTGTACCTTTAAAAATGGTTAAAATTGCACATTTCACGTTATGTGCATTTTACCACCACTTTTTTTTAGAAAAGGCAAGAGATCTTTCCCAAACAAAATGTATACCTAGGAAAAAACTGAATGAAAAGACAAGGCCATGTGCTATTATGCAAAATGAGGCAAGTGAGTAATTATCTGAAAGAAGGTAGAGAGAATAAGCTGGAGACGACAAAAGAACACTGTGGAGGAGGCGGGTTCTGTGCCAGATATCCAAGCACAAGAATGGGGTTGGAAAACAAGGGAGAGTTTGGCCAAATAAGCTTTTTATCAGCAGCTTTCCCAGTGTTCTTTGTTCTTCCCTTAATTCGGGCATCCTCGCCTCTTGCCATCTAAAGCAGAAGTCCTACCTGGCAAAGACAAAAACGTTTCATGTGTGGCCTGGATCTCCACACACCTTCCTTAGGACCTTGGACTCCCAGTGATCCTCCCCACATCATCAATCTCTCTCTGGTTCTTGCATTCTTCCAACAGCACATCCATGTGCTCAGACTGCTCTTTCAAGTAAACCCACAAAGCTTGCAAATCCTTCCTGGTTCTCTACCTACCTGGTTGTCTCTCCCGTCTTTCTTCTCCCCTTCATAACCAGACGTCTTTGCTTGCCGTCTCCACTTCCTTAACTTTGTATGCAGCCCTTAAGCTCATCTAAACTGGTTTTTCCCCTGATTATTCAATGGAATTGCTATTGCCCAGGTCAGCAGAGACCTTCCCCTCACTCAGTCCAGTGAACACTCCTGAATCTTTATCCCAAATGCCAATAAGAGCCAGCCCAATTGATGACTCCCTTCTTAAAATATCCTCTGTCCCTGGCTTGCAGAAAAGCTGCCTGTCTTTCACTCTGTCTTCATTGCTGGTTTTCTGTTTTCTACACATTTCTCCTGGCTCAATATCATGTTGTCTTCCCTCTACATTCACTTTGTAGGTAATTCATCCCCTCGTGGCTTAAAATAGCATCTATATGCCTACCAAAGGTGTAATCCCAGCCCAAACATTGCTTAAGACAATGAGGCTCAGGTGCTTGGGTGGCTCAGTCAGTTAAGTGTCTGACTTTGGCTCAGGTCATGATGTCACAGTTTTTGAGGTCGAGCCCCATTTCTGGCTCTGTGCTGACAGCTCAGAGCATGGAGTCTGCTTCAGATTCTGTGTCTCCCTCTCTCTCTGCACCTCCCCTGCTCATGCTGTCTCTCTCTCTTTCTCTCAAAAATAAACAAAACATTAAAAATTTTTTTAAAAAAGAATATGAGGCTTCAATAGGCAAACTGCCTACTGCTCATCTCTATTTAAATTCCTCAGGAAGTATCAAAAACTGAACATGCTCCTGGGATGCAGCGCACAAGGCTCTGAGTGAGCATAGCCCAACCCTCTCTGCCCAACCTTTGATTCACTGGGTTTCTACTACTGTATACTTTCTGGTTCCCAGATATGCCAAACCCTAGTTTTCTCAGTAAATGGAGTCTACTAGCACCTAACCCATAGAGTTTTATAAGATGGAACAAAATGTGAAATGCTTGGGAAAATGGGAAATGTTGCCATTGTTATTATCATTAATTATTATTCATGCTGGTCTACTTGGGTAGAGAAAGGAAAGCAGACCAATGGTATCAAATCCATAATTACAGTTTTCTAGTTACTGAGAGAACAAGGTATCTTTTGGTGACTACTTGGCATTTTTAACTCTTCAAGGAGTTGGAAATAATCTGTTCATACTACCCCCTCTGGAAATCTTGGAAATCAGTTTTTAATCCATATTTTAAAATGGAGAAAATGGAGGCTGGCAGTTATCAAAGGAATCAGCCAATTCAGGGCAAATAGTCCCACTATTATGTATTGTTTAGCCTTGGGTAAAGCTTTAATTCCATTTCAGCTTTCCAGCTAGCAATGCTGGCATTGTGTAGACACCACCATAGTTGCTAAAAATGGTGACTGGCCAATTAAAGCCCCCTGCTGAGCCTTCCACCCACTGAATTAGATTCCTTACTCTTTCATGCAGGACAAAGCAAGAATGCTTCAAGGACCAAATCATTTGGCAGTCTTTGATGGCATGAGAAACAACTATTTGTATAGCAAAATATTTTCCAGAACTAGAAGCCCATAAAGATTATTGCCTTCTTTTTAGTACACAGAAATATTCTGCAAGCATGACTCTCTCAGCTTTCTGCACTGTGGCACCCAGAAGGAAGAAGACCCTGTCCTCCTCCTGTGTGGTGTCCTCTATTTTGTCACCATCTTGGGCTACCTGGGTCAAGGACCCTCCTCGGTGCCTGTTCACTCTGTGCCCATCCTCCTACTGACTGGGCTGACTGGTGGCCATCCCATTGTAAGGAGAGAACAAGTCCAACTTGGCGAGGCTGGCCCCTCCCTGCTGATGTCGGGGCCTTGGCATAGCTTTTGCTGCCAGTCTGGTTGCTTCCTTGTTGCCTTTGGAAGCCTGCACTTTTTCTGTGGCTTTTGTGGTCGTTTCCATCCGCCAGTGTGGTCCCTTTCAGAGGCACTAGCGTGCCAGACCAGCCTATTTGAATTGGTGCCAGGCCACTTACTGGGGAGGTGAGGCCAAATCCCATATATTTAAAGCTGTAATGCTTTGCCTGTCCACCTAGCTCCTGTCTCCTGAAGTCATTAGTTGTGGTTTTACTTTACTGTTAAAACACTCTTCTTTTTTTCCTTTCTCTCAGCTCTGGCTATTTTCAGCTCTATATATTTAGCAAGTTGTGTGTAGGTAGAGATTCTGCTGTTCTACTTAAATCTCTTTATTTTTTTCTGTGTGTGTGTGTGTGTGTGTGTGTGTGTGTGTGTCCTAAGGAAAGAGAATGTGTTTCCTATTAAATGGAGGAGGAGGGAGGGGGTGAAGATAGAGAGACCTGATGTTTGGCTAGAACAGAAAGTAAGAGCACAGTGGCAGGAGTAGGGAGAAGCCCACTTATATGACTACAGGACAGATGTCCTCCTGGTCTTACATTTCTTTGGGAAAATAGACCTTTGGTTGCTTGAGTGAGGCCCTTTGTGCTTCAATTTGCTTGGCATATTTTAAGATCCTCAGAAAGTCACGGGAATCTCTTTGCATCTTGCCATGTCTAAAGCTTTGCAGAGATCAAGCACGATTGTACAATGCAAGGCAGATAAGTAACAACAGTTCCATTCTGCAGCTGAATTAGGAGAGTTAAGTGATTTTCCTGACATCCCTCAGGAAGCTAAAGACACATCTAGGAACACAACATGTGATTTCTAGTCCCAGACCTTGCACCTCTGGCCACATTGCCCTGTCTCTATTTACTCTACAATTCTGCACATATGTTTTTCAAGTAAATATTTTATTCTGGGGAGATTTAGGATAGAAAAATCTCCTAAGCTTCATCATTGAAAGGTACTGGATTCACTGTGCTTTAGACCAAAGTCTGCCATCTATCAATATGTAGCTGTAGTTTGAATAGCAGCTGTCCTCCAGGGGGCATATGCTGTGGTCCCAGGAGAACACATTTTTACCAAAAGCCAAAAAGGGAGCCATGATAGCTGGCACATATATAAGATATGTTTCCTGGAGGTGCCCTAAATCAAGAACGGAACACAGGGCATAAGAAAAATACCTTTCAAAAGCGATATAATAAAACAACTTGCCAATGATGGGTAAATGTGAGTGTTTGTTGAAAAAACCATGGGTTAATGTATCTCTAACATCAAATCTATGAAACTCGTCCTCTGAAAACTGTGAATTTCCCATCTGGCTTGAAGGATGTGTTACAATATATATGATAATTTTAGATATGCCAGAATTTGTAAAAATTGAGAGTTAGACTAATGAGTTATATGATAATATTATTGAACAAACCATACAACTTCATTGTAGAGGGATTTCTCTAGAGTAAGGGTAAAAATTCTAAATAGTTTAAGATCCTGATAAGAAACATGACAGGTGTGAGGTTCCTCAAAAAATTAAAAATAGAACTACACTATGATCCAGCAATTGCACTACTAGGTATTTACCCAAGGGATACAGGTGTGCTGTTTCGAAGGGGCACAGGCACCCCAATGTTTATAGCAGCGCTATCAACAATAGCCAAAGTATGGAAAAAGCCCAAATGTCCATCGATGAATGAACGGATAAAGAAGATGTGGTATGTATGTGTGTATGTGTGTTTGTAATCCTCCACAGAATAGAGTATTACTCAGCGATCAAAAAGAATGAAATCTTGGGGCGCCTGGGTGGCTCAGTCGGTTAAGCGTCCGACTTCAGCCCAGGTCACGATCTCACGGTCCGTGAGTTCGAGCCCCGTGTCGGGCTCTAGGCTGATGGCTCAGAGCCTGGAGCCTGCTTCCGATTCTGTGTCTCCCTCTCTCTCTGACCCTCGCCCGTTCATGCTCTGTCTCTGTCTCAAAAGTAAAATAAACGTTAAAAAAAAAATTAAAAAAAAAAAAGAATGAAATGTTGCCATTTGCAACTACGTGGATGGAACTGGAGGATATTATGCTAAGTGAAATTAGTCAGAGAAAGACAAATATCATATGACTTCACTCATAGGAGGACTTAAAGATACAGAACAGATGAACATAAGGGAAGGAAAGCAAAAAGAATACAAAAACAGGGAGGGGGACAAAACATAAGAGACTCTTAAATATGGAGAACAAACAGGGTTCCTGGAGGGGTTGTGGGAGGGGGATGGGCTAAATGGGTGGATGGTTAAGAGGCATTAAGGAATCTACTCCTGAAGTCATTGTTGCACTATGCAAACTAACTTGGATGTAAATTAAAATTAAAAAAAAAGCACGATGAAAGTGGTGACTGGTGGGGCATAACAGAGCCATGAGCCATGTGTGAGGGAGGGGTGAGGGCTATGGGGGAACTGGAGTACCTGTAATCCCTGGAAAGGGTGCAGTACCCACAGCTCTAACCAATGCTTCTCAGGCAGGATTACAGGAACAGTGTGGTCAGGCTGTCTGATTTTTTAAGAGAACATGGAAATCCTCATTTTTATGTAAATATCCCAATTTTTAAATGTTATAAACTAATTTTTAAAAATTTACAACCCTGTGTTAGCCAAAGAAAGCATATTCTACAAGACACATTCAATGCATAGGTTGCCAGTGGAATTTTTTTTTTTTTTTAACTCTTAAAGGTGACGATTTATGCGATGAAATACAGGAGCTTTTAGGAGGAGTTAGGAGAGAATCTGAGAGCCAGGGAAGGCGTGGGGTGACTTAGTACAAGCCAGAGATTTGCATATAAGCCCTACAAAAGCAGTACATTGACTCATAAATAACAAATCTACCAAAAAAATATTTCAAGTAGGAGAAGAAAGGTAACACAGGAGAGTACATCAGGGTGTGTGAGCTCAAAAGACAAACTGGTCCTGGTTGGGTTGGGAAAGGAGTAGAGGGAGAGACCATGTGGAATATTTAGGTGACTATAGAGAGAGTATTTTCAACTTGTGCACACCTGGGATCTGCACTGAAAGAATGCTGTATTTGAGCAGGTTAAGAGCAAAAGTTGGAACTAGCAAGTGAAATGTAAGTAACAGCTTGTTACACATCTGATTAATGAGTTAGGCTGTGCCAGATAGTTAAATGAAGGAGACTGGGCACCGGTATGCACAGGACTTACAGCTCAGTGATTTCTGACATCAGTAAAGTTGTTTCACTATTATGATCTTTGAAGGTGTAGGTTATCTTTATATCACCATCCCCAGCATAGTGGTTGGCACGTGAGAAGGTCAATAAGTAAATGATTGCCCAATATATTGGAAACCATAATCACATGATAGCATATGTTATACTAAAGGGAACACAGGTTAGTAATGACCCATTTGGTACCAAATTTAATGGCTACTTCTCAGTGCACGTGCTACTCAGAGGAGGAGTTTTAACATTATTCAATCTCCAATTATCCCGTCCTTGAATGTCTTAGTATCCCTCTTTCCTGATCTTACCTTGACCTTTCTGAGTTTTTTCCCCTTTAATGTAAATTACTGGCTTATGCTGCTTCTTCCATGTGCTTCTTCAATGTTGGTGTTACCTGGTTTTCTTTCTAGACTGTTCTTGAGCAATCTTATCCACACTTATTGGGTCAGCTCCCATTTATGTGTTGACATTCCCACATTCCAGCTTGAGCTCAAATTCCAACATATAATCTTCAGTTACTGTCATGGACTGAGTTGGTGTGCCCATCCCTTTACCCAATTCATCTTTTGAAGTCTTAACACTAGTGTGATTGTATTTGGAGATGGACCCTCTAAGGAAATAAAGTTAAATGAGGTCAGAAAGATGAGTTCCTGATCTGATAAGATTAGTGTTCTTCTGAGAATCCAGAAAGCTTTATTCCTTTTTCTCTCCCTCCCTCCTCCCATCTCTGTCTCTCTGTCTGCCTGTCTCTCTCTGTACACACCTGGAGGGAAGGCCATGTGAACACACAGTGATAGGGTGGCTGCTTACAAGTCAGAAAGAGACCTCTCACCAGGAACCAAATTTGCTAGCACCTTGATTATCAACCTCTAGGCTCCAGAACTAAGAGAAGATTAATGTCTATTGTTCAAGCCACCCAGGCTGTGGTGTTTGATTATGCCATCCTGAGCCCCCCTGCCTCTATATTTCAGGATCTCATCAATTTTTCCCTGAGATTTCTCTAAATTAATCTCTGTGATCCATTTCTCTACAAGGTTCTTCTTGTACCCTGCTTTAGAGTTACCATTCTGAAATGTCTGAAACATATACCGGTCCTCATTCAAACACTTGCATTTCTACCAAATTCTAAATTCCTTGGTGTAGTATAGGAAAACCTCAGCTGAAAAAGTATGTCATCCAGAAGAACTTGTTAGAGTAGGAGCTGATGTCCACAAAAGGATGGATGTGAAGGAGATGAAAAGCGAGGAGCACTGCCTAAAAAGTTCCCTTACCGAGGACTCTGAGGAAGCTGGACATTCCCCAGTTGTTGGCCACCAGGGATGAGATGAAGGACATTAGAAAGTATGGCATTTGAGTGGCACAGGGATTTTCCACTTCTAATTTAATAATAATTTTTTAATGCTAATATTTTTTTTTAATTTCAAATACGCAAAATTCCTTACTAACACTTCTTTTTTGAAAAAAATGTATTTTATAATGGTGAGAAACTTAACATGAGATCTACCCTCTTGACAGATATTTAAGTATACAATACACTATTGTTGACTGTATGACAATATGGTACAGTAGAGCTCTACAGCTTACTCATCTAACTTAACTGAAACTCTATGCCCCTTGATTAGCAACTCCTCATTTTGTTTTCTGCCAGCCCCTGAAAACCACTGTTCCATTCTTTGATTCTCTGAATCTGACTATTTTAGATATCTCATGTCTTTGAAATCGTGCAGTATTTATCTTTCTGTGACTTGCTTATTTCAGTTAGCATGATGTTCTTGAGGTTCATCGATGTTGCATATTGCAGAATCTTTTTTAAGGCTGAATAGTATTCCATTATATGTGTTCACCACATTGTCTTTACCCATTCATCCACTGATGGATATTTGACTTAACGTTTATCATAACTTATTTCCTTATGATTAGCAAACATCCATACCAAAATTGGCCTTGGCATACAAATCGTAGAAGTAAGTAAATTTTGAACTCTCTCTCTCTCTCTCACTCACACACACACTCACCCCCACCCACCCACCCACCCACACACACACACGGATATATAGGGTATTGATTCATATTGGAGGCTCTGGATTTAGATTCAGACTCTAGGTTTAAGTTCTGGCTCTCCCACCTACTGTGTGACCTTGGGCAAGTGACTTTATTTTGCCAAACCTTTGGTTTTCTGTTAAATGGTTATAACAGTAGTTTGTGACTTGCTTCACAAAGTTGTTGTAAGGGTTAAATAAGGTAAAATGTTTAGCATAGTGCCTGGCTAATAGTAAGTACTCAGCAAATGTTTCTGCTGATATTAGTGGTAGCCATATTTTCTAAGGATATTTTTTAGTCAAAGTGTTAACAAAAGGCACTTTAGAATTCTGGGGCTCAAGGAACTGAGTTTGAGAAACATTGACCTAGGCTCCAGACATGCTGGCTTCCTCTTGTTCCTTGAATATGGCAGCCACTTTCTTCCTCAGGGCCTTTTCCCTTGTTGTTCTTTTCTCCTGGAAGCTCTTCTGCCAGATATATGCATTTCTTGCTCTCTTAATTCACCCAGGTCTTTAGTCAAGACTCACCTTCTCAGTGAGGCTTGCCCTAACCATCTCATCTGGATTTCGGTAACACCCCACCCAGTACCAAAGCTTTATATCCCTCTTGATGATTCATTCCTTCTTTGGAATACTTATGATTAGCACACTGTTTATTTTAGTTACTCATCCTTTGTCTCTTTCTTCCACTACATGAAGCGAGGGAGTTCTGTTTGTTCCCTAGTACTAATCAATTTTCAGTAAATTTTTATTAAATGACTGAATCAGTAAGCTATTATAAAATAGTCAACATAGTGCTTGCACTCCATGAACATATGTTCATTTAACAATCTGCTAAGATAAAAGTGTTGACTATTTATTAAAAAACAAAAAGAATAGGGGCATCTGGGTGGTTCGGTTAGTTAAGCATCTGACTTCGGCTCAGGTCATGATCTCCTGGTCCATGAGTTTGAGCCCTGTGTTGGGGTCTGTACTGACAACTCAGAGCCTAGAAACTGCTTCGGAATCTCTGTCTCCCTCTCTCTGCCCCTCCCCTGCTCGCACTGTCTCTCTCTCTCAAAAATAAACATTAAAAAAAAAGAATATATAAGCTATTATATTTATGTGAGCTTTGAGAAATTTTTGCAAAAATGCCTTATTAAAATAACCTAAAATAGAATGGTTTCACATACATGGTGTACAATTCTAAAAGGAAGGAGGACACTTAAGTGTTTAAAAAAATGAAATTATAGGAAAACTGTGTTAAACTACAAGTTATTATTGTAAGTTTTCAGATATGGCACAGGACCAACCATGTTATCTGAACCATAACCATCACCCAGAATGAAAACCCATGCTGTGAAAGATAGACCTGGCGGTGGCCAGCAAGAATGCTAGGGAGTGTGCTATATTTTAGAGCGATATTTTTGACATTAAAGTGAAATAATTTACATTTAAAATAAAAAAATAATTAAAACTAAAAATAATAGACTAATTTCATCATTAAGAAAACATTCAGATAAAAAAAAAAAAAGATGGCCTGACTTATAGCATTATTCTTACTAGGCATTGATATCCCATATCCATATCCATAGTATGAGTATAAGCCAGGAACATAATTATAAGGAATGAAAGCCACTGCTCCAATTGTGCACTTCTAATTGTCTTGTCTTCTGCCTAGAAAACATTGATCACTTTCTCATTTTTATTTCTTTGCTAGCATAACTTTTTTCACCTAGGCAAATTATGGTGTGGTAAACAGGTTGTTATAGCAAAGGCATAGGTCTGGTCTAGGGGGCCATCACCTTAGTGAAGTCACCATGCATCAGGGTGGGGTTGTCAGTCCCAAAATAACTGGGTCGGGTAATCCAGAGTTGATTGTCATAAAACTGAATGTGATTTACTAGCCACATTGATTTAAATAGATATGAACATGGATATTCACTCATAATAAAGAATGATACTTTATGAGTTCCTGTTGCCATATAAACCGTCAAGGAACGGTCAGGCACTCTCTCGCTACGGGTTAGCTTTGGCAATATTAAAACTAGAAGTAGAAGTTTCGTTTGTTGAGTTTTTATAAATATAAAGCCAGAACAGAAGAACAGAAAAATCCAGGTGTCTCTAAGGGATGATCCTCAGGGAAGGTGACTTATATCCATCATCTTCACTGTAGTGATGGTCTCACTTCAGGGACCATGGTGATTAACCCTACTGGCCATGACTGAGTAAACATGACCAACCTCTGGCTCTTTGGAATTTTTCTACTCTATGCTTCACATCAGTGGTTCATTTTTTTCCCCTTCAGCCTTCTTCTGGACAAGTGAAATACAGTTTATTAGGCTTGAGTTTGCCACATTTCAGTCATACTCCAAGACCCTTGGATACTTGGATATGGCCCAAGCCCCTTGAGATACTGCTTCTGGGTCCTCACCAGTAGAATTGGATTGCTTCTCATCTTTTCAGTTCCTAACCTGCAGACACAGCACAGCAAGCATAGGATACGTTTCAGGCCACAGTGTCCTGCCACTACTTTATTTAATCTGACTTCTATGTGCTTTCACTAAAGAATTGCAGTGGCATCTACCTGGCCTACCATGCAGGACCTTGTGACATCATTAGACTACTCTTCTCCCAAGTGCATTGGAGCTATTTTGTTTGAATCATGTCTGGGCTCCCAAGGCCAAGTTAGGTGCAGTGTCATTTGGGGACTATTTTCAGAGGCAATATAGTCAGTCATGCAGTGATTTCTTACCTCATAGTATGGGTATCAGCCAAACTCTGTTCCAGATGGTATTTAAAAGGTAACATTTTGAGCTTTTATCTTTTATAGTTCTTACAGGTGAAAGAGCTGGTAAACAGAAGACCCGAGTCTTGCAAGTGGCCAAATTGAATTCAGATTAGTTCATACTCAGAAATTTATCAGAAACACATTTTTCTTGCCACCAGAAGAGAGGACAAATGGCAGGAAATGTAAAATTTGTGCATTACCATGCTTCAGCGCATGGCTTACAGAAATGAACCTGTCATTGTATTCAAGTCCACAGGAGTTCTTAGTTAAGAGGCAAGCACTCTAGGAGAGCTAAAGAAAAGAACAGACAAAACTCAATCTATAAATGTTCTAGATGTAAAGAACTCAATTCTTAAACCATCTTTATGAGTATGTTTTCTTTAATTTTAAGTTTAGAGAAGTAGTTGGAAACTAACTTATGAATTATAAGCACTTTTGCCTTTCTCAGATTACTCAGATTTCTTTTATTTTTTTTTATTTTTTTATTTTTTTTTCAACGTTTATTTATTTTTGGGACAGAGAGAGACAGAACATGAACGGGGGAGGGGCAGAGAGAGAGGGAGACACAGAATCGGAAGCAGGCTCCAGGCTCTGAGCCATCAGCCCAGAGCCCGACGCGGGGCTCGAACTCACGGACCGCGAGATCGTGACCTGGCTGAAGTCGGACGCTTAACCGACTGCGCCACCCAGGTGCCCCTCAGATTTCTTTTAAAAAGAGGCCTTAATCTTAGAAAAGTAAGAGTCCAGAAGCCAAGATGTTTTCTTGTGATGGCTTTGATACATGCATTCCTCTTTGAATGAAAGATTCCTTAGAAGTCTTCCTACTCTGAGTTTCGGTTTCTCATCATCTTATTTATCTCTGTCAACATAAACTCTGCAAACACCTAATCTTTAGACATTTATATCTACCAGAGTGTCTGGGGGGCTCAGTCGGTTAAGCATCAGACTCTTGATTTCAGCTCAGATCATGATCTCATGGTTGTGGGATCAAGCCCCATGTCAGGCTCTGCACTGACAGCACGGAGCCTGCTTGGGATTGTCTCCGTCCCTCTCTTTCTGCCCCTCCCCTGCTCATTCTCTCTCATCCTCTCTTTCTGTCTCTCAAAATAAATAACTTAAAACAAGAAATAATTCATAACATTTAGATCTACCAATTTCTAAGTTGTATTTTGCAAAATAAATATGTAGATTTAAATTTTTAAGTATTGGTCTGAGAACTGAAATTTATTTAAACAAGAAAGATATTTTTATTATATTTTTTAAAAAGCCAATAAGATATGAACCTTACATTGGTATAACTTGCCACATCAGATTTTGTGTCTTTTAGCATAATCTTTGAAAGTGAATATTGTGCTAAATATTTGGAATGAAATTTTATTAGATGCTTCAGTCACTGTGTTTATTTCGACATCTCTTGTGTCCTGTCATCCCCATTCATGAGTTCAGGATTAGAGTCACTGGTACCTGTATTGATTATAAGCACATCACATCATTATTTGTGAACAAAAAACCTCCTTTTGGTGTATATTTGTCCCAAGATCACTGATTTTTCCCCCTTTTGCCAGTTTCGTTCTGCTTTGATTTAATTAATCAGTTTTAAAACACAAAATAATGGCAGCTCTACAAAAAATACACATCTGATGAGATTTCAGAATTATTCTTTTATGGCATTTGGTAAGATATTAGTCATTTAAAAACATTTAGGGGAAGAAAGAGGAGAGGACATTGACAAAACCATGACACATGGGTGAAGCATTCTTGTCCTCTCTGGGCTGACAATGCCTCCATTCATTTCTCTAGGCTCTGGGGAATATGTTCTTCCTTTCTTCTAGTAGTGTGGGTTGGCCAGAGAGAAAGAGGAAGAGAGAAAGGCAGGAGAGTCTCTGTAAATCATCACATACCTTTGCAGCTGACAGACCAGCTCATTGTCAGTGTGTATTTTAAAAGGAGGAAAGCTGAAATAGGTTCCTTCTAAATAGCACATTGTGATTCCTTTCATAGTAAGATCTTTTCTCTACTCTTGACATTGGAAAGCAAGGCAATTGGGTGACAGTTCACTGGGTATTTTCTTATGTTCTTTTTCTGCTGTAGTATATAAAATTGAATATCAAGGTCCTTCAAAAATGAACCTATATCCTTCAATAAGCTAGACTTTCAGTAGCATTTAAAAGTACAGGGGCTTCTGGGTGGCTTAGTTGGTTAAGCATCCGACTTCGGCTCAGGTCATGATCTCATGGTTTGTGAGTTGGAGCCCCAAGTCAGGCTCTGTTCTGATAGCTCAGAGCCTGGAGCCTGCTTCAGATTCTGTGTCTCCCTCTCTCTCTCTCTGTCCCTCCCCTCCCCTACCCACGCTCTGTCTCTCTCTCAAAAATAATAAATAAACATTAAAATAAATAAATAAATAAATAAATAAATAAATAAATAAATAAATAAAACTTCAAAGGACCCTACAGCAAGAAGATTGTCCACCTACAAAATGGTATTTCCTACAGTTCTGAGTTTCTGTATAAAGCATTGTATATATCATAGTCTGTCTATATTGTCACATAGATACAGGAGAGAAGGAAAACCAGCGTGTGTGTTAAAATGTTTTTGGTCAACATTTGTGTAACAATGATAAATAATACCTTCTCATGCTATGGAAATATTCTATAGAATGAGGTAATGTGAAGTGATATCACGCCAAGTAAAATTGTTGGACTTTTATAGTTATTTATATAAATATCATCTCTCTAGCTATATTATAAATTCCTTGATAAAGGGGTCAATTCACTATTGTATACTTCAAAAAACTCAGTATAAGATGTCTATGTCATAAGTGCTCAATAAACAGGTACTAAACAAAGGAATAACACTGTAGGATCCTTCTCCATGTATTTCTTGAGACCTTCTCTATAGGTTCTGCAAATAAACTTGAAACTTAGAGTTCGATGAAAGTAGATAAAACATCAAATAAAAATACCTGACAATTAAATACCAGAAAAACAAAAACAAAAACAAAAACAAAACAAAACCAAAAAAAAAAAAAAACACCAAAGGAAGAATATATAATAGTTTTCTTTTTTTTTTTTTTTTAACATTTATTTACTTTTGAGACAGAGAGAGAGCATGAACAGGGGAGGGTCAGAGAAAGAGGGAGACACAGAATCTGAAACAGGCTCCAGGCTCTGAGCTGTCAGCACAGAGCCCGACGCAGGGCTCGAACCCACAGACCGCGAGATCATGACCTGAGCCGAAGTTGGACGCCCAACCGACTGAGCCACCCAGGCACCCCTATATAATAGTTTTCTAAGAACAGGTAACATGTTCTCATTACTGATAAACCTGGCAATAATTTTCCTTTAAAACATAGAAAGAGAGCACAATCATCTTGGTCAGTAATTGGTTTTGCAAAAATGTCTCTCTTCATTTTATAACTGACCTACTTGAAAACGTGGTGAACCATAAAGGGCCATTTCCTTGGAAAAGAGTATGGACAAGCCCCCTGCAGTTTTGTTTGGGTGCCGTTCAAAGCCAAACCCTAAACCTTTCCCAGAACTTGAAACAAATGGTAAGTGCTACCACAAACCAAAGTGGGAACCTCTGAGGAGAGATGGTTTCCGCTTCATTTTTTTTTTTAGTTTATTTGTGTATCCCTACTGCTTATTTAGATGTATCCTACTTTCTCATGGATGTGCTACTTGCTCTTCACAGTGAATGTCAGGGACCAGGATTTTGGGACAGCAACTTTGGGAGATTTATTTTCTGGTGCTGCTATGCTAGACTGCTTCCCATAAGAGGCCAAAAGGACTTCCAACTGGAATACTAACATCCATAAACACAGAATTATCTTATTATCCTTTCCTAGAGCCAGGAAGCCTTTGTTGGGGAACTTAATCTCTGATAAGGTCTTTATAGGATGGTAATTGAATGGAATGAACACCAGCTGAGAAATGTTAGTATTAATCTAAGAATGATGGACTCCTAGGTAAGCCTTATTAATATTTCTATTACAAGCCAGTTGATGTTTTGCCTTATTGGGCCTTTTAATAAGAAAATGTAAATTGTTTTAGACATAATGACCTAAAATACATGCATTGTTTAGAAGTGTGGTAGGGACAAGTGGCTGAGCATCGGAGTTTGGTGCTTCCCTTCCACAATGTTGAGTTGTCAAAGGGAAGTAACTGTCCAGCAAGGGACCACATTTTCCAGCCTCCTGTATCTGATTAGAACACTGACTGGTTAGTGAAAGGAAATATGAGGGGAAGTGATGCATGTCCTTCTGGGAAGTGCTGAAAAGGCAGATGTATCTTCCCTGTTTTTCTGAATGAGGAGATCTCCTAGACCCTAGAAAGGGTGTGACCACAAGATGGAAGGACCCTGAGTTTCACAATGACTCTGTGGTAGGGAAGTGGAAGGGCCCCCCCAACTGGGAACATGTGTAGTCGTCTGTTTCATGAACAAGACATAAGTGTTTATTGTGTTAATGGAATTTGGGGAGTTTTATCTTTTCAGGACCTAGCATCTCTTTAACAAATACAGGAGGTAAATAAAAATGTACCAAACAGAGGTCATTGTAAAATGGCAGATTTGTTCCTATTCCCTCTTTATGCTAACAGTTTAGCATTTATGTAAGTACAGGCATGTTTTGAAAATCATATTAAAACTGCAGGATTTATAGATGGAGAAAGCACCTCCACTCCCTGAATGCTGACCCATTCCTATCTGCCTCTTCCCAGAAAGTGGTTTTCCTGGTCATCATTAAGGCCTTTCTGGATGCTCATATCTCCTTCATCTACCTGTCCTTTTCCTACCCATTTTCCCACCCAGTTTCCATCTCCTCCATGAAGCTTTCCCTTATCACTAAAGGGATCACTTATGTTTTTGAGCTCAAAGAAATTAAAATCTTACAAATTTGTGTAGTAACTCATATGCTGCTTAGTGAGAATACTCGCATTATTATATGATTTTTAATGAGCAAAGGTGTCATTTGTCTAAATTGTAAGGTAATGGAGGAACAAAGAAATTTTCTTTAAGGAAATGGAATTAGGACCCAGGAGATAGACACCTTTATCCTTTTGTCTATACCAAGATGATTACGAGGGGGGAGGGGGGAGTTTCCAAGACATATACCTAACTGTAATATTGACATCCATAGTGGGATACTTTTAATGCTATATACCAGATGGAATATAGCAGCCACTGATCCTTTTACTTTCCCACAAAAATTAAGATGTTTATCAATAACCAAAGAAGTGGAAAATTGGTCAGAAGTAATGCAGGCATCTTTACTAATTTTGCCTTTGCAGACCCTCTGGTTTTAGTCATCTTCCAAATTTAAGAATGTATTTTTAGCTGATTTAGTACTTGGTATCATTCTTATGCTACCAGTGACAGTGTCACTGTCAGTACGATTAGGATTGCAGGTTTTATGTGTTGAGCCCACCTGAAAGTTGAAACCAGATTCATTCTACCCATGGTGCCAGCCATGTGGTAAACTCCATCCAGTTCCTGGGATGGTACCTAGATTTCAACGGACAAAATGTAATATGAAGTCTCCAGAGGCTGTTACCCAATTCTGAGTGATCAGTCCTCCAGAGTTGAGTATCAAATGTCCACATCTTAATCATTGTCAACTGTGCAGAAAGGCCCTTAGAGATTTTTATATGCACTAAATTCAGGAAATTCTCAGGTATGCTTCTCTTAACAATGTAAGTCATGCCCCTTGTGTGCACACAAATCATAATTTGAAAGATCTGTTTGACATTAAGGCTTATATAATTTGGAGGGTGAGTCCAAGATGAAGCCATGGAAGAGAAACTCTGAATGGAGAGTTTCAGGTATCTTACACTTGCGTTGCAAAAGTAAGGACTATGAATTCTCTTGCATACAGTTTAGTCCAATTAGTCCAAGTAGCTATGGAAAAGCTTGAATCATTAACCCAATCTCTGGACATGGTTTATTTGAGGCATTGTTAAAAATAGCACATGACATCTAGTGTTCTTTCCTCTCACACATTATGCTTTAGATTAACATATGGTAATAATGCTGCATTGTTTGGTTGGCCAATTCTTCATCTAGCATGAAATACAGAGTACAAAAGCACACATGTACAAACTGAGCTAATATTTCTTTCCTTGAAATAAGTAACAGTTATTCATCTAGATTCTTCTCAATTACAGAAATTGATGATATCTTCATGGAAGGAAATAGTTTTCAAAGAATTCTGCAGTGTTTGAATTATTTATTAAGACAACAGAATGGGTGAAATGAAAAGAAAGCTTGTACTTGATGCAAAAAAACAACTATTATACCAATGTAGGGAAAAAAAAGTCTGAAAAATTTCAGCACCAAGGTTAATTTTTATTATATAATGAGTGCATAAAAACAGAGTTTGGAAAGGATGCAATTTTCAGCCACTTTTCTAGTATAATTCTGCCATAACAACAGAAACCAAAATGAGTTGAATTGTTGCGAAGGAAGGAGAGTATCATAAAAGATAGTAAGTAGATTTACCTGTCATTTATTATATCATCCTGTTTGCAGCGCTACATTTGAGATTGTGTCAGCACTTCCATTATAAGCCTGTACATAGAGGAATTTGGAATTTGGCCAATAAAAGATCATTCTGGACCAGAAGTTGGCACAGAAAGTTTCCTCCCATGAGCAAAAGTTGTTTTCATTATTTCTTCTTCATTGCCGTCTTCTTTTTTTTTTTCCCCCTCCCTTTACAAAATTCCATAAAACTTCATCTGGTTGCTTTTAAACTTGGATATCTGAAGTAAAAGTTAAGCATACGAGAGCCAACCCAGTGGTTTGAAGACAATGCATCTTTTGTCCATCTGGGCAGAATTTGTATTTGATATTTTATATGAAGGAACCAATACTTTTCAGTTGGGAGTATTTAGAGAAAGAGTAAAACCTAATTTCAAAAGATCTCTTAGTCATTGTCTCTAATAATGAAGTTAGAAGCAGTGAAATGAGGGTGGGTGAGAGGTTATTCACTTATTCCCATTATGATGCACATTGTAGCCAGTGATAAAAGCTAATGATGCACTCTAGCATCATTTCATCCCCATTTAGTTTACAGTTTTTATTGATGTACAGTTTACATACAACAAAATGGACATATTTAAAGTATGTACTTCTATGAGTTTTGGTAAATGTATGTAGTCTTCCAAATACCACCAATCCCAATCAAGTTTCAGAACAATTTCTTCACCATAAAAAGGTTTCTCGTTTCATTGGCAGTTGTCTCCCACCCCCGGTGCAACCCTAACCCTAAGCAGCTACTGATCTTCTTTCTGTCTCTACAGATTTGCCTTTTATGGAATTTTAAGACAGTAGAACCAGATGATATGTGGCTTCTTGTGTCTCTGACTTCTTTCACATAGCACGATATTTCTGATGGCTATCCATGTTCTTGTATGTATCAGTAGTCCATTCCTTTTTATTGCCAAGTAGTATTCCATTGCATGAGTGTACAAGAATTTGTGGATCCATTTATAAATCATGGGCACTTTGAAACTGTTTCCAGTTTGTTACTATTCCTAATAAAACTTCTGCACTTGCTTATATACAAGTCTTTATGCGGGTGTGTTTTCATTTCTCTTGTATAAATACATAGTAGTAGGATTGTTGGGTCTTATGACCCACAGATTTTGATTTGATGTTCTATTTTCTGTCAACTGAATGTATTTTGTTATTTATTCTTTCACCCATGGGTTATTTTGAATGGTGAGATTAAGTGGAAATTTCTTAAATTTACTTCTGTCATTGATTTCTAATTCTGTCATTGAAATTATTTTCAACTCTTTTAAATATGTTCAAGCTTGTTTTATATCATAGTATATGGTCTGCACTGGTGAATGTGTCATGTGCCTTTGAAAAGAATATTTATTTATTATTACTTGGAGTTTTCTATAGATGTCAACTAGGTCAGGTGATTTATGGAGTTTTAAAATTTTCTGTAGTTGTCCTTTCTTTCTTCTTGCTCTAATAATTACTTACAGATAATTTAAATCTTCAACTATAATTATTGACTTGTCTGTTTTTGTTTTCAATTCTGATTTTGGTTTCAGTTGCTTTGGCACTCTATTTTTAGGGACACAGGTGCATATACATTTATAATTGGTATATCTTTGGCTCTTTTATCTTTATAAAATATTCCTTTTTCTCTAGCAGTATTTTTGTATTAATGCCAATTTTGTATGATATTAATATAGCTTCTTCAGCTATCTTGCACTTATCATTTACATGGTATATTTTTCTATCCTCTTACTTAAAACATATCTTTTTATATTTTTATAGTGCATCTGTTTTAGACAATATAGGTGCTTAAACCTTGGGGTTTTTGTTTTGTTTTGTTTTGTTTCTTAGATCTTGCTTTTTAAAAGTCTAGCTTGACAATTCCTACTTTTTGGTTGGAGTATTTAGTCAATTTCCATTTTAATGTTGGTATTGGTATGATTAGAGTTAAGAATGACATTTTGCTATTCTTTTTGTCCCTCTGTTAATCCTTTACATCATTGTTTTATGTTAAACAAAAGTTTTGAGTATGCTTTTTTAACTGTATTTCTTTGATTTAGTTTATATGATTGCTCTAGGGATTACAGTTAACAGCCTTTACTTATAATCTGCTTGTGGTTAACTGCCTTCTGTTAAAATATAGGAACTATTTATCAACATAGTTCTTTCACTCACTGTGTGTTATTTTTTATTTTTTACACCTATATAAATAATAAGCCCCCCAAACAGTGTTACAATTATTAGTTGAAACAGAAACATATCTTTTAAAGTAATTGAAAGAAGCAAATATTACACACACACACACACACACACACACACACACACACCCATTTCTGGTGCTCTTTGTTCTTATTGGTGAATCTAAGTTAAAATCTATTGTCATTTCCTTCCATTTTGAGATCTCACTTCAACATTTCTTGTAGTATAGGTCTGCTAGTGACAAATTCTCTTATCTCAAAATGTTTATACTTCACCTTCCTCTTGCTAGAATAGATTCAGTGGATATAGAATTCCTGATTGACAGTTATTTTTAAGCACTTGGAATATATAATACCAGTGTCTTTTGGCCTTTTGTATCTGATAAAGACTGAGCTTTTAGTTATGTCTTTGTTTCTTGTATATGATATGTTGTTCTTTTGTTTTTTTTTTTTAAGAACGATTACATAATTTTTGCTGTCAGCATTTCAACTGCGATATCAGACTGAGTTTTTCTTTGATATTTCCTCCTTGGAGTCTATTGAGCATCTTAGTTAATATTAATTAACTTAATTACTTAATATGGATTAACTTAATATGAGTTAACTTAATTCATTAACTTAATATTAAGTTAGTTAGTATTTTATATTGAGTTTGATAAGTTTTGGAAATTTTCTCTTCAAATATTTTTCTGCCCCTTTTTGTATCTCTTCTCCTTTTGAAATTCCTATGACATGCATGTTGAAACAACTCAGGTCTATGTTCATTTTTCTTTAATATTTTTCTTTGTGTTCTTTAAGTTGAATAGTTAGATATTGTTCTATCTTCAAGTTTACTGATTCTTATTTCTTCTTAAATCTGTTGTTGAGCCCTTTTAGGTTCATGTTAATGATTTATGGTGGCTATTAAATTATTTTTATAATTTCTACTTTCTTGGCATTATCTGTCTTTACTTACTAATAGTATATTTTTTTCTTTAATTCTTTGAGGACATGTTTCATTACATCCTTGAACATATTTGTAATAGCTGCTTTAAAGTTTTTGCTGCATCCAACATATGGGACAACTTGGAGTCTGTTTCTGTTGAATATATATCTTTTAATTAGTATGATCTCTGTGTTTTCTTTGAATACCTAGTAATTTTTGGTTGAAATGTGGACATTGTAGATAATATGCTGCAGGATTTTGAATTCTGTTTTGTATTAGGATGGTTGTGGTTGTGGTTTTGCTTTGCTTTGTAGGTAAGTAATTTTCCTGTATTGAAATGTGTCTGAAATGAAATTCTTTTCTCTCATAATATGCAGCAGCTGCTCTCTCTGTTCAATTTTTTTCCTGCTTTTTCTTTTTTAGTGTGACTTCCTGAGCATCTTCCTGGCATCAGTGTAATTTAATTGCCAGCCAACCAATAATTGGGGATAGAGCACACTCATGCCATCAAGTCAGTAAAGTTTCCATTCTTGTTATTAATCTGTGTGTGGGTTGAGAACACACTCAATGGCACAACATATTCTTATGTGTCCCCAGGCTTTTAATTTTTGTCAGGCACATAAAGGTTAGCACTCAGCCAGGCATACATGGAGAGTTTATTATTACAGCACTTCTATAACTCTCTCACTACTAAAATCTTCTCTCCCTTAATTTCTAGCTGCTCTGCCATTTCCCCCAAATCAAGTTCATCTTCAACTGATAAAGCTGTGGATTTTTGCCCCCCAAGCTTGAAGGGGATGGGAACACTCTCAAATAAGAAGGCTATAAATTTACAGTTCTTAATCAAATACAGTAGCAGTGTTTCATGAATAAATATTTATCAAATTGTTGCCAGGTTTGACTATTTCCAGTCCCTAAAATGGTTGTTTTGAATAGTTTTGAATAATTTTGAATTTATACTTATTTTTCAATGGAAGAAATTGCTCAGATTCTTTGAAATGCCCATTCCCAGAGCCCCGACTTAGATCTATTTTACAACGTGAAGGAAATTAAAGTAAGTTATCCTTTTCTCAATATTGTTATATAATCATTAGACAAAAAATAAAGAAAAATACCTAATGTGGATGAGAACATGGGTAAATACCGTTGTATGTGATTTTGACAAACTTCAAACTGTGAATACGTTTTGACCTAGCTATTCTACTCTTCTACTTCCAGGAACCATCCTATAGAATAATTCAAAATGTGACCAAAATTACAACTATAGATATACTCATTGAAGCAGTATTTATAACAGTGGAAAATGGGAAGGAAACCAAATGCCCAACAATGGGGTGTCAGTGTATTTATGAAGTGAAATGCCATGCTGCCAGTATAAGTAATGGTATAGGGTAGTGGATGTGTGTTTATTACTATATGAGCAGAGCTGAACACAAAGCAATACAGCAATATAGTCCCACCACTCCCCTACTTTTTAAAGTTTGTGGGACCAAGGAAACTGGAACAAATGGAAGAGAACTATAGGGCTGAGACTCAGAAGCAGGGCTTGGGCTGCCATAGATGAACCAGCCTGGGTCAGGCCAGTCTCAGGCACTGAAACATCACCTAAGTCAGGCACTGGTCTTTGATAAAGCAAGATCTGGATTTAGATGATTAATTGCTAAATAAAGGTGTAGGTGTGCCCCCCAAGAACCATTAATTAAAATATTTAAACCAAATTCAGATCCTGGGCAGGGCTACTGAAGGTGGAACAGCAAGATAATCAGCAGAGGTCTGGTCCCATTTTCCATCTTGGGGGTAGAATTCTCTGAAAGAAGTAGGGTATATAGATAGCGGTGTGATCAAATGGTAAGCAAAACTGTTAATACAAAACAAGAGTAGCAGGCAAGTTTGCAGTCTTAGGGATTCAAGGCAAGTTATGGTTGTTGAGGAATTGGAGGTGTTAGGATCAGAGTAGAACCAGCTGGGAAAAGAAAAAAAAAAAAAAGCCTATTTACTGAGGGATTACTAAGTGCCACAAGTTCCCTCCTAACTTATCTCTTAGCAACTCTGTAAAGAAGGTGAGATCTTCCGACTTCACATTCTTCTTCAAACATGGCACAACTATGTGCCAAGTGCTTTCTTTAGGGATGAGCCAAAAGTCACAGAGCCAGGAAGTTATACTGCCTGGAATAGAATTCAGTCTTTCTGAAGGACCAATTTTCCCCATTTCTTCATTCTGCAAAAAGATAAAAACAGGAAATAACTATCCCATGGATTCTTATATGGATGCAAAGGGCATCCAGAAATGGACTGGATCACACTTGCAGTGGATAAGTTCATAGCACTGTATGGTCAGAGGGCAGGCATGTTATTATAGTCATGTTATCACCGCATCCATAAAGGATGTCTACAGTTTCTATCCTTGGAATCACTCCTTTGAGTTAGGATATGGCAGGTGGTGCCCAGATATGTTAATAGGGAAAATATATCAGTAAGAATGGAATAAACTGTAAGTAACAAAATGCCAGATGGCTAGGGTTCTGTACACCAAAAAGGAAGAGAGAGATGGCTATCGTTTAGATCAGGTTTGGCAATTTCTTTTCTGTAAACAGCCAGAAAGTAGATATTCTTGGCTTTACAGGCCATATGATACAGTGTCCTACACAACTATTCATCCCTGCCTTTGTAATGGGAAAGCAACCATAAGCAGTTTACAAATAGGTGTTCCAATAAACCTTTATTCAAAAAGAAAAAGAGGGGTGCCTGGGTGGTTCAGTGCGTTAAGTGTCTGACTCTTGATATTGGCTCAGGTCATGATTTCACAGTTGATCAGTTCAAGCCCCAATATTGGGCTCTGCACTGACAGTGTGGAGCCTGCTTGGGATTCTTTCTCTTTCCCTCCCTCCCTCCCTCCCTCTCTCTCTCCCTTCTGCCCCTTCCCCACTCTGTGCACACATGTTATCACTCAGAATAAATAAATAAACTTAAAAATAAAAGTTAACTAGCTAATACATTCTCTGAGAAAAAGAAAAAAGAGAGAAAGAAAAAAAGCCACAATCTGGATTTGGCCCATAGGTTATAGTTGGTAATCTCCTCTTCTAGAAGATATATAGTATCTACCACAGTGAATGCCGATGTATTTAAATAACATGAGGCTTGTTAACTTGTAAAACCATGTTAATTGACTAGATAGGCAACCATCATTTTAAAAACAAGGTTTCCTGGGCCACGCCAGTGTAGTGGGGGTCCTGGTGACAAGGAGACCCCAGATGCCTGGTTCGGAGAAGAATACTGAAAGGCATACATAAAGACCTCTGTGGTTAAGAAGATGAACTCTGATGACCTCACAGTTATTCTCAGACTGTGACAGAGTGGGCAAATGAAGAATCATGGGGAAAATCAGATACTGAGAACCTCATGTGATATTCAGGTTTTTTTTTTCTCCTTTGCAGGATTGCAATATGGGCTCTGGCCCATACAGGAAGGAAAATAAACGTCTGCTTAACTAGTTATTGTCAAGATGCATTCCCTTCTGCCCAGAGAGTGTCCTTAGTTCTAGACACTGCATGAATTACTTACGTAGACTATACAGCTGAAGGATTTGCAAGTACTAAATAAGGAATATGGTGTTTCTAATCGGCCAAAAGTGGGTTGGGGGTAGAGTGGAGGAGGAGGTGATATATTGTAATAGCCATATTAAACTGTACTAAACTTGAAATAACGGGGAAAATATTTCCTTAAAGCTAATAGGAAAAATCAGTTACCAGACTCGGAATCATGAATCTAAGTTGTCATCCAGCTGCATGGGCTTACTGGGAGAGTTCCTGCACCAAGGTTTTCATTATAAAACACAGAGGCATTATTGGGGATAAATGAACCAATATGAATGAAATACCTGTAATTGCCAACCTGAAATTTCACGCCAAAAATCATCTGAATCCCAGGTTGATTTGGAGTGGTTTTTCTTAAGTTCAAAAAGAATCCACTTTATTAGTGGATTGGGATACTTAGCAGGAGTATGTTTATAAGCTTGGGTTCTTCAGGTTTTCTCTAATATTGGAAACAGAAGGAAAGGGAAGTTCTTCCTTGAATTATTTTCCCTGAATCTACTTATTGTGGTCTTTTGTTTAATGTGCTAAAGATAATAGTAATAGTGCCCAGCCTTGTGGGTGAGGAGAGCCAAGATCCTGCCAGGCCCTGGTGGCCAGACTGGGAGTATCTGACCAGGGTGGGTACTTTGTCTTATTCATCTGCCCAGGTGGGTTGCCTTTCTCCACATTTACACAACGGAGACATGTAGTCTAGAGGTGGCACTGCCTAGTGGCAACTACTGGAAGGCTGGGCCCATCTTGGACTTACTGGTAAGGGAGAACACAGTGGGAGTGTTTGGGGCCTTTCTAGTGAAATCTCCCAGGCATCAGCAGGGTACAGAGGGCAATCGAAGCTGAGCACTGCATCCCCTTCTTCCCTATCCCAAGAGCAGAAGTTTGCAGAATGAAGTCACATGACAAATAAGACCCAATAGAATACTAATAATAGAAGGACGCTGGCTAAGCAAACGTTTTATGGGAATTCCCACTGTTTGTAAGAGGAGGAGTAAAGCCTGCCATCTTGCTTCTCACTTGTTTGTAGTAGACTTCTATGTCCTTTTATGCTCTCTCCTCCCCCTTTCTCCTTCTTCTACCTTCTCTCTCTCTCCCTCCCTCTTACCAGTACCAAGATTTGCTGAGATCACAGATTTGGCTGACTCCCTTCCACACCTCCTCTCATGCTCTTGTTCCCCTTGCTATGTGGGTATCCCTGCTCCTGTGTCAATGAGGCTTTTTAAATGTTATAGTCACAGTAAGAATGGGTCATACATGCAGCTTTACCGTCCAGAGGTGATGAGTTCATTCACTGTGGCAATGAGGCCACATGTCAGTAAGTCATTAGCCTTATTGAGGGGTCCCAGAATAAGGAGCCCCAAATTGCCAGAGTACGGAAAGAGCAAACTGGATGGCATTAAAATAGAATTCGGAGATGAACACTTGGACCTGCAACTATTGTTCTTAGTCACTTTTGTGTCTTCGCCCCTTTTGAAAATTGCATTAATTTCATCTTCTCTCTGCATATGCATATACATAACATCTTCCAAGCAGTTTTAAAAAGTGCATGTACATCCTTCAAACTCACTCATGGATCTGAGATTAATTCTTGAGTGAAATGAATCGGTAATGATTTAAACACAATATACTAAGCAACAGCAAAACTGCTATAGATTTTTTTAATATCGTAACAAAATGGAGAAAATATAATTTACCATGAAGAGATCTGTCCCTCGCCACCTTAGTTAAGTGATCCAAGTTAGCATCACTAGTAGCGGTCCACCCTGGCATAATGCGTCTCCTGATAATGATGCAACATGAAGTTCAATTCATAGTTGGTGAAGTATCCTGACTTATATCTAAACGCCTCTTTGAACCTAACTTCTAATTGATGGAAAATTTGGGAAATTAAAAAAACGGGTTAAATGATATTTATTTCGAGGAAACAACAAGACACATTAAAAATGTGAAACATTCCAAAAGGCAACTAGTTTGGTCTTTTGAGACAGTCAAGACCTTTAAAAACCAAACAAACAAAACAGCTGTGAAGACCATTCTGGATTAAAAGAAACTATATGAACATAACAATCAAATGTAAAATATGAACCTTGATTGTATTCTGGTTCAAATGAACAAGCTATAAAAGAGGTTTTTGGATAATAATTAACAAAAATTTAATATGAGCTGGATGTTAGATGATATTGGGGAGTTACTGTGATTTTTCTCAGGTGTGGTAATGGTATTTAATTTACAAGTATATATATATATATATATGGATGTATCTAAATACAAAGTATATATAATAAAATCTTAATGTTACACTGTATCGTTCTTTCCCATTTTTCTATATGTTTGAAATCTACAAAATGAAAATAGAAAAAATGAGTTAATGAATTAAAGTTTAACTTTAAAAAATTTTTTTAATGTTTATTTTTGAGAGAGAGAGAGACAGAGACAGAGAACAAGCAGGGGAGGAGCAGAGAGAGAGGGAGACGCAGAATCCGAAACAGGCTCCAGGCTCTGAACTGTCAGCACAGAGCCCAACACAGGGCTCAAACCCACAAATTGCGAGATCTTGACCTGAGCCGAAGTCGGACGCTTAACTGACTGACCCACCAGGGCACCCGGTAAACTTTTTTATTTTTTAAATATCGCATTAAAAGTTGTGTTCTTAGTCAAGCATTTTATCAACTTCAAACTTTTTGCTGGACAGCCTGGCTCTGAATAATTCACAGAGCCAAGACTGAGCATTTTGTAATAGGTCATCATTGACCAAGAAATCACAGCGATGCTCTTTGTTTCTCTCATTCAAAGTAGAAGTAAATGTGATTAAGGATCTGTACTTTTAACTAAAAATGCAGCATTGCTTTGGGAGACTTTGTATCTCTGAGGCTTAAATAATGCTTTCTGGCAAACACTGAAGTTGAATACTTTTTAAAAGAAAACATACCAGAATGGCCACTGGCCACATCTCTACCACTACCACCAGGCTTCTCTGATGTAATAAAAGGATATACAAAAAAGTTAAGGGAATGTTATCACCTGAGATCATATTTTCCAACTGGAATTCATTGAGAACTAACAAAGTTGGACTTAACAGACTCATGATTTGCCGGCATCCCCAAGTCTAATTAAGTCAGTCCATATTATCTCATGTCCCACCCGGTGCAGTGCTATGTAATGCCACAGATTACTGGGGATTGCCAAGGACTTACTGCACGGTATTAAATTGTATAGATAATGGCTTTTGGCATTTTCGTTAGAAGGGACTGGTTTCAATATGCAGTCAGGCAACATCGTTTTACTCTCAATGCTTAGTTCATCACCAGCTTTTTTCTTTTTCCTTTTTCTTTTTTTTAAGTCCTGAAAATAGCTTACCAAAGATTTGTCATTTCCTGCCTAGAGAAAGTTCTGGAGTATTTGTGTTTTTATAAATATCAGATGTGTAATCTCAGACATGAACTTATTATAACTAGCCCCAAGGCATCGTGAGCTGCAAGTTGCCACACGAAAATTAAAGGGGTCAAATTCAAAAGGGATGTGTGTCAAAAGGCTCTGGAAAATGGCATGAGCTTAATAAGCATCCCTCAGATGAACCTGTGATTGCCGCGGAAGCTGCCATCTGTCTTTTGCTGTTGGTTAGCCTTCTAAATGCCTTTTATAGCCCCCCAGTAGTGCATAGGGTCCCCTGAGCTCAATTGGAAGAAAAATATATTAAGTTGGCTCCTGTTAAGTAAAGGGGAAGGGAGAGAAGTGTTTAAATGACTTACTATCTCTTGGGCTCTATTTGCTCTGCTAAAAAATACCGTACCTAGTATTTCAGAAATGGGAACTCTTTGAACCTCAGGAAAAGTCTTTTGGGGGTCATTTGGTATCCTTCTGGAGCAAGGGACTTGATGCTATTGTTTTATTGGTAGCATTTATCATTCAGTCCCACTTCCTATTTTACCTTTTTCTTTAACAGGGTTTGATAAAGTAGCATCATAAAAACAGACCTGCAGGTTTAAATTAGCCTCCATTCAGCTAAGCCATTGTTTCTCAATTGGGGTCTGCTACTAGGGGCTCAGGTTCTCTGTGCCAGGATGCACTCTCAGGGGAGCCAGGAGAGGGGATTTAAAGTGGGATGAGGATGACGAAAAAGTCAACTCCTGAGAGGCTAGAATCAAGGTAAGGGCATGGAATTCAGCAATTCTCACAGGGAACGAGAAACCAAATACTAAAAATGCCAAAAGACCAGTGTGGTGTAAAAATAAAGAAATGTGGTCCATGAGTCCTCGAGAGAAAGATTCTTCTTTCTTCATTGAAAGTGATACCAGAAAGCAAAATCAAACAACGAAAAGGATCTAAAATGTCCAAAATCAAAGGAGTGGGGAGCTGCTCTGAATCCAGCAGCAGTAACTGTGGGGCACAAGGCACTAAATTTTGACGCAGACGACCAGGGTCAGTCAGCTTGGACTACTTGACTATAGAGTCACCAAGACTGGGTATGGTATGTGTGTGTAGCTAACTAACTTTTATTAAGTGCTTACTGGGTACAGGCCCTCAGCAGGTGCTTTGTGGTCATTTAAACATTTACTCTTCAAAATCACCCAATGAAGCAAGCACTCTAAGGATTCTCATTTTCCAAATATAAAAAACAACACTAGGGGTAAACAGTTTGCTCAGGCACATAATTAGCTTCAGCTGAAGACAATAGTCACAGCTGCTTTTCTGCCAGGCAACATGTGTACTCACCTTGTTTAGTCTGTGACATAAGAACCATTATTATCACCAGTTTACAGATGGGGAAACTGAGGCTTGGGAGAGTTAGGTAAGTTTCACAGGATCCTGCAGCTAGTAAGCGTGAGTGCCAGCTTTCAAACACAGGAAGTCTGACTGCAGTGCTTGGCCTCTGAGCTGCCACTCTTCCGCCAATCTATGTAGTTTTTGCTGTATAAATTTAAGTTTCTTCTCTCTCGATGTCTATCTGTATCTTCTCCATTTGTAGAGAAAATGACTTCGTAAAAAGCATTTGATACATATAAAATTCGACTTTAAAGGAATGCCATAAAACAACTATTATCCATTGGAATGTGTTGCTCTGTAGATAAAGGCATTAATAGTCATTGTTATTGCTCAGTACTACATTCCAGAATGCCAAGAAGGATCTCGGGAACAGAGCACAAGAAAATGGCTTGATCCGGAGTCCTGCCATGTTCTCTCTGGGGAAGGCAATCATGGGACCATGGTACACTACTATTTTCAAATCTGGAAATCTCAGCTCGCATCCAAACTGGCTCCAAAGCTGAGGCTGCCAGACCTGGGTGACTGAGCAGGGCCCAGGTGTGAGAATCTTCAGGGGGGCAGATGACTGGGAGCTGCAAAAAATGGGTCCACAGATCCAGAGCTAGGACAATAAAGGCCAGAGAAGAACAGCAATCTGGAACCCAGGAAATGAGAAAAGATCCACACCAAAGCACACTGTCTGCTGCAACTTGAAAATGCCGGAGAAATGGGGACAATCCTCAAGTATTCCAGAGAACTTGGGATCGTAATTCGATCAGTCTTCTCATTAGCAACGTTACAAACTAGAAGGCAGTGGAACGATGCTTTCAAAATTCTGAGTGAAAATGATTTCTAAGGAAGCTGTTTGTGGATACTCATGACACACATGTGAGATCCAGTGAGTAGATGACCCAATAGGGGAGAAAAGCAAAGGAAATTTTTAAGATGAGGCATAGAGACATACTGGGCTGGCAGCTGGATAGCAAGCCTAGACCATTCAGCCCAGCAGAGCCCGAACTGTGCAAGCAGGAAGTATACAAAAATGTAAACAAAGGGTTATCTGACAGTTTGGGGTTGTGGAAAAAATAGTATTGAGAGACATTAAAAAAAAATTTTTTTAACATTGATTTATGTTTGAGAGAGCAGGAGCAGGGGAGGGGCAGAGAGAGAGGGAGACACAGAATCCGAAACAGGCTCCAGGCCCTGAGCTGTCAGCACAGAGCCAGATGTGGGGCTTGAACTCGTGAACCATGAGATCATGATCTGAGCCAAAGTCAGACGTTTAACCGACTGAGCCACCCAGGCACTCTGATATTGAGAGACATGTTATAGATGTTTAGGATGAATTAGGTGTAGGTTATAACATTTTTTTAATAACAAAAAACTAGACAATTATTTCAGTGGAGTTGAAAAGTAATAGAAGAAAAACTAATCAGTCACTAACTCCATAGTAGTCATAATGAAGTATGGAATATGGATTTCATAAAAATTAATCCAAGGTGTCTTTATAAGATGCTTCTTTATCTTATATACCAGTAAGAAAGAAAAAAAAATATGAGACACATTCATTATAAAGTGATTTATTAAGTGATTATAAAGTGATTTTAATATGATTTAAATCCTTTGCTTAAGGCTGACAAGAGTTAACTCCATACATAACAGTCTAATAACCATTTACTCATGCTGTCTTTAAATGTCTTTATGTAAGTTTCTTACTAACAATTAATGATGGCATAGATTTGTAGGTGTTTTTAAAATCCTGTGCTTGGAAGGTTTATAATGAGAAATGTTCTTTGAAACAAGGCAATTTAATTTTTTTTAATGTTTATTTATTTTAAGAGAGAGCATGAGAGAGAGGGAGAGAGAGAAAGAGAGTGTGTGTGTGCACATGAACAGGGAGGGGCAGAGAGAGGGAGAGAGAGAATCCCAAGTAGGCTCCACACTGTCAGTGCAGAGCCCGACATGGGGCTTGATCTCACAAACCTTGAGAACATGAACTGACCCAAAATTAAGAGTAGGATGCTTACCTGACTGAGCGACCCAGGTGCCCAAGGCAATTTAATTTTTAACGTTAAGATCTTACCAAATGTTTGTATTTTGGTTCTCACTTTTGTAGCTGAGTATGGGTTGTGTATATTAAGGAGATAGATCCACATTAATGAGATGTCTTGGGCATGAAGTTATCTGAATATTACTCCCATAAAAGAAAGTTCAGTTAATAAGGGTGATTTAATACATAAGAACAGATACATAAAAACTCACGCTTTTGTCTTTTTCCATTCATTCATCAAATATCCTCCACAATCAAAAAGGCTAGTGTATGGCAAGTGTCTAGGATGGTTTGGGTAGTCAATAAGCACTTAAGATGCTGAGTGACAGGGGGACATTTAAAGGAATCAAGAAACAATCGAGGAATATTCATCTGTAAAGTAAAAACCTGAAGATAAAAAGTGTGCTAATTTCTTCTTTTGAGAGAGTTGTCGTGTTTCCCACCTCAAGTTGAATTACTAACTTAAAGACTTTTCTCCACACTTTCTCTTCTCTCAGGAAGCAGAGCTTCTTTGGCCTTCCAGCCTCCTCTGGGGAATGATATAGGCCTTCTTTCCATCACTCCCCCCCCCCCCCCGCCCCCCCACCTCATGGTCTGCTCAGTTTGGGATACTCCACTGGGAACTGGGAACATTGGCTGTTCCTTTTTGCCACACACACAGCAGTCATCCATTCCACTCAGCTCAGCCCCGAGGCCCAAGGCAGGCTTCTTCATTGACCATGAAGGTCAACAGAGTCACCGTGAGTAGGTTTCATGTTTAAGCACCTCTCTGTACTTCCTGACACATCCAGATGAGGGCGCAAGGGAGCCCTAAGGGAAAGAGCAGAAAGAGTTGTCCAAGAGAGGAAGAGAGAGCTCAAGAGAGGCAGTTCTGTTGGTGTGAAATGGCTGACATTGCTGAAACCAAAGAGAATAAAGAACGGTCCTGTCTAATGAGGAGAATGATCACGTTTTTATGACCATTAATGGATTTAGCAGCAAGATTTCACTTTTTTCATAATCATGGAGTCCGTTTGCAGTCTTGACCTGGGCTTGGAATAGCCTGCTGTCCTCTCCCACCCCCTGCCAAGATGCTTTCCTTTCATCCCAGGGCCTTTCAGTTCTTCCTTCCCCTGCCAGGCCTTCTAGGTTAGACCCGCGGGGATGACAGCTCCCTCCCCACAGCTCTCTACCCATCTGGACAGTTACATTGCTCCACACCAATAAAATGCATTTAACCTTGGCCTGTGGGGGATGTAAATCTTTCAGGTTCTATTTATGTATCAGTTTAATATTTTTATTTCCCTGTCTAGATATCCTCTATGTGTCTGTCATTGTTGTAAGACAGTGGCTTTTAAGCTTTTTTTTTTTTTTCTGTTATACAACACTTTGTTCGAACTTGTTCTCACATGGAACCCAGTGTGTTTGTAAAGCAACATGGATGTGGAGAATCTTTGAGGTGATGGCAGGAAGAAGGGGTCCGGGTGTTGGCCCACTTCGTTCTCTCCCACCCCTAGTTCCAGCAGGCCCGAGGGGCCTCAAGGAGCAGAGTTTCATCAAAGCTATCTTTTTAGTGGGGCGCCTGGGTGGCGCAGTCGGTTAAGCGTCCGACTTCAGCCAGGTCACGATCTCGCGGTCTGTGAGTTCGAGCCCCACGTCAGGCTCTGGGCTGATGGCTCAGAGCCTGGAGCCTGTTTCCGATTCTGTGTCTCCCTCTCTCTCTGCCCCTCCCCCGTTCATGCTCTGTCTCTCTCTGTCCCAAAAATAAATAAACGTTGAAAAAAAAAATTTTTTTAAAAAAAAGCTATCTTTTTAGAAAAGAAAATGTTGTGACCCCTGAATGCTGCAAAGGTCTGTTTTATTTCCTCTGTGCTCTACCCAGAGGGCTGTTTGTTATGTGATAGTAAAATAGTGAAACCTCAACTGAAATTTGGAATCAATAATCCTCCCCAAGCGTACAAGCTCCAGTTTATCTTATACTATTAGTGAAGCAAAGGATTGCCTCAGAAACCCACTATTAAAACAAAAGAAAACAAAACAAAACAAAACATAGACTGTTTACCTACATGAGAGAAAAAACTATTTATAAACACATTGGGTAGTGCTAATTTGGACAAGCTTGGTAATACAACTTTTGTGTGTCTGTGTGTATGTGGGCAGGGGAACTCTTTAGTATGCTAATTATAGATCTTTTTTTTTTTTCCCCCTAAGGAATGATTCCAAAAAAGTCTTATCTGTGTTACTTGTTTGGATTTTAGGAATATTCTGTAATTTATATTTGCTTTAATTCAAAATGACTCTCTCATGAGTCTAAATTTTAAAGTTTCACTATAAATTACCTTTATAAAAGAAAGATTGAGCAAATTGTTTTTCTTTTATGCCTCATAAATTATATACTTAAAAAGTATAATCCTCCAGAATGATACGGTTTTATTACTCTCTTTTCCTTTGAGAACTAGTGGAATCATGTTCATATGTTTACCAATCCAGAGTATCAAATTGGTGAGGTAACTAGTATGGTGGCTATCACAGTGCCTGGAAATAGTAGATGCTTTCCAAGTGGTAGTTCTTGGCCTTCCCTTCACTTCAGACCTAACCCAGCTCCGCCATGTTTATCTTGTATTACCTGTACCCTCACTGTTTCCCGAGATCTGAATTGCTGAATGTCACAGCCAGTTAAGAATTGGCCTGAAGTCCTGGAAAGATCACAGACCATAGAATCCTAATGGGATCCCATGCTGGAATGATTCACTGAATTGATTGTATTAACAAAGTTGATCCCTGCCCCGGAGATCCTCATAGTAAAGTAGGGGAGATTGAAAGGTGAATACTTACAACACAGCATGATGGGGGCTGCCATAAAGAACTTCCTCTGGCCACATGGGGCTATAACTGTGACCTAATGGCCAGGGAGGCATTTGCCAAGTGTATGGGTGAGCACAGTACATCCCAGGGACAGAACATTATGTGGAAGGGCACAGAAAATTACAGACTGTTTAAATACCTATTGCCTGCTGTCCTGGACGCCAAGGATAAACAGCGATTAAAACCAAGACCCAGGGGCGCCTGGGTGGCGCAGTCGGTTAAGCGTCCGACATTAGCCGGGTCACGATCTCGCGGTCCGTGAGTTCGAGCCCCATGTCAGGCTCTGGACTGATGGCTCAGAGCCTGGAGCCTGTTTCCGATTCTGTGTCTCCCTCTCTCTGCCCCTCCCCCGTTCATGCTCTGTCTCTCTCTGTCCCAAAAATAAATAAACGTTGAAAAAAAAAAAATTTAAAAAAATAAAAAAAAAACCAAGACCCAGCTCCCATGAAACTCACATCCTAGTATAATGAGAGAATGTGTAGTGTTCAGGTAATGGCCCACGGTTTCGTGTAAATGAGGGGAAGTGGTGAAGATGACGGTGGTGATACAGGGTTCCATCTGAAGGAACTTGAAGGACAAATTTAGGAATATGAACTTCAGTCTATAAGGTAGTTGCAGGGGTTGTTGACCAGTTTAACCTCTGGAGGGCAGGATTGATTATGACTTCCTGTGGACAAAATTGAAACCATATGTTGTGTCTAAAAGTTCAATAGTGTTCATCTTGGCATTTGCTAGAGCCAACGTCCATGAGCTGATTAAATGTCTTCTGTTTGGTATGCATGAAAATGCCACACCATTGCTTGTGAGAAGATTTAAAGAGGAGAAGAATTAAAGTGAGAGCAGGAGTCATAGGAAAAGGCTACAAAGATGTGGCCTGTGCACTGGCCTTGGACTTGAACCCGAATTCCTGTTGCCTGCCAGTGGCTTGAAGTGTGCACATGGCTTCACCTGAGGTAGCCAGATGGATAACAGCAAACACTGTGCCAAGATGTTCCCACTGGGTACTTTAAACTTTCCTGGAGCAAAACAAGGCTTCTGTGCACAGCCTGAAAATGTGTAATTTGGGAACACATTTTTTACCCTCAGTTTGAAAGGAGGAATCAAATCTGTTGACTCTTGCTACCCCCACTCCTGCACTGCAGCCACTGTCTTAAAGTTTCTTCAAGGTGTCCCACGTACAGCTTTATGGAAGGATGATTGATTTCTTTTTTTTTTTTTTTTTTTATGGCAGTCACTCTCATTGCTTAGTCTTTAGTGGAAAGAGTGTTTTTAATGATATTTAAATGAGTGATATGCTGCTTCTGGCCACCACCCACCAAAGCATGCCTTTCTGTTCTTTAGAGTACCAGTAAAGGGCACTGATTCATTCACACTGCCTTTGACCAAAGGCCTGGATTGAGAGTATAATCTGTAGCAGCAGACATAGTAAAGAAACTGGTTTTATGCAGATTAACCCCATGACTTTGACCTGACCCAGTCAAGGGTAAAAAATGTATTCCCAAATTACACATTTTCAGCTCTGTAACCAGTAGTTCTCAAATTTTTGGTGTATCCGAATCCTATGAACTTCTTATAAATAATTTTTTAAGTTTATTATTTATAATTACTAAGTTTATTATTTTTAAGTCTATTTATTTTGAGAGAGAGCAAGCATGTGCGTGTGTGAGTGGGGGAGGGGCAGAGAGAGAGGGAGAGAACCCCTCTCAGCGCAGAGCCTGACATGGGGCTTGAACTCAGAGACCCTGAGATCATGATCTGAGCCGAGATCAAGAGTCGGGAGCTTAACTGAGCCATCCAAGTGCTCCTGCTAAGAACTTTTTGAAACACTGATTCCTGGGCTACACTCCCAGAACTTCTAATTCAGTGGGTCTCACACAAGGCCCAAGAATTTGCATTTTTAGCAAGCTCTCAGGCAATGCTGATGCATCCCCTGGACAACACTTTGGAAACCATTCATCTTGTATCCCAAATTAACCTGACCATCTGAAACAAATTCTTTAAGGGAGATGCCCTCAGATGTTGAGTCTTTGACCACTCCCCAGCCCTGCATCAAGTGCTCAGGTGATTCCAGTCATCAGGGAATTTTGGAAAGGCTGTTAACTCACCCCAGTTGTATTACATGACCATTATGTCTAACAATTTAGTTTTGCAATCATTGAGAGCAATGGTTCTCAACTTTGGATGAATGTTAGAATCGCTCGGTGGGCTTTTTAAAGTACTGGGTCATACTCCCAGAAATTCTGATTCAACTGGTCAAATTAAGCCCAGGCACCTGTGTTTTTAAAAGTTCCCCAAGTATTTTCTATGTGTAGCCAAGGTTTGGCTGAAAGCTTGTTAGAAGGCCTTTAGCCCCTTCTTTACCTGACTAAATCCCTGCCTGAGGAAGCCCTCCCTTATACCTCCATCCCCAGGAGGGGTGAAGCACTTCTCTGCAGAACTGACAATTCTGTCAAAACATTTGGCACAATGCTTGCAATCATTGGGAACTTCCCACTTTCTCCTGTGAGAAGGTAAACTTCTTGAGGACAGACGCTAGGTCTGAATTTTCTAGGAAACCCAGTCCCTAGAGAAGAGCATTAGATCAGCTTCTAAAGAATGAGTAAAACTGTTTTGTTTTCTGTGATTCCTACTGCAGTAGAGCAGAGGGCAGACTTGGCTTGGACACTTACCAGCCACAGACATTGGAAATATTATTTAGCCTTGACTAAGAGCCTCTGTTTCTTTCTCTGTCAAATGGACATCTCATGGGGTAGTTGTGAGGTTTTGATGGGATTGATGTAAAGCACATTTCACAATGCAAAGCATATAGTAAGTGATCCAGTCAGTGTTAGCTATTTTTATGTTCCGTTCTGTTTATGTTTTAACTCAACCTGACTTGCAACCCCAGTTCCCTGGCCAAACAGGGCTGCTGGCTTGGCTTTGCAACCTATCAGCTCTTCCTGCCCTTCTCAGCTCAAGTGCCACTGGGCTGCACAGCTCTCAGGTGTCACAGCTCTCCTGGTCAGATGGGTGGAGCTGTGATGCAGCACTTTGCTTGGGTGTGGACAAATCCTGCTCTAGAGCCAATAAAACTCTTCATTTGAGGATTCAGATCAGGCCTTCTACCAAAGTCCCTGGTCAGAATGCATCCTTGACTTGGTTCTGCAGATGAGTGAAGCTGCTGGTTGGGATTTACTACTTAGGCACTGCAGGTATGAACTCCATCTGCCAAGATCCAGATGATGGTTGTTGCAAACTCCCCCATTCCTTCTCCATCCTAGCCAGATTCTCAGTGGTTCAGCCCTGTGTGTTCCGCTGTAATCCTTGTGTTGTCAGAGCAGAATAGAGACTCCCACAAAGCAACCCCGTTTTGAGGGGATGCTAGTTTTCTCCTCTTGGGTTCTCTTTTCGCACTGGAGGAAATACCTCTCTGAGTGGTGTGCTGTCCAAGGGGAGGGGCAACACGGTCAACCTATAACCACTCCTCTTAAGCTTCTAATGCAGTCTGTCTGGGTCTCTGAGCTTTGCTCCAGCCTCACCCACCCCTTATGTTTTAGGATTCTCTAAGTGATGGCTTATTTTTGAATACTCATTATTTGTTCTTGTGAAGGGGAGCAAAGTCAGGAATGACATATGTTGCCATCTTGATGACATCACTCCTTGTCCCAATTTTTTTGAGGCCAGCATAGCCCTAATACCAAAACCTGAAAAAAAGTTATAAGAAAAGGGAATTACAAATAAATATGTCTCATAACAGTGATGTAAAATTCCTTGACAATGTATTACCATAACAAATCTAATAATGTATAAAAAATTAATGCAATATTAGGAGGGAAATTTATCATAGGAGTGTCATTTAAATTTATCATAGGAGTGTCTATCGTAGGTTAGACATTTAAAATCATTCAATGTAATACACCACAATAACAGAATAAAAAAGAAAAATTATATAATCAACTCATAAAGAGTATTGGACAAAACACAATACCCATTCATGATAAAAACTTCCAGAAAATTGGAAAGAGAAGGATACTTCCTTAATCTGATAAAGGGCATCTATAAGAAACTGAGCATTAACATCATTGTTAATTGTGAAATATTAATTTTTGTCCTCAGATGAGGAACAAATCAAGGATGTCTTCACCTCTATGTTCACTATTTTACTATATAATCTATTCATTACGATAAAACAAGGGGGGGGAGACATAAAAATTGGAAAGGAAGAAGGAAAGTTCTCTTTATTCACAGGCAGCATAGATGTTTATCCCAAAGAATCTATAAAACACTACAAAATAACTCATAAGTGAATTCAGCAATGTCACAGGATACAAATTCAATATACAAAAAGTCAATTGTATTTATATAGACTAGTAACAAACAATTGACAATTGAAACCTAAAAAATACTTTTTTATGTAGCATTAAATATATGAAGTGCATAAAGGATACATAACAAAACATGTGTAAAATCTATGCACTGAAAACCACACACATTGCTCAGAGAAATCAAATAAAGCCTAAATAAGTGAAAAGATATGCCATGTCCATGGATTAGAAGGTTCAATATTGTTAAAGATGCCAACTTTCTCCAAGCTGATTTATAGATTCAGTGCCGTTCCATTTGAAATTGCAGCATGCCTCTTTGTAGATATTGACAAATTCATTCTGAAGTTTATACAAAAATGCAAAGAGCCCTAAAGAGCCAAACGAATTTTGAAAGAGCAGAGAAAAATTAATAGGCCTCAAGTGACGTGGTTTCAAGACTTACATTAACACCACAATAATAAATTATGGTATTGGTATAAAGATAGACAAACAGGTGAATGAAACAGAATTGGAACCAGAAATAGACCCACACATATACTGATTTCTGATAAAATTGCCAATGCAATGCAATGGGAAAAGGAAAGTCTTTTTAACAGGTATGCTGGAACACCTGGATAAGTACAGGGGCAAAAATAAACCTCAATAGCTACCTCACAATACATACAAAATTAATTCAAAACGGATAATAGATTTAACTTTAAAAGCTTAAAGGCTGAAAGCATAAAGCTTCTAGTAACACCATAGGAGAAAGTCTTGACTATCTTTATTGCCTGGAATAGGCAAAGATTTTTTTAGACCCACTAACACAAAGAGTATTAAATGTAAAAAGAAATAATAAACTATACCTTATCAAAATTTAGAATTTATCCTCATCAAAAGACATAGTTAAGAAAATGTTAAAGCATGACACATACTAGGAGGAAATACTTGCAATACATATCTGTCAAAAACCTTGTATCTAGAACATCTAGAGAACTCCCACAAATCAATAATAAAGAGGCAACTCAATGTTTTTGAAATGGGCAATGAGACTTGAACAGACAGTTGCCAGAGGAAGATATACAAATGGCCAATAAACACACACAGTTCTCAACATCATTATTTTTGAGGAAAATACAAATTGCAATCATAATAAAATATACTACACACTTAGGAGAAAAGATAAAATTAAAGACTTTGACAACACCAAGAGCTGACAAGAATGCAGAGCAACTAGAATCATCCTTTGATGGTGACTCTGAATCAGTATAACCACTTTGGAAAAGGTAATGGTTTCTTGTAAAATCAAATATGCCTATAGTGTGACCCAGCAATTCTACTTCTGCATGTTTACCCAAGAGAAATGAAAATGTTCATACCACTTTATTTAAGCTTACCTAATACTGGAGTCACCCCCCAAAGTCCATCAACAGTAGAATTGATAACTAAATTCTGATATATTTATACTTTGCAATAGTACTTGCCATTTAAAAAAAAAAAAACTCATGGTACATACAACAAGACGGACAAATCTCAAGCATTATGTTGAGTGAAAGAGTTCAGACACAAAATAGTATCTACTATCTTTGCAAGAATAATCAAATATTATCTACAGTAATAGAAATCAGAACTGTGGTAAACTCTGAGGGGAGGGTTTAACTGGAAAGAGGCACTGGGGAATCTTCTGAGGTGATGGAAATGTTTCAATTGTGTTGACGGTTATATGGCTATATTCTTTTTATTGAAAGTCATCCTTTTTTATCAAAATTCATTGTGTACAAAATATGCATCCATTTTTTTCTAGATGTAATTTGTTACCTCAAAAAAAAAAGAAACAGGGGCAACAATTTGAGACTGGTCACTAAATAAGTTTTAAAAAGGTCATAATGTCTTTGAATTTTATGGACTCTAATAAAATACATTGAATTATATATTGGATATTTAATATAAATAAGGCATCTTATATATTAATCAAAAGTTGATTTAGAAACATTCAAGTGTTAGCACATTCCTTCTGAGTAATGTATATTCACACATTGGCCCTGCATGGTTCCACTCATCCCTTCTGCCTTGGTAAATGAAGGCTGTTGAATCTGGTTTGCAGATCAGAGCTCCACTTTCCATATACTTGACCTCTTTATGGTAGTTGATTATTTCCCAGAATGCATTTTCCTAATGTGAAACTTTTATGTGAGAATGTCTCTAATATAGGGCTACCTGCCATTATTTAAGTGAAATATGACCTGTTGCTTGCAGTCAGATTTCAATGTAAAGTTAACCTTGAACAAAAAATTGAGACCAGTTAAAGTTTTTTGTTTTTTGTTTTTTGTTTTTTTTTTTTTCCCGAAAGCCCTATTTTTGCCAATACAAAGGGGGGAGAAAAAGAGCCAACAAAATTATATACTTAAGATCTGTTTAGCAAACAGAGAATGGTTATTTGGTTTGGAGTTGAGAGAAAACTTAGTAAAAACTGAGAAAAGCTTCAAATTACTGATCCTCACTTTTATTGAGTTTCATAGTAGGTCATTTTTAATTACATGCCACTTCTTTCTAAACAGCAGTGACGCTCCTGTTTCTGTAATAACTGACTGGGCAAAAACCTTTGCTCTTCTGGAATTGCATTTTACAAAATCAACCGAAACATAAATAGAGTCAGACTTAGGGGTGTTTGGCATGATGTCATAGGGTGGTTGTGTTATTCTTGACTTAAATGACCTGTTCCAAAGAATGAAATGAAGAGACCTGTTAATGACCCCATGTAGAGTCAGACCTATGGGCATACTTTCTCTTTTTATTTGGGGGATTTAGAAACTGACCTGCCAACTGAAAGCAGGGGATTTTTAAGGGGTCTTTCCTCAGCAGAACTGAAAGTCAATCATCACATGCAAGCCTTTCCCCCCCTTTATGGTAGGTAATGATATGTCAAAGATTGTCTTCTCATTTATTTTTTTTTCAACATTTATTTATTTTTGGGACAGAGAGAGACAGAGCATGAACGGGGGAGGGGCAGAGAGAGAGGGAGACACAGAATCGGAAACAGGCTCCAGGCTCTGAGCCATCAGCCCAGAGCCTGACGCGGGGCTCGAACTCACAGACCGCGAGATCGTGACCTGGCTGAAGTCGGACGCTTAACCGACTGCGCCACCCAGGCGCCCCTTTTTTTTTTTTTTCAACATTTATTTATTTTTGGGACAGAGAGAGACAGAGCAGGAGGGGCAGAGAGAGAGGGAGACACAGAATCGGAAACATGTCTTCTCATTTATTGATGCACGCACTAAGAAGCGGAGCGGCAGTGGGGGTTTCTAAGGCCACAGAATAAGGCAGAGATAGACAACAATTACACTTGAGGTCCCTAGTTCTTCCTTCGGTATTTTAATGTTCATTTTTTTAGGCAAATAGATTCTAATCTGTTGATATGAGTACCTTTGGGCTAATGTTAAAACCATTATAAAAAGTCCTGACTTTAAGATTAAAAGATAAGGTGAAAGAGGTACATTTTGAGTTCAAATAACTCAAAAGCAATCCAATTAGGTAAATATGTGTTAGAAAGAAATATTACTTGCTTACAGATCTAGCCAAGTTGGCTTCTCGTTCATTCATTCAACAAATATTTTTAGCATGGCTTTAGATTGTGGGAGCTTAAAGTTATTTAAGGTGACTTTCCTATTTTAAAGTAATTTACAATTTAGATATAAGGGCAAGATATATGCACTGGAAAACTTGAATTAAATAATAGTACAAGACTCAAATAACCACATCTCTAAAAGAGGTGTTACAAATCAATAAATGTGCAAAATATCATCATTAAGATGATCATGCAAAATTGAATATCCAGGAAAAATTAAAATTTGTTGTTAAGAAGTGCTTGCCTGGGTGTCAATGTAGCCAGTGAACCCATGTGTTAGTTTTCACTTCTGTGGAGAGCACAGGTATGCCCTCAGTTATAATGAGATACACTTCTTGCTGAGAATGTGGATGTTTAAAACAATAGAACTACCTGTTATAACTGATCACAATTGGGTTGTAATCAGTGATTTTCCTATTTGTCTCTCTTTCTCTACTCTGTGACCCTAAGGACACTAATTGTGACCAATACTGTATTGTTACCAATAAACGACATTTATTAAGCTCTTACTGTATGCCAGGTGTCATTTTAAATTTCAAGAATTTTTCATATATTAATTCATTTAGTTCTCATAATAACCCAATAATGTAGGTATTATCCCCATGTTTACAGATGAGGGAACGGAAGCATGGAGAACTTGAGAAGCATACCCAGGAGGTATTTGTGGCAGATGTGGGATATGAAAATAGGCAATCTGGCTCTACAGCCCCTGTATTAATTTCTGTACAATACCACAGTATCTGGTATCCTTGGTACCTACAATAATGGTAGATATGTGATCACTGGTTAGATCAACACATGGATGATGTGTTGTGATTTTTGTAATTGCATATTTTCTGGAAAGGTATGTCAGCAGTAATGCAAACATTAATGTCAGCAACTCCAGAAAGGGTCATTTGAGCCTGAAGGATACAGAACACAGAGGTGTCCCCCCAAAATGGCAGTGTGTGCCCATCCGTGGATACCTTAGGCTTTCAGTCCCTCCTCTGTTCCCTCCTACAGCCTACATTTTAGCATGGATGATTGTCTAGTCAAAGCTCTTTGAAATGAATGGAAACCCCTCAAGCTTGCTCAAGTATTAAATGTATTAAGAGAAATCCCATGGGTGCAAAGGAAAGAAAATGTACTGGGAGTACAGGAGAGACACATTCCCAGGGAAGCAGTCCCCTAAAATATATCTGCTACAAGTATGTAGGGCTTATACTTTTAAGTTTTATGAAGTAACTGTCATTTAAGGATTTCTTTATTTTTCTCTCATAGGAAGTTAAATAGTTGTTAAAATGAAGGCAGTGCTTGCTAGGAATTTACCCAAGGGATACAGAAGTGCTGATGCATAGGGGCACTTGTACCCCAGTGTTTATAGCAGCACTTTCAACAATAGCCAAATTATGGAAAGAGCCTAAATGTCCATCAACAGATGAATGGAGAAAGAAGATGTGGTTTATACAGATGAACATAAGCAAAGGAAACAAAAATAATATAAAAACAGGGAGGTGGACAAAACAGAAGAGACTCATAAATATGAAGAACAAACTGAGGGTTGCTGGAGGGGTTGTGGGAGGGGGGATGGGCTAAATGGGTAAGGGGCATTAAGGGATCTACTCCTGAGGTCATTGTTTCATTATATGCTAACTAATTTGGATGTAAATTAAAAAAAAATTTTTTTTTTCAACGTTTATTTATTTTTGGGACAGAGAGAGACAGAGCATGAACGGGGGAGGGGCAGAGAGAGAGGGAGACACAGAATCGGAAACAGGCTCCAGGCTCTGAGCCATCAGCCCAGAGCCCGACGCGGGGCTCGAACTCACGGACCGCGAGATCGTGACCTGGCTGAAGTCGGACGCTTAACCGACTGCGCCACCCAGCGCCCCTGGATGTAAATTTTTAAAAATAAAAAATAAAATAAAAAAAAAAGAAGATGTGGTTGATATATACAATGGAATACTACTTGGCAATGAGAAAGAATGAAATCTGGCCATTTGCAGCAACATGGATGGAACCGGAGGGTATTATGCTAAGTGAAATGAGGCAGTCAGAGAAAGACAGATACCATATGTTTTCACTCATATGTAGATACTGAGAAACTTAACAAAAGACCGGGGAGAGAGGAAGGGGGCAAAAAAAAAAAGTTACAGAGAGGCAAGGAGGCAAACCATAAGAGACTCGTAAGTACTGAGAACAAACTGAAGGTTGATGGGGGGTGGGGGAGAGGGGAAAGTGGGTGTTGGGCATTGAGGAGGGCACTGGTTGGGATGAGCACTGGGTGTTGTATGGAAACCAATTTGACAATAAATTACACTTAAAAAGAAAATGAAGGCAGTGTTTGAAATCACTCACTGAAATAGGCAGTGGCCTGTCTTTATCAGCAGTACCCACCAGTCATATGGCCTAAGGGTTCTGGCTCAAACCAAACCTTTGTGCCTTTTCTTCAAATAGGTTGTCCATTTATTAATTTTCTTGTTTCTCTATACATGTATTCATTTGGAAACTTTACTGTCTTTTGCTTTCTGTTTGCCACTACTGGCACAGAGAAGTAGGTATGCTGTGGTGAGCCCAAAGGCCCAAGCCACGACTTCTCAGAGTTTACAGTTTGATTGTGTCAGTATATAAACATACATCTCAGTGCACTTGACTGCGAAGTCCTGTTTCCTCATCTGTGTAACAGGGTTAAAAAACTAGCCTGGCCTTTCTCACAGGATGAAATGAGGCTTAATGTACACGAAATCCTCTTTCGAAGTGTAAAAACTTAATTCCGAATGCTGTTGTTTGGTCAGTTAACAGAAACATGATGATGGTAGCCGGAGCAGTTGACTGTTACATGGCTTTTAGGAGGCAGTCTGGTATGGGGCAAAGAGAGTGGCTTTCAGAGGCTGACATCTGAGTTCCATTTCAGACATCACCATATACTAGCCTTGTCTTCTTGGGCAACTTATGTAACCTCCTGGGGCCTCATTTGTTTTTTTCATCTCTAAGAAGAAGCCAATCATGCTTGCCTTTGCAGAGTATTTTTGAGACTCAAGGTTTGTAAACCACTTGACTCAATTCAGTCTTAATAAATGTTGGCTGATAATTTCAGGATCCTGAGCTATTCAGGAATCAGGAATTACGGCTTTTAGCTTTCCTGGCTATCCCCCTTCTACCTCCCTCTCTTCCCTGTGATCCTGCTACTCCCTGCATCCACTTAGCCATTTCCTGGCCTTCCAGTCACCACCTGTAGCCTGTAGTCCAGATGTTCCCTCCCAGTTAACATTCCACAGTCCACGGTAGCCTTCTTGGTTTATCAGTGAAAACCAATGTCTCTCATACCATCTTCCTTGGGGTCCTGCTGTCTGTGTGGGTGCTGGAAGCCTAGTATATCATCTCAGTAATGAATCCTTTTGTTTCATTTGTGGAGTACCAAGTGTGTGCCAAGTATTTTATCCCTACAATACTCCTGCAAGGCAAATACTTTTTTCCCCCATTTTACAGATAGGTGGAATATTATCCCCATATCATACAGTAGGAAGTGGTGAAATAGAGATCTGAACTCTTCCCACTGAATCCAATATCTAGTGACTCACAAAGACAAGGTAAATTTCACTTGTAAAAAAATACAACCCTTAGGAGTAGCAGTAAGTAAGCAAACTGTTAGGGACTGTATCTTAAATATGTAGCTATCTCTGGGGTGCCTGGGTGGCTCAGTCAGTTAAGCATCTGACTTCAGCTCAGGTCATGATCTCACAGTCTGTGAGTTCAAGCCCTGCGCCAGGCTCTGTGCTGACAGCTCAGAGCCTGGAGACTGCTTCAGATTCTGTGTCTCCCTCTCTCTCTGCCCCTCCCCTGCTCATGCTCTGTCTCTGTCTAAAAAATAAATAAAAACCTTAAAAATTTTTTAGAAATATGTAGCTCTCCTAAAAGCAAATTCATAAAATCAATGATTAACTAATATTTATCAGACACCAATTGCATTCCACTGACTACATGCTCAGCACACAGAGATGGATAAGCATGATCTTGCCCAAAGATGCTTATGTAAATGATGAAGAAGATGTAAAGAGAATAGACAGGTGGTCATGAACACAAGGAAGAAACCAATAGTTCAGTCTAGATAGAGGGTGGCATAGTCAGGGCACATTTTTCATGTTGGTTTTAGTGGAGCATGTTAACAGGAAGAGAGAGGAGAGGTCCACAAAAGATAAATAGCATGAGAAGCTGACAAAAGTGTGAGAATATAGGAGGTATTTGAAAAGACTACAAGAAGGCTAGATAGAACAGGATAGAGCAAAATATTCATGGAGAGAAATGAGAAATGAGCCTAAGAGAAGTATGCTGGGATGAGGCAAGATGGCAGAAATGTCTTTGATGCTATACTAAAGCATCTGAACATGGGCCTATAATCAGTGGGAAGCCACAAAAAGTCTATGTTCTCAAATAATGACTCTGGTGATGTATATGTTAACTAACCTCATCATGGTAATCATTTCACAATTACACAAATATCACGTCATCACGTTGTACAACTTAAGCTTACACAGTATTACGTGTCAATTATATCTCACTAAGACTGAAAAAGATAAAAATAAAACAATTACTCTGTGTGTCATTTAACCTCATTGTGTTGGCTTATGGTTTCTTAGATGCCACACAACAAATCATGTCTTTCTCCTGGATCTTTCATAGGTAAAAGCTTGGTATAACCCAATCTGAATGAACAATAGGACTTAGTCCTGAAACATGGCTTGGGGTTTTAATGTTCTACACATGGTGATAAAGAATGTGCACCCCCAAGGACCCATAGACAATATGAATGAAATATTAAGGTCCCTATGCTAACTTTATCTATGCTGTAGAAATTGAACTGTCCATTAAAGCAGTTTTAGGGGGGAAAAAAACAAGAAAGCCACACCTGCCACAAAAAAACCCACATTTTCTCCCCCCACTGCCATTTCTTCTACCATGAGTTCTATTTTAAACTATAACTTTACTAAATCAGACACTAGTGTTTTAGAAGCTAAGCATCAGTAGCTCTGGCATGGCTCAGAATCTTCCTCAATCCAGCAATGGAACTAAAATGAAAATAGAATTATGGAAAGGGCAGATGCAGTATCTTATATCACTTTTATTACATTATATTTTAGCAGCTGAGACAGGAGGGGAGAATATTATAGAATCAGCTTGCTGCAGTCTCGCCTATAATTATATTTTTCCTTGATAAGGCGTTGGCAAGGAGCCCACAAAAATATTGATGCGAAACTTGATCTCCTAGTGCTGTGGAATTTCTCCAGGCCCAGGATTGAGACTGAGAGGTTTTGGAAGTGTTTGGCAGCTATAGTAAATTCAGGAGCTGGAGGCAAGGAACAATTCCTCTAGCACAAGCCCAAAGTCAATATATTATATAACTACGAAAGGCACACTCCACGCTGTACTTTTATGCCCTTGACTGGATTTCATCCAGCCCATGTATCCTATATAGGTGTAAACATGCACTTCAAACAATATTTGGGGAGAACGGGGGAAGCCCTATAAAGTTTTCATGGCCTTATATTTAGGGATGAGTGTGTTACTTGTAGAGATGTTGATTCTTTAGTTCTCCAAAAACAAGTGGCAGTAAAAACTGGGTGCCCCACCCACACATGCTATCACATAATTTGAGTTTCGCTCTCCCTTGCCGTAATTTTTATAAGCATCAGTCCAACTTTTCTTTTTCAAAAAAAAATTTGTTGCAATATAAACATACAGCATGAGTGGAGTTTGTGGAGGACTACACATTTGTAAGTAAAATTATTTTCAATTAGAGCCTCTGCAGCTATTCCCATTGACGAAGCTAAAAGGCATTTTATGCCCTGGCCCGTTGGAAGACCTGAGTTCAGGGTGACTATCAGGAGGCTGCTGGCAGAGTGAAAAGAACAGAAGCTTAGGAACCAGACATACCTGAATGTAAGGTCCCAACTCTGGCACTTAGCTGCATGAGCTGGTGAGTATCTGAGTCTCTTTCATTATCTGTGAGGATGGGGTGAATAAAATGGGGTTATGGACATGAATCGCCCATAGTTGGCACCTAGCAGGGGCTCAAGATTCCATTCTTTTCTCCTATCTTCTCTGCTCTTTTCCACCTCAGAATATAATGATCTGTGCACGAGTGAACAGAATGCCAGGAAACTCACCTCACAAATTATCTAATGAGAGCTCTGGTTACTAAGGTTGTTAAATGGCTTCAAGTGTGAGTTTTTACATTTCACCATCTATTTATACCATACCACTTTTGCAAAAATGATTTGAGACAGCTTTTCAAAGAAGATAAATGTACTAAGCTTGATAAAATGGTAATAGAAAAAGATAAGGAAACAGGGACCAACCCTTCTAACCCATTTGCTGTAACTGAGGAGAATATTGGCCAGGGAAATCCTTGGAAATTTCAATCACATGTAGCTTCCATTATAAGAAAAAAAGGAAAGATGGCAATTCATCAGAGGAGACAGTTTTGCTTGGTATTGAAAAACTTTCTGATTTGGGTAATTTTATTAGGACTATTTGGAGGCACTACCGATTTTAACATGACAGGTGATATTCTTAATTTGTACTCTTGAGACCCTGGTTAGTATAGTTAGGCCTGGCCAAGGCAGCAGGATGTATGAGATTCCATGCAGATCCTTGGATAGAGGCCCAAACTCTTAAGAATCAACTCACTTTAGGGGCGCCTGGGTGGCTCAGTCGGTTGAGCGTCCGAATTTGGCTCAGGTCATGATCTCATGGTCTGTGAGTTTGAGCCCCGCGTTGGGCTCTGTGCTGTCAGCTCAGAGCCTGGGCTTCAGATTCTGTGTCTCCTTCTCTCTCTCTCCCTCCCCCACTTGTGCTCTGTCTCTCTCTGTCTCTCAAAAATAAATATAAATGTGAAAAAAATTAAAAACAAAACAAAACAAAAAGAATCAACTCGCTTTATAACCAGCTTAGGTCGAGTGGAGATTTCTTAGGCTCTGAGGTGAAACCAACCCAGGGTCAGACTGTGCTCTGCTACCTACATCCCTTGAAGCCTTGGGCAAGTTTGCTTAAGCTCTCAAACCATTGTAAAAGGGAAGTAACTAACACTCTACTTTTTAGGGTGTTAGTAACCATTTAATGAAATAAAATCTTTTCGAATGGGAAGGGATTATGCCTAAATGGTCTCACCCAGAAATGCCCTGACATTCATCTTCTTAGCACAGCACCAGTGTGTGCTGTAAACCCCTGACTCAGTTTCCATGCATTCTTCTGTTGGAGATCCCTCATAAGAGATGCTTATGAGCTACCATCTCCTTAAATGTCTATGCACATGCACACATATGTGTTCAGCACCCCCCCCCACAGGATTAGTCCTTGTATCTTACTTCATAATCATGAAAAAATGATTTATACCTTGCATGTTTTAAAGTGCTGCCGTTTCTACTTTAATCCTGAAATTATACCCTACTTCATTGGCTAGTTTGTCAATTTGAAGTTCTCAGTCCTAATAGTGGTGCCATCCTGTCAGTGTGTTGTTTGTTTTTTCAACATTTGACATACTTACACATCACTTTCTAAACACACCAATTCACCTAGCTAATTTCTGCATTTCTTCCAAATTCACATGGTAGACAGAATAATCTTTAACAAATAGAGTCTGTTATCAATTTAGGTCACGAGACTGAGGGTTGGGAAAACCTAGACATTCGATAGAGTTATCTCACTTCTCTGTTTTATTTAGTTTTTTAATTTATTCTTATTTGTTTTATTTGTATTTAAAGCTACTACTGCTAAGTGTTTTCCTCTCCAATTCTTTATTTAGAATATTTTCTACTGTTCCATTAGCCAAGACAAATCTTTGTGCACATAACCATCTATAGTTCTTAAATAATTATTTTTATATAATATATAATAAAAGCTTTTGATGATTTAGATCCCTTAATAACCTGAGGATTGTATAACACATTGTGAAAACATATCAGTATCTCAGAGTAATAACAAGGGGTGGTTGCCATAATGGCCCTGTGGAAAAAGAAATATTCTTCTTAATCTGTGGGGCTCTGGTTCTAATGGGAAAGGAGCCACATGTTTGCATATTTGTTTTTTTGTTCTGAACATATTCCTAAAGTTGTTAAGACAGGCTACTGCAACACAGTAAAAATATTCTAATTTGCAACTAATTTTGCCCTGGTTCTGTGTTTACTGACAACCTACTGGGAATTGAAACTGGGAAGGCAGTATTTCCTAATCTGCATAAGTGAAGTTGCCCCACATTGTAATCTACATAGGAGCGTTGTGTGGGTTTGGTTACTGTACCCAAATTTTCTGAGGATAAGTGACACCGTAATAAAGATAACAGATTTTGGACCTCTCCTGGGCACTTCACACATTGTAAGCCCAGTGCAAAACAACCTATTATTCCCTGTCACTATTAAATAACCTCATACTTTCTCATTTTAGAACCAACTATTCCAAAAATAAGCTTTCAAAAATGAAAATCCAAACTATGTGTGCTATACCTATATGAAGTGGTATTAAAAATATGTTAATGCTGTTAGGCTTGCAAAGTATTTGGAGATCTGCCATATTTTAAAGGCTTTTTTTTTTTTTTAAGTGCCTTCAGACTTTCATAGAGTAACAAGATAGTTGAAGATTTGAAGGTTTGCCTAATTGAATTTGGGAAGTTATAGAATTTTTTCCACAAAGAGAAAAGAAAATTCTGGTCCCCTGATGTTAGCATCTGTGGGAATGACTAAATTGACTACAGATCTGTAGTCTATGGTGGAGACTGACTAATCTAGTGTTAGTGGAGGGGATCTGAAGCAAGTCTCTACAGCTCAGTCTCAAATGAGTAAACAAGTTCAGGTATTTTTGCATCATGCATACATAGCATGATTAACTGGAATTTAACAATTTATCTAAACCTGGTATCAAAACTCATGCCATAGACTTTAAATAAAGTCTGGTGAAATGCCTAAAGAGTTCATGTTCCAGATAGCTACACCTATGAAAGAACTTAGAGTTGCCTTTGGAGAGGTATTGTTTTATTTTGTCTGTACAACAGGCTGTAACAAATTTTAAGCAGCTTATAAGGATTATCATGATCTTGAAACATTTTGCTGTTAGGAGGAAGTGATAATTTCACTTTTTTTTTTTTTTTTTTTTTTTTTTTTATCACGGGCAACAGTTTTTCTACCTAAAGGACCAAGCCTTGTGCACATGAATAAATCTAAGCTGAAATGGAAAAAAAAATGGTGTGAATATTTGAAGTTACTTAGATATTTCTTTTTTTTTTTTAAGTGTAATAAAATTGCTCTAGAATTGTCAGAGAAAACAGTACCGTATTTAAGAAATGATCTGCAGGGCTAAATATTTAAAAGCAGAACCATGTGGTTTATATCAAATTCTGCAGATGGCTATATAGTCTTTTACGTTGTAGAATTTTTAATTTTTAATGTAGCCTGAGATCTAGTTTTACAAATAGGTGAAGTGATTTGACCAGACTTGCAAGTTAATGCAAATATTGGACTAGATGTTAGATTTCTATCTTTGTCTATTCATAAATGAATATAAGGCTGTATTTGTAGAGATGCCCATTTTGTCAGGAATGCGTAGGAGCGGCAGAAGCCCTAATAATGAGACCACCACCACTTACGTAAATGTCACTGTGCGCCAGATGTTATTCAAAGCCCTTTATTTTTATGAAGTCGTGAGTTAATGCAGGAGTTATTGTCCCCATTATCTCTCCTTTATTACTGTCCTCATTTTACAGATGAGGAAATTGAGGCATAGTGAGATTTTATAGTTAACCCAAGGTCACACTGCTAGAAAGTGGTAAAATCAGGATTTAGACCAAGCCAAGCAAATTCTAGAGTCTGCTGCATGCTTAACCACCACACTATGAACCAAAGTTTAGACCCTTGGTTTTACTCCTTAGCCAAACTCCTTCCCGGTGAAATGAGAAGGTGGACTCCACTGGAGCTGGGTTCTAGAAGCTCTGATAAGCATCGGGGTGGGTAAGCCTGTGGTGGTTTTAGGAGTTGGGCAAGGATGAGGGCATAAGACGGAAGATTCTCCGTGATACGGAGGTGCAGTGGTGAAAAACGTGCAATTGTGCAGTCATTTTTGCTATAAATGCCTGGCTGACAGGGCCCTCAGTGCTACCTAGTCACTCTTCTATTTTCTCTAGTTGTTTTTCTCTCCCTGGCAGTGAATACTTTGTTCTTTTTCCGGTCTCTTCAAACCACTGACCCCAACTTGTCCGTCTCACTTTCTTCATGGAGAAAGTACCCATCAACCAGAGAATCCCTTGGTCTCTCACCACCAAATCACACATTTCCTGCATGAGATCTACCTCTAGCTCCTTTCCTGCATCAGTGGACCCTTCCTGTCAGCACCTGGCTTTCTACTTCCCCTCAGGCTGCTCCTCCTTTCTGCCTCCTCAGAGACTTCTTGTAACAGATTATCCGCTTCTTCTTCTATCTTCCATCTCTATTTCTGGCTCCTTCCCACCAGCATGTAAAGATGTTTAAGACTCTGTCATCATCTGAAAAACCATCTCTCCTTTCACTTCAGGTTCATCTCCATCTTCTTCCTTACATTTCTCCTCTACAATCAAGCATCTTCAGAGAATTGTCCTACCTACTGTCTCTCCCCCCCCCCCACACACACACCACTTCTGGTACATCATCAACACCTTCCAGTCTGGATCCTCTACCTCCCACATTACTGAAATCCTCTGAGCTAGGTCTGCAGTGCCCTCCTGGTTGATAAACCCCGTGGACACTTCAATGCTGATGTGACTTATCTTCCTTTCACGTTGTGGATCACGTATAGAGTCAGCAGCAGGAATTTTAGGCTTCTTCAACACCACCGATTTCCTGCTTTTATTCTGGCTTTATTCTGGCTTTCTGGTGGCTTTTTTCTCATCTTGTTGGCAGGTACCTTTGTCCTTGCCCATTTCCGGAACACCAAAGTTGCTCAGATTTTGTCTTAGGGTACTTTCTCTTCTCACTGTGAACACTCTCTTAGACTCAGTTTTATCAAGGCTTTCATTGTTTTCTATGTGCTTATTATTTTTGAATCTATGTCTTTAATTTGGATATGGATCCTAAATTACAAATCTAAGTGTATGTCCAACTCTCTCATAGTTCTAGGTATGTTCTCAACTTACACATCCCAAACTGGACTCATAATCTTCTCTGACCTCTTAAAGCCCTCTTCCTCTTCCTGTGTTTATTTCCCAAGTATTCACCCAAACTTATCAAGTCTACTTGCCTGTCTCTCAAATCTGTTCACTTTTTCTTTATACTGACTGCCTCTGCTACCCCCCACCAGGTTCCCGCCTTATCTCAAATATCTGCCTATTATTATTGTCTTCTAACCAGTCCGCTGTGCTTAGTTCTGAAGCCAGAATGATCTGTCTGAAATACAGAAATCACCATTCCAGTTCCTATTTCAAACACTTCAGCAGCTCCACATTGTCCCCTGAATTAAACTTGGATTCCTTACCTGATTTCATCACCCTTTTGAATTCTTGTATGATAGCACTTGTCACACTGTATTGTAACTGCTGGCCTCAGGCTTGAATAAATGATTTATAAGCATTTAATAAATACTTAGTTGGATAGCCTAAATAACATTTTATATCTCCTCTGATTATTTTAAATTTTTTTTAACGTTTACTTATTTTTGAGACAGAGAGAGACAGAGCATGAACGGGGGAGGGTCAGAGAGAGGGAGACACAGAATCTGAAACAGGTTCCAGGCTCTGAGCTGTCAGCACAGAGCCTGACACGGGGCTCAAACTCACGGACCGCGAAATCATGACCTGAGCCGAAGTCGGCCACTTAACCAACTGAGCCACCCAGGCGCCCCTGCTCTGATTATTTTAGAAATTAAGTCAGTTAAACCTGTCATCTGCCACCTAAAAACCCAAAATCCATTGTAGATTTGCAGAACTTCACACTGTAGCTCAGTGGACCTTAATGAATAATTGTTTCCCCACTGCTTGTATAGATATAGAACAAAATATACCAAAGACAGAGAGGGAGAAAGAGCTGAACTAAGTGTGCCTGAAAGCAAAGTATTATGTCAAATGAAAAAATACCTATGGCCATGAGGGAATTATTTAGGGAAAGTATACACTTTGTTGATGTTCATTTTGGTTCAGTTAATATTTATTGAGCATAAGACCATATGATGTTGCCTCCTCTTGGTGCTGAACTTTTTAGTGTGAAATACATATTGTATGACAAAATAATGAATTAACTAAAATTCCATGCTGCCAAATTTCCCTCTTACTGCTAAGTCCAATTTTGTTCCCATTCCCTGCAATCCTACGTAAGTCTTCTCACCCTAGTATCTATTCCAAGGGCTAGCCTCCAATGCAAAGAGAAAAGCCACAGGCACACTGAAATGACAATCTAATTATAACTTGGGAAAATCAGGATTCTTTTTCCAAATCTTCCTTTAAGCAAGTTTTATAACTGTTTAGACAGTGTGTAGATCATTCCCTTTAATTCCTATCTCATGACACAGTTTAGTAAGTTTCAGAAACTGTTTATAAACATCATATCGAATGGTGATATTCATTAGGGCTATGAAAATGCTAAGTAAGAGAAGAGTAAGACAAAAGGGACCAAGAGGAGGGTACGTTAGTTTTTGGAGTTCACCTCATTTTAGCTGCATCTCTCTGATTTAGATATTTATACTAGAAAATACCATCACTTTTCAGTTAGTAAATTATATATATGGTATATATACTATAAAGTATATATACTTTAAGCTTTCAGGCTTTACCCTTTCATCTTCTAAACTTTAACAAAGCTTCCAATGGTTCAGTAAGTTATTTTATGGAGTGAACAGGTGGCAAATGTGGCCAGTCCTGCCTATCCACCCCCTTTACTAAGTGGTTTTGCAATGTTTGGAGTTGATGACTTTGAAAATGTGTGCACTTATTTTCTTTTCTGAACCTTCGTTTGTTTTAAGTTAAAATACTTAAGATCTTCTCAATCCTTTGACAATCAGAAATTCCAGAACTGAGAAAAACAGAGCTTGAGAGAAGGGGCTGCTTTGTTAGCATTTTCTGTCCCCAGCACTGTATTCAGTATCAACTGAGGATCATGTCTCTCCCTCTCCTGAGTTTTTGAAGGGAACTGGACTCAAGGAACATTTTATTCTAAGATTCTGGTCTCTTTACTTCTCCTGACCAACAAGCCCTAGCATACCAATACTTACTATAATATGGCCACTGGAGCACAGATAATAAGCTATACTTTGAGCGTAATAGAAGTGAGAGCACAATTCTCACTGGTCTGAACAACATTTCTCATTCTTTCAAATGGTGTTTCTGCTTTAATATGTACATCAGTTGGGCAGATGGTTTTGCAGGTCTTTTTAGTTCTCTTTTAGGAAAGCTTCCTCTGTCTAGATGTCTTAAGAAGTTTCTCTCCCAAACTCAATCCTAAGCCTTACTTCATTGCTTACCTTCTCTTTTTCTCCCTCTCTCCTTTGCATGTTAATATCTAAAACTGAGGTTTCCTGTTCCTCGAAATGAACCCCAGCAGTGATCAATGAAGTGAGTATCAATTACAAGCACTCATCCAGCAGGAGCCAGTTTGGCTTACAATCAACCTTCCTTGGTAAACCAAGAGAATGTATAATCCTGATTGATTACTCCCAGAGAACATATTTGTGTCATTGGTAGTGCAATTGAAGTAAAAAGTTCTTCATTCTAAATCCTCACTTGGATTTTACCTTCTCACATATCGATGCCACAGGTAAACAGTTTGGGTAAAGAATGAAGAAATGAAAGCTTATTTCAAAGCTTTGTTGAATTGGTAATGATTAGGTAACACCATCAGAGGGTCCATAAGCTTCTTAGAATTTGTCTTGGAAGGTGTAATAAACTACGATGTATTTGATCTAGGCCAGGATCCCTGTGCATTTAGAATTGAAAAAAATTTCCATTTACTGAGTCCTTGACTCTAATGCAGGTACTCCAAGCTAAATCTATCACAAAAACAGCTTTACCTTTAAATAATGTGACAGGTGTGTTGGCTTGCTTGGGGAAAAAAAGGTTCATGATTCTCTGTATGGAAGGCCTCTGCTGAGGTCCAACAGAATGCCTCTTGCTGGGGTCTAACTTTATTTTTTTATCTTTAAGTACAGAGTACTAAATTATCAAGTTCTCCCCAGAATCACTTCATCTATTTCAAGGAACAACATTGAACAATTCTTAAAGCATGTCCATGAAATCTAGGATCTACTTTCCTTGACATGAGAGTAGAAAATGTCTTAACTCAGGATTTTCCCCCTACATAGTGAATTTTTTTCTTCAAATAAAATATCTTTGGTTCTAATGATTTATTTTCCATTTGTTCCCTGCATCCTTCTCATAATAGTTTTTTAGATCCTCAAAGAAGTAATCTAACTTCTCTTGACTTTTGCTGTTTTGCAACATTTTGATTATTTATATGACATCTTCTGGATCATATCTGTATGTGTCTGTTAAATTTGGAACCTGTTAAGGAGATGATGAGCCTGTGAGATTCACAAATAGGTTTTATTGATGGTAATGATAGAATAAACTGACATTTCACATGGAGAGGACCAGTCCTGGGTACTTGGGATGACGAGGAATGGGGAGTTGTCGAACCCCAGGTTTCCCTTTGGCAAATAACACTGATACAGCCGTACCAGGTAACACCCTAGGGAGGGCATAGGTAGAGTAAGACTAGGTAAATGAGCAACAGTGAGGTAGAGATAGGAACAACGTCAATAGCACCAGGTGCCGAGTCTGACCACACCACATACTTGAAGACCAATGTTTAACACTTGATCTTAGTTCAGAGCCTCGGGGTTCAAAAGGCAGCTCAGCAGGGGGAGTTTGGAAGCTCTCTTGTCATCCTCTAGATAGTTTTTCTGTAGGGCCTCTTTTGACGTCCTGGTGGACATGCCTCCACTAAGCTCAAAGGCATGGTCCTGGCTCCTTGACAGACATGATGAGAGTGGCCAGGTGACTCAGACCTTCCTCTCCTGTCCCTGGGGGTTAGTCTGCTCATCCAGAGGCAGTGCTATACTTTCCTCACATATGGCTTCACCCTGACCTAGTTTTCTATATGGATCCAGGTTCCTGTCATGCATGTTCACGGGTCAGACAGCGTATTGACCACTGCCTAAATAAGGAGGACACGCAAGCTAATGAATGCGCATCTCAGAAATGTGGGGAGCTGCTTCCATAGCAGCCACCATTGGGCTCTTTATTGCAGGTGCCATTGTCACTACATACTACATGAGTGGCAGTGTTGGCCCCTTTCAATAAACCTTGGGGCAGGTGAGACCACAAATCACTGATGAGGAAAGAAGCAAGGATAGCCATCCAAATACTACATGTACAGCAAAAAATACAAGACAAGACAAGTCAGGGGCTTCAACCACTCGATGACAGTCGGCCTGGCCCTCTCACTTTGCTCCTCTTGTAGCTTTCTTCCCACTCCTGGACCCACCCAGCTTCCAAACCATATGGATCTCCCCTGTGGCTCTTTTTTTTGTGTGTGTGCAAGACAGAGCATGAGGGGGGGAGGGGCAGGGAGAGAGGGGACAGAAGATCCAAAGTGTGGTCTCCACATACTGATAGCAGCAAGCCCGGTGCAGGGCTCAAACTCACAAACCGTGAGATCATGACCTGAGCCAATGTCGAACACTCAACCAACCGAGCCACCAAGGCACTCCTCCTCTTTGGCTCTTTAAGACTACAAACCCACTAGCCCTAGGAAGTTCTTATTTATTTGATCTAATTTAACAAATACATTTGTAGTTGTTTCACTCCCATGTGCCACACCAGTCTAACTATTTTACAAATATCAACTTCTTCATTTAAGAGGTGACTCTATTGTTACCCCACTTTATAAATAAGTTTGTCCTTACTTGTGGTTCTTCATGTTTCTGGATACTGCATTTGGCCAGCCCACTGGGGTCCCAGTGTGGCCAGAGTCAGCATTATCAGTACCCTGTCGTTGGCTTCCTCAGAGCAGAGTGGGACAGTGATAATTGTGTGGCATCAGAAGAACGTGAGCTTTTGGAGCTGAGCAGTTTGGGTTTCATCCCCCTTCGGCCACTTACTAGCTGAGTGACTGCAGGCCTGTTATAGTTGTCTCATCTATAAAACAGGAATCATATCCATCTTGGAGGGCTATGGAAGGGGGATTAGAAATCACATAGGGAAAACCTATGTGCTGGAACAGGTGCTGGAACAGATAGCATCTAAGAAATGATAGCTACTGTTATTCTTTCTGATTTTTTAAAAGTATAGACGTTGTTGTGTTTCATTAAATTGCACCCAGGAGAGACTTGAGAAGTGAAAGTGACCTGAGGTTTTTACTATTTTCTTTTCTTTTTTCTTCTCTTCTCATCTCTTCTCTTTTTTTTGTTTTTCTTTTTTCTTTCTTTCTTTCTCTCTCTTTTTTCTTTCTTTCTTTCTTTCTTTCTTTCTTTCTTCTTTCTTTCTTTCTTTCTTCTTTCTTCTTTCTTTCTTTCTTTCTTTCTTTCTTTCTTTCTTTCTTTCTTTCTTTCTTTCTTTCATGATGAAAGTATACCAAGACAGCTTTAGATTTTCTTAAGTTATCTGGCTATTGAATGAGATAACTGGGAAAGAACTGAGGCTACCTGATTCCTCCTACCTGAGTCTTTACTTACCACCCTCTGCTACTGCCCGTGTACTGGAGGGGTTCAGCCTGATGTTGGCAAAACCTGACACTAGAGATCGTCTGTCAGAACAGGGACATTCGTTTGTTCATTTTCCAGTAGAAGCAGCTCCTCATCTCAGATCTCTCCCTTCAGGTTTCTAGAATAAGAAATCTATTGTTCAGAGGCAAACACACAAAGCCCCTGCTGCAGCAGCCTGCTTACAGCCTCAGTGGTTTCTTGACTCAATTCTTCCAAGCTTCGCAGAAGCTCATTTGTTTAAAACAGAAACACACCCCAGTCTCTCTATGTCCCAGTTGTGTAAGTGGTCACTCTTCTAGGGAATGTAGGACACATTTGATAGGACATATTACGTTAGCTTACATCACATTTGTTCTCTCCTGGTAATTTAGAGATTGAAAGTTGCTTCTTAGAGACAAGAAAATATTCCTGGGTGTGGGGCTGAAGTTGGACTATTTGATGTGTCTGGTAGCAGGAATTTGACCGTGGTAATATTGTTACCATATGGATGAATGCGTAACTATTGAAAACTGGGATGAGAATTTCAGGGCGTTTTACTGGGACCACCAAGATGATGAATGACATATTTGATTCTAAGGCACTAAAGTGAAGAAGAGTTTCACATTTTAAATTGGAGTATCATGTCAAAATGAAAACCTTATTATAAATAAAAGTACATATCTCTATCTCTATTTATCTGTCTATCTATCTGTCTAGGAACAAAACCTCTTTAGCTCTGGGAAGGATCTATAGGACATCAACATAGTTAGAATGTTTCAGAATTATTTAAAAAAACAATGAATCAGCATAGCTGTCACCATCATTTATTCCTCTCTCCCTCTCTAATGTAGCAGTGTTCTTTTCCCCCTCAAAATGAAAATTGGTTGGCCCTGCCTTGAAATATTGAACTATCTGGGGGTTTTCAGGCCTTTTTGCTCATGATATTTATCACAGGGGCCAGCGATTGGTGAGCTGGACCCACCATACTCTGAGTAACTTTTTGTTTCAAACCCTGCTTTGTTTTAAGCTAGGTGTTGAATGCAGCATCAGAGGTAAGCAAGCAGACATTCAGAGGCAGATGTGGGCACATTCCCAAAAGTTCAGTGCCAAGGGCCTTGTGTTTCTTAACAGAGGTGACCTGGAAAGACTCCAAAAACAAGATGAAAAATACAAAGTTGAATTTAGTTAAGGGGAAGGAGAAAGGAAAGCATTGAAAGCTTGAATCCCGTTAACTTGAAAAGTTGAGTTCTGGCCTTTTAAAAGCTTCCTTCTAAAACAGACCTGTGTTAGTTTAATCTCTGGCCAATTGTAGATTTAAATTGAGCTTCTCACACATATTAATCTTTTTAGGAGTGAAAATGGCCATTGTTGCTAATAGGGAACTGATTTAGTAGTTTCTGTTCATAATGGACTTTTACTTACTTGGATGGTTAAAACAGAGACCACGGTTATTATTTTATTAATGGGTCCCTAGCCGAGCAGCCTGGGAGTGGAACACAGTGACTAGGGCCAGCACACGAAGTCCGTCAGACCTGAACGCAACTCCCAGCACCGCCACTTGGGAACTTTGGGTGTAATATCACTAGCTAAACCTCACCACCGTCATCTATCAAATGGGAATGTTTTTGTGACATTTAAGGGAGCAAATGGATGTAAGGTATAATGCTTGCAATATAGTAAATAGATTCTGTATGTCATGGACACATGTCTTTAGAAAGATCTGGAAGTGCTATCAAGCCCAACTGCTTACTTTACATGAAAACACTGAGATAAAGTAGGATGCCCTCCCAGTATCATGGGGCCTGTAAGTTGCAGAGCCAAGATAAGAATCCAGGTCTTTGTCTTCATACTGTTGAAGCCACTCTGTATAAATACATAAGAACACTTTAAATTAATTCCTCTAAAATAATTATTTTATAGCTACAAAAATACAATGTTATCACTGCATATATAACAGTTCTATAAAATACTAACCATCTTATTTTTTTTGTTTTGAGAGAGAGAGAATATGAATGAGTGGGGGAGGGGCAGAGAGAGAGAGAGAGAGAGAGAGAGAGGGAGAGAATCATAAGCAGGCACCAGCACCCATCGTGGAGCTCGACAGAGGGCTCGATCCCACAACCACGAGCTCCCGACCTGAGATGAAATCAAGAGTTGGAAGCTTAACTGACTGAGCCACCCAGATGCCCCAATAAAATAATAATCTTATGAAGCATATCTTGTTTGCCATTCTACTAAATCCTTACATATATTATCTCATATAATCCTCATAATGACCTTGTGTGGTAAGTACTACTATACCACATGTCTTTCACAATTAAGGAAAGCTAAGGACTGAATTTAAATAATTTGCCAAAGTCCTACATTTACCAGTGGCAGAGACAGAGTTTGAATGCAGGAGTCAGCCCTCTTCACCACCACGTGGATTGCACTTCAATAATTGTCCTGAATAAATGAGACACACATGGATAGTTATTGCCCTTGTCTCCATAGGCCACTTGAAACACAAGAGATCACATCTCAAAGAGCAGTAAACTTGGACAGCCACATCTTGTTCATCACAGTTGGTGGATTTACTTAAACTACTGCACAGAGTATACAGGTAACTATAGCTTATATTCGTAAGGAAAACCATGACTTCAGGTGTCAGAAGCTCTGTATTCAAATCCTGTCTCTGTGTCTTTCTGGAAGGCTAAACTTGTGTCCCGTACCCTTCCTGAGCTTCTGTTACCTAGTTTGTTAAGTGAGAATGAGGATCCTCTAGGTATTATTGCCTGAATTTAATAAGGTGTAGATGCAGTTACTGGGTGTGTAGGAGGTCCCCAGATAACACCTCTGCCTTGGTGGAAAGTGCAGATAGTGCAGATAACTATTTGATACATGTTTCTCATTCTTTCTACCAGCTTTAGAAAATTACACGTCGATGGGGTGCCTGGGTGACTCAGTCAGTTAACTGTCTGACTTTGGCTCAGGTCATGATCTCACAGTTTGTGGATTTGAGCCCTCCGTTGGGCTCTGAGCTGACAGCTCAGAGCTTGGAACCAGCTTTGGATTCTGTCTCCCTCTCTCTCTGCCCCTCCCATGCTCTCTCTCTGACTCTCTCTCTCTCTCTCTCTCCCTCAAAAATAAATAAAAGTTAAAAAAGAAAGAAAATTACACCTCGCAACATATTTACCCATTTCCTTCAGGTTGGACTATATTAATGGTAAAATTCAGTTATTTCTGGGGCACAGGCCCTATTCACAGAACTGCAGATACACAGAACTGCAGCCACTCACTGAGCTGATGTGAGAAGTAGAATTACTGCCCAGAATCTCCTTGGTGCATTTGGCTTTCAGAGGAACGCTGCATCCAAATTTAGTCTGAGAGAAGCTTTCTCACTTTCTTGGAGCCTGGACTTCTGAAGACAAAAAAGTACAACGTGGGTGTTACCCTGCAGGAACCTGGGCCCCAGCACAACCAGAAATGGAAAATACCCCCAAAGAGTTGGAAGAGGGGGAAGCACATTTCGAAAAGAGTTTTAACTAGTGTGGCAAATGATCCGTCACACACACTCCTCTCCTAGTTTGTTTTGATCCATCCCCACCTGGTCCCCAGGTGTGTCAGAACCACAAAATGCCCTTCGTGCTGCTGCTGTGGACCAGACTTGTGCAGGGGAAGCCCGGCTGTGCACCTCGAACAATGGCTTTATTCTTTCAGGTGCCTGAAGAGAGAGGTCTGAGTGCAGCAGGAGCTCTGTTGTAAGCGGCAAGGAGAGAAGGGAGGCAAGAAGAATGAAAGAGAAGAAAGAAATGGTGTACTTTGGGGAATTCAGTTCCCCTGGAAAAAAATCAGAAAGTAGGAAGAAATCCCACTGGGAAAATGTGAAGCCAGCCCTTCCCTCTTAGCTCCCGAACCTGCACCCTGCACCTGAAAGAAATGTCAAGGTGAATTGGCTGCATATTGAAAAAGGAGAGGAGCAGAGAGAAAACTTTTGTCTTCGAAAACCCAAGGGTTGAAGTCTAAAAATACAAGACAGTTGCCAGAACGGAAAGTTGGGATTCCATCTTCCACATCTGGATTTGGAAGAATAAAGAAAGCTCTGGAGAGTTTGTTTTGGCATTAATTATCTCACATTGGAAACCATCATAACAAGATGGTAAATCCTGGAATTTCCACGTTTCCTTCACCTGAAGAGGGTATATGTGTTGCTTTGGCCAGACAGAGACCTCACATTATTAGAGACACGAGTGAATTGGAAAGAACAGTTTTCCACCTCATTCTTTTATGGAATTGGCAGGAAAACTTTACTAGTCTCAAGGCAAAATGTAGTCTGTGATATTCTCAAAATTTTCTATAAGGAGAAAGGTGGCGAGAACTTCATAGAATTTTGTCTGAGAAGAATTGGCAGAGCACCACACACTATATATATATACATATATACATATATATGTGTGTATATATATATTCCATTTACATATATGGAATATGTATATTTATGTAAAATTATTTTTCTTATATGTGACTTTTAGCAATGGAGAAACAAATTGTATCTCATATCCATGGGACGGGGCTTGTTAGTCCATTTGTAAGCTCATTGCCTTGAAATAACTAAAATTGTAAAAAGACATTAAATAAAAAGCAGCCTGCCTAAACACAGATTTTCTGGTTTGAAACAAATGCCTTGCATCTAGATTAATAAGGTGACGCAAGACACTACATCATCTGGCAGAAGAAGATTTAAAGCAGGTCAGGTTCCTTGGGAGAAGAGAAAAATAACTTTCAAGATGAAAGACCAAAAAAAAAAAAAATACGTGTGTGGTCCAAACCCTTTTTTTTTTAACAATTTGCCAAAGGTGTTTAAACTGCATGGTGATAGTTTTCTTAAAGTTTTAATGATTGACTTGCGAGGCATGATTAGTCATATCTCCGACCATATGAGGAACGCATAAATAAGGACTTTTCTCTATTATTAGTGTTTGATTCTAAGAGTATTGGGAAATGTGATGAGAGGAAGTGCACTTAATAATGCCTGTTCTCAAGCAGGGGCATGGGGGTGTTGGCATGTAATAGCACATTATACTTTTAAAATATAATTATAAATACTTAGTTAAGTTTAGACCAAAAGGGTGGGGGGGAAGTCTGACTAGAACAGGTCAGACCTCCCAGAAAGCTTGAACTTGACCTTCTTCCTTGTCTGCTTCTTCTAGTTCTAGACTTGCAATGGGTCTACTGGATAAGACTTACTTAACCTGTGGCTCCATCAAATCTTCTGAAAAGGACTATTTGCTATATTTACTGTCATTTAAAAACATGTGCAATATTCTTCCTGAACCATATTATTTGAAGCAGCCAATGTAGTATAAGGGTAATTTTGTCACAAGAAATTAGATTTTTTAAAGAAAGAAATTTATATGTCTTTTGTATTTCTTTTGGTAGTTAGGGGCAAATTGTTCAACTATAAACACTGTATGTACTTGAAGCTACTTTGAGAGCTGTGAGACATAATAGATGGGATTTCTTGTCCTAGCACCAATATAGCTGGTAGGATTTAACAACATTCTTTTATCATTATTATGGTAAGAACACTTAACATAAGATCTATCCTCATAAGAAATTTTTAAGTGTATAATACAGTATTATTGACTAAAGGTACAATGTTGTACAACAGAGCTCTAAAACATATACATGTTGCTTAACTGAAATCTTTATGCCCATTACTCCTCATTTCCCCCTCTCCCAGCCCCTGTAAATCACCCTTCTACTCTTTGATTCTATGAATTTGGCCAATTTGGGAACTGCATATAACTAGAATCATGCAATACTTGCCTTTCTGTAACTGGTTTATTTCATTTCTCATCATGTCCTCAAGTTTCATCCATGTTGTTTTATATTGCAGAATTTCTTTTTTTTTTAAGACTGAATAGCAAATATGTCAATTTAAGTATATGCCACATTTTCTTCATTCAGTCATCACTAGACATTTAGGTTGTTTACTTGTCTTGGCTATTGTGAATAGTACTACAGTAAATATGGGAAGCGTTAATGTCTCTTTAAGATCTTGATTTCAATTCTTTTGGGTAAATACCCAGAAGTGGGATTGCTGGACCTTATGGCAGTTTTTTTTTTTTTTGAGAAACATTTATTCTGTTTTCCATAGTAGTTGTGCCATTTTCCATTCCCACCAATAATGTACAAGTGTTCAAATTTCCCAACATCCTTGTCAATGACTTGACTTTTTTTTTTTCAATAGCCATCCTGACAGGTGTGAGGTGATTTCTCATTGTGGTTTCAATTTGCATTTCTTTTTTTAAAAAAATGTTTATTTATTTATTTTGAGAGAGAGGCAGAGAGCATGAGCATGAGCAGGGGAGGGGGAGAGAGAGAGAGAGAGAGAGAGAGAGAGAGAGAGAGAGAGAGAGAATTCCAAGCAGGCTCATGCTGCCAGCTCAGAGCCTGATGCGAGGCTTGATCCCAATAACCATGGGATCATGACCTGAGCTGAAATCAAGAGTCAGACACTTAACCAACTGAGCCACCCAGGTGCCCCTCAATTTTCATTTCTGATGATTAGTGACCATGAGCACTTTTTCATATACTTTTTAGCCTTTTTATGTCTTTTTTGAAGAAATGTCTATTCTTGCCAATTTTTAAATCAGATTTTTAGTTTTTTGTTATTGAGTTGTAGGAATTCCTTATGTATTTTGGAGATTAAAATACACTTTGTAAAATATTATAAGATAAAATATTTACTAAATATTAATCCTTATCCGATATATGGTTTACAAATATTTCACCATTCCATAAGTTGTCCTCACACCCTGCTGATTGTTTCCCATGCTGTGCAGAAGCTTTTTAGTTCGATGTGGTCCCACTTGTCTATTTTTGCTTTCATTGTATGTGCCTTTGTTAATATATCTATGAAATCATTGCCAAGACCAATGTCATGAAGTTTTCCCTCTATGTTATCTTCTAGAAGTTTTACAGTTTTAGGTCTTATGTTTAGGGGTTTAATCCATTTTGAGTTGATTTTTGCACATGGTGTAAGAAAGGAGTCTGATTTTATTCTTTTGCGTATAGCTATCCAGTTTTCCCAGAACCATTTGTTAAACTAACCTTATAAATAATAATTTTTAATGCAAGGGGATTAAACTCCCCTATCAAAAGCCATAGAGAGGCTGAAAAAAAGTCAAGGCCCAATGAACTTTTTCTCTTTAATTCAAGTTCACAAATATATAAAATATGGTTGGGGTGCCTGGATGGCTCAGTCGGTTAAGCATCCAACTCTTGATTTCAGCTCTGGTCATAATTCCACAGTTGGCGACTTTGAGCCCCACATCAGGCTCTGCTCTGGCAATGTGGAGCCTGCTTGGGGTTCTCTCTGCCCTTTCCGCACCCTCTCTCTCTTTGTCTCTCAAAATAAATAAGGAAACTTATGAGATTTGTCATCTATTCTGATTTTAAAATACAGTTCTATCCTCTATAATGCTATCTTTATTGCATCTTTGGATAGAGAAACAAAGAGCATACTATAGAGATTGATGCCAACAGCTATCTCTTTCAATCTTGTAAAAAGTGTTTGGAAGAAGAGATGCACATTGAACTTTACGAGACTGCAGATTTTACTAATCATGTGGGAGAAATGGTTCAAAAGGTAAATAGATAAAGATTTTGAAATGACTTATAAGTACTTATAAAGACAATGTTCTATTTCTTCCTTCTGTCTAAATCACAGATCCATATCCAGAGAACATGGGCCAAGTCAGGTGATTCCTCATCCATACTTCCCTTAACCTACTATTGTTCTGGTTACATGTATATTAATTACTCTTACAGGGTCTGCCTGCCCTCTAGAGTGCCAATTTTTTCAGGTTAGGGATTATGTTTAAATTTTCTTTATATACCAATACTCAAGATAATTTTATGTGTTCATGTCCCTTTGTCTTTGTACTTTGTTAATGTATTATTGTATTGCCAGCCATACCTAAAAAAATGTACTATTCTATATGAAGCAGTTTCAATGTATTCCCAATTGGAAATCATCAAAAGTTATTTTATTGTTGATTAGTAATCAATACACAGTATACAAAAAATAAAAGTTACAAAAGGATACACAGGAAAAAAAAAATACCCCATCCCCTGGTCACTTAACTTCCCTAGCAATCTGCAACCTCTGCTGAATATTTTATTTCTTATGAATATTTCTCAGAGATATTTCATTTGCATACAAACAAATACATATATTTGGTAGGCTGAGACCAAGTCCACCATAGGCCCTTAATGCTATGAGAAATAAAATACAGCAGGCAGAAATTCCTTATATGGTAGTGGCACAGACCCTTGAGTATGAGGGTGATATATCTCCCAGGCACTCACAGAAAAACATGTCCTCCATTCTGGGTACCTCTGACATAGTGATAGCTCATTTCATATGGCCACCCTTGACCACAGAATATCACACATGCCCGTGTAAGGGAACAAGGAGTCACCAAGGAACTCAATTCCTTTATATCCTTCCCTCATGTACATTTGTAGTGCTTCCTTATCACCGAGGTGAAAATAGCATTAGTAGTAAAGTGGTTAATACTTACATAACACTTGCTATGTACCGGACAGGATTCTAAGTATATACTTTTTAAGACATTCAAACTAAAGTAAAAATCAAACTTAAACCTGGACTCAAGTACTCTTTCTCTTTCGTTACCAAAGCTGGAGCAGACCTGAATGCCTAACATAGCTTGCTATGAGGAATTTACCCCCAAGTAAACATGATTGATAGTTTTACACAAGTTTTTGGTAAGTTCATGGACATCCATAATTGTTTACTGAGGATAGGGGGATGTTTCTTGGCTCAGCCTACCAAATTAGGTTAGGATGAAAATGGGCAAGCATGTCATCTTAAAGCTGGCATGTAGCCGATTTGGGTTCAAATATTTCATGGTTTGGGGTTAGGGGAGAGGGAAAAATGGGTGATGGGCATCAAGGAGGGCACTTGGGATGAGCACTGGGTGTTGTGTGTAAGCGATGAATCATGGGAATCTACCCCAAAACCAAGAGTACACTGTATACACTGTATGTTACCCAACTTAACAATAAATTATATAAGAAAATAAAAATAAAGTTTCACATTATTAAATGAAAAACAAACAAATATTTCACGGGTTAAATTTAGCTAGTAAGGATGCCTATAAAATTCTACATTTCTCCACCAGGGGGCAATGGAGAGTCATAGTAATAGCTTCTATTTTCACAGGTTACAGGCATAAACTCAGTGGTTACCATCTTTGTGTGTGTGTGTGTGTGTGTGTGTGTGTGTGTGTGTGTGTGTGTAATAGTCAATATCCTTGTCTCCCAAAATAAGAATAGCCTTATTATTTCTCCTTATTATAAAACTAATATATGTCTATTGCAGAAAAACTTAGAAGATGCAGTCAAATATAAATATTGAAAAACAGTCATAATGAAACCTCACAAGGATGTTTAGTGTATATACTTCCAGACTTTTTTCTATACATGTATATACCTATAAATATTGTTTTTCTTCTTTTGCTATAAAATAGGATCATATTCTACATACTTTTCCTTCCATAATACATCATGTATATCTGTTCTATGGACATAAATATACACATTACCTTTTAAAATAGTTGTATCATATTCCCTTGTATGGATATACCATAATTTAATCATCTAATGATATATTTTAGATATAAATGTCTTGATAAGATGAATAAATATTAGTACACACATCTTTCTCTGTATCTCTGGTTAAGACGTTAGGTCCTTCAACAACTAGGTTGTTAGGTCCTACAACCACATATTCTATAAGTAAATTTATATCTTCATATGGAGGGATAGTTAAGGAACTTTGATGCTATGTTAAATGATCATTTCTTTTTATTTTAAATGAGAATCCATTCCTGCTGACACAGTGAGATTACTGATGTGATATTCAAGATTTCATTATTCCTCCATTTTTGAAGAGATGCGAGCACAAAGAGGAGGCAATACACATGTAGAAGGTGAAGGTGGTGTGTATCTAATTGAATATGAATTACATACAGATATTTAGAGCAGGAAAAGAGACAAAATGCTTTGATATTGCTCCGATCTCCATGCTGGACTCCACAGAGCTCCAGGAAGACCAGGTTTGGAAATGTCTGGTTTGGAGGCCAGGCCCTGAAGACCCTTATTGATGAAGTCCTTCAATCCTGCTTTTTTCACCTCTTTGGCACTGCTTTCCTTTTTGTGAGATGGTAGAACTTTGCCAACCTTTTCGGGCAGTGTCATAAGAAAATGAACCAAACACATTGTTTAAAGATCTTTGAACATCTAGAAGAAATGTTTTAGTGATAGAAAGGTATAATGTAAAGTGTATGTATATAAATATATATTTTAAATTTTTATAAAAATCCTAAAATAGGTTAACCCCATGACTTACCGTGTCTTAATATGTATATGGAAGAGTACCAGTAGAACATTAAGCTGGCTCCAGAATTAGAGATGGTGCCTGCAAGCATCTGGGTTGTCATTCCATAGCAAGAGAGGTCACTAAAATTATAAACCCCTTTTCAAATATTAATGAGAGTATGTTTCCAAAGGTATTTTGATATATTGTTAGAGTTAGGGAAGGACACTGATAAGAAATACAGTACCCCATACTGCATGTTCCTTTAGACCAGTCTGTGAATACTCCCACCAAAAGGCATGTGTTCCTGAACTCATTCAATAAATCTTCGAGTTTCTGCTGTCAGTTCACCTTGTAGCACCAGGCTTTAAAAGGGTTGTTTGGATTAAGCTGAATTTTTTGTTTTAATTTACTTAACTGTGCTAAGTAATGATTCCTACTTTAAAAATTCTGTTATCTCTACCCTGAAGTTTCCTGCATCTACTCAGTGCAGAGTTCCCCTTACAAAAAAACTTCTGCACTTCATTTTGCACTACTTTCCAGAAGGTGTTAAAATGAATCAATAAAGTTGACACATATCAGGACTAGGCTGTAGGGAATAAGCTCTATCATCAGAAGGATAAGGTAGCAAGAGGGTATCTAAGCGAATGAAGAATTTAGTACAAAGCTACTAATTGGCCTCACAGAGAAAGAAAGATCTGTGGTCCATTAATTCATGTTCCAGAAAACATAAAATTTTCACATACTGTACATGTTGCAGACATCTGTGCTGAGATCTACTCTGAGTTTAAAAATCTATCACTCCCAGCACAACTCACCCTAGTGATTCCTACATCAATTTTTTGGTAATGTTTGCATGTAGGTCTTTGAATACATATTAAACAAAATTATCCAAGCTGAGAGAACTTAAATTTGTCGTTGACCCCATCTCTCAAGCCTACATACATATCAACCTTATCAGGACATTTTCACTCTTATTTGCTAAAAGTTCCTAGGTGTCTGAAATGTGTGAGGGAATGTTTTTTAATAGAAAAGGCTAGAGAATATATGCCTTAATCAACAACCTCCTTTGGAGGCTTTTAACTGAGTACATGAATAGGGCCACCCAGAGTTGTTGTTTTTTTTTCCAGTTAATTCAGAAGAACCCTGTTGAAAAAATGAAAGTTTTGATTAAGAATTTTAATTAAAAATATTCTGATATTACCAACAATTGGTAATCCCTTTGGTAGAAGCATTATTAACATTCCATTTTACTTCAACAGAAAATTGAAGAAAAAAAAAAGGACTGCGTTCCCATGGCTCATAGCTTCCCAGAGGGCGAGGAGTTCTAGATCAGTGTTTTATTAACCAGAGAATGCTTCAAATGTTTCTTAGAGTTCTTTGGGGGAAATTTTGTAACCAGAGATTAGCTTTAAGTGTTCCTGTGACATTGTTGGATTTTTTCACTATTTCAAGTTTCCATAAGGATAACATTTCAGAATCTGAATCTAATTCCTTTCTTCATCTGAATTTTATTCCTTAGTTATGTATTTGTTCCTAAGTGTAGTCAAATATAATGCCAAACGCTGAGTAGTCTAAGTATTGCCAGCTACAAGATAGGATATGTATTTTATTTGTTTTTCCATAACCTAGAATAACAAAACATGAAAATTAAGAGTTGTCATTACAATCTTGCAACCTTCATCTCTAAAGTTAATATTCTAGTAAAATAATACTGCTGTCATTTAGATACTAAACCATCCCCACAGCATATCCCCTTCCCTCACAACAGATTAGACTCCAAAAGAGAGTATGTTTTACTTCCTTGTTCCTCAGTCTAAAGCTCCCTCTCACCCTGTTTTCCAAGGAAGCTATACCGAATAGTGAATGGGAGCATTAGGCTTTGGACTAAATGGACCTAAACAGTTCAAATCTCGGCCCTTCCATTTACTGAACATATGACATTGGTCATACGACCTTGGTTAAATCAGTTCATCAGTTTTCTCATCTATAGAGTGAGAATACCAAGAACACAGTTAGGGAAATGTATAGGTACATTACAGTGCCTGGCATAAGAAACACTGAATGAATGCTAGTTAAACTCAGAACTGTTTTCCCCACATATTGAATACAATATAGAAGAAATGATAGTTGAGTTCACTGGTTTTTCTGTTCCTTGTTCCCTCCATGAGATAATTAGGGCGCTTAAGAACTTTTTTTTCTTTTTTTGGCAATTTTTATAGAGATTAAATTCACAAAACAAAAAACTCACCATCTTAAATTGTAAAATTCAGTGGTTTTTATATATTCGCAATGTTGCATAACCATCACCACTAACTAATTCCAGAACATTTTCATTATCCCAAAAAGAAACCCCATAACCATTTAGCAATTCCTCCCCTCCCCCAAACCCATGGCAACCAGTAATCTACTTTCTGTGTCTGTGGGTTTGCCTGTTTTAGACATTTCATGTAAATGGAATCAGACAATATGTAGCCTTTTCCATCTGGCTTTTTTCATTTAGTGTAATAATTTTAAGTATCATGATAGCGTGTATCAGTACTTTATTCTTTTTGATGCCTGAATAATATTCCCATGTATGCATATGCCACACTTTTCCAATCATCATTTGGTGAACATTTGAGTTGTTTTGTTTCCATGTCTTTACCTATTATGAATAATGCGGCCATGAGCATTAATGCACAAGTTTTGTGTGAAACATGTTTTAAATTGGGACCATTTAACAATTTGTTTCCCAGTATCATAGGCTGGGTAGTAGAGATTATTGTAATTATCTAAAACAGACATTCAACATCACAGGGATGTATTAAATTTCTGAGAATAAGAAAGTTTGATCCTTTCTCCCGTTTTAGAGTATTATCACAAGCAGATATGTGGTCATGCTATTAATCAATGAACTTTGGTTGATTTCAACTCAATCATGATTCCATTTTTTAATAATTATATACAATTATATATCATCCATACAAACACATATACAAGTGTCCACTGAACTGTAGTGACTAGTACAAATTAAGGCTCATCCTGAGGTGAGATGTTAAAGAGTTTTGTATGTTAGGATATACCCTTTCTTCCATCTGGGCCTTTCTGATTCCTTCACCCCTCATCTTTTCTATTCCTGTGCACCCAAAATCAGATGCTGTTCTAAGAATGTTTGGCTTCCCATATCTTTAATGAAGTTGTGTGATTAAATCATTCGCTGCTGTCGTATGACTCAACATGCTTTTTTTTTCCACCAGAGATAGAACAAAGAGTAAGGACAATGCCTAACACAGAAGATAGTTCCAATGATGACATTTTACTTCCAGGAACATACTTGAATCAGGGCCTTTGCTTACTGTTCACAGCTCTTCAGTAGTGAGGTAACCGTATATATGGTTTTCTTATGCACCAAAATTATGCCAAAATTGTGTTTTTAGGTCTTTTCCATCTTTTCTGTACCTTTAGCAATTTTGATCATGTATGATACAGATTAAGCACAACATATACTATTTGTAACCTTTCTGAAAGGGATCTTCATTAAAGTTGTTGGCATTATACCAAAAGTTCCCACCTAGCAGGGTTAATATTCTTCACTTAATATTCTTCTCACACACAGACACACACACACACACACACACACACACACCCTGCCACCCTGCATTGACACCTGGGCTCAAGCCTTGTGGTGTAACCTTGAAAAAGTTAATTCAATGCTCTGAGCCTGTTTCCTCAGCTCTAAAGCCCTCATCATAATAATATAAATCCTCTGGATTTATCGTGAGGGTTAGAGATTCAAGCATCAAGCAAAGTTTCTAGCACTTTATTAGTGCTCAATAAATAGTAACTTCCATTATTACTGTTACTTTCAGGGACAGAAAGCCAGAATGTGGTTTCCTAGGCCCTCCCTGTCAATGGATGGCTCATGTGTCTGCTGCAGCTTGCATAGATATACTCTGTTCTCCCCATCTCCAAAGCAGCTGCCTTTGTCTGCTCATTTTCCTCCATAGCTTTAGCTCTAGACTGAACTGAGTTGAATTTAAAGCAGAGTTGAAACAACAGTAACGGATGATCTAGGAGCTACTCAAAAACACAAGGATCCAATTTCAGAAGTCCTGTCATAGTTTCTAAGTACTGAGCTGTAGGAAGTCAGATACTGGCGCTCCAGTTTAATTCTGCCATTTCTTAGATGGAAGAGTCTGAGCAGGATTCTTAAACTCACTGATGTTCAGTTTCCTCTTCTATAAGGTGAAACTGATGACATTGGCACTAACGACTTCATTGGGAATACATAGGTAAGACATTCTATATTAATGATGAGCCAAGGGAGACAACTAGAAAGTAGTGGAAAGATTTTAATTATTCCAGTGACTGGGGAGAGGGCACTCTTGGCAACTTTAAGGTGTAGCAACAAAGACACTCAACACCTGGCAATATGGGACAGCCCCTTACAACAGAAAACTGTCTTATCTAAAATGCCACTAGCGTTGTTGTTGAGAGACAGTGCACCTTATAAATGTGTTTTGAAAAATCTAGTATCGAGCACGAAAAAGTCACACTAATGCCGACTGATAAATAAGTGGATTTGAGTGGCAGGTGACAGTTTTCCCTTCCTGTGTTCTGTGACTATCAAATCTTGGGCATTATCCTAAACTTTGCATTTTCCCTTGGAAAAACGGACAGGAAAATGTCTGTTTTTTTAGTGTCCCATATTCTACTTTCTGTGCCACCAGATAAATGAGTAAATTTGAATCTGAGTAAATCTTAGGAGTTAATTACTGCTATGGAACTTCTCTCAGAAAAATACTAATTGGAGTCATAAAATGAGGCTTCTTAAATGGGTTTTGAGTTTCATAAAATACAAGATGGTATTGTTTTTTGCCTGAATTTGGGTGCCTACTCACATCATACTCTCAACAGGTTTACATCGTATGGCAGTATGTGAATGGCATGAGAAAAAACAAAATCATCTGTAATGTATCTAGGGTTATTTTCCAATATGTGTTTTTCTATTTTAAAGAATATTAAAGTCACATTGTGGAAAATTTGGAAAATAGAGAAAAGAGCAGAAAAATCATCTGTAATCATTCTACTCCCAAAATAACCACTATTAAAATGTTGGTATATTTTCTTTTAATGTTTTCTTACTTGATATTTTCTCAACTTTTCACTAAGAAGTTTTTTTCACTGAACATTACATCTAATATTTACACGACTCCTTTTGAAATTAGAAGTTCGTTTTTGATAAATGTCTGTGGCTGTAGGCTTTGGGGTGGGGATATTGTAGATTCTTCCATTTAAGTGACTTTGAACTTAACGATGTGTTGCTCCTTGAAGCAAAAAATCAGGGAAATTTAATTCTGCAGTATCTAGAGTTGTTTGTGTTTCACTCCAAAGCCACTGTTTTTTTTCCAATTTTTAATCCCCTAGAGTACTTCAAGGAGTGTAACTCTGAAACGCAACATCAAGCTAATTTAGTTTTCGTGCAGAGAAAGATTCTAGTGCTGGATTTAGATACTTTTGTGAGCAAATAAAAGCTCCAGAGACTTTGTAGTTTGGTGAATAAAGGATTGGCCTCCAACCAAACCCAACTAGATGATTTTGGTGGTCTCAGCTGCATTTCCAGCAAGTTTTAGCCTGCATTACAAATTCATTATGCACAATTATGTGCAATTTGGCACAATTTCCTATCCCTGCTTAGGAGAGGCCCTCTGTTTGGGGCTGACCAGGAGAATAAAATACTTGTGCCTAGAGGAGCAGTTCTCTTTGGTCAAGGTTGTGTTACATATAGAAAGAGATGAAGAACAAGTATCATCCAACACAAAGAATCTAGGAATAAGGGGATATTGTTGGTCATCTGTACTTACCATTTGAAATTCCTTACCCTAAGAGTCTTTATTCAAACAGAAAATGTTGATCATTCCAACCCTGATGGGCACTGATTCTCTCCAAGCTATAATTGGCACATAAGAGTTAAGATTCATGAAATTTTTCTACTCCCCTAACACCGGAACACGGGGAAGGATGCAAAATCAGTTTAGAAGCTAGTTGGGAAAAGAGTTCACAGATTTGATGAGGTGCCTAATAAGTTGGAACAGATAGATTATGAATCTCTAGAAATCTCAAATATTTTTAGTATTGCAGTAATGCACAATAATTGTTTGATTGAACATAGGCCAACTCAGGAAATGAAACTTCAAGCAATTAACTTTTCTTTCCATAGAAAAAGAAGTCCACTTCTCTTACATTCCATATATTCAACTTGGATTTGTTTTAATTATTTGGAGAGAAGTATGCTGAATAGCAAAATGTTTCTTGCTTTGTATTCTCATTCTTAAGGAGTTGGCATTTTACTGGCAAGTTCACTATGTGTAAGAGTAAATAATTAGACTTCTAAACAAATCATCATAATCTGCAATCAGAGACTGCGCTGTGAGAGTCCATCATTAGTTAGTTCTGGGAGGCAAGGTAAAGCCAGCCTGTGAGTTGTGCTGTTGATAAATAAATTGATATTTCCTTCTCTGAATGAATCCTGCATCAGTGGCTAAATTAACCAAAATCCTGGGCCTAGTGTTTGTTGGTAGTTGGCCATAACCTTAAATAGCCCTCTTGTTATTGCATTATCAGTAATTAAAACTTAAATATATGAAACCCAACAAACTATTGATTAACATGAGCAAATAAATACAGCCATGTAGCCAGAGGAAAATAACCCAAATAAGCATGATGTTGATATTTCAACTTTTACTCTACAAAACTCTAGAATGCATATTAAACGCGTTGTCTCAACGCGTCTCAACGTAAGACTCAAGCTAGCTAGGGGTGCATAGGTTGATAACAGAATTTCCTCTCTAGCCTCACACCTGAAAGTGTTATTGGAGACAAAGCAACTAATGATGGGAATATCCAAAGGCAGTTGGCTGAGTGGGAGCTCTAGCCATCTTTCCCAGGAAAGTCAGCACCCTTCCTGTCTCAATGAGGTGTTGACTGAGGAACAGACACCACTCCCACCAGCTCACTCGTCAGGCATCCTGCCACAAATTGTTGGCAATAGCTACTATGTTTCTTCTGAGGTCTCTCCTAAGTAAACGATCATAAAACGCAGTTGTGCAAGCAATCCAACTTCTTATTAGCCTGTTATAAGCTGACCAACACATACAGGAATTAATTAATTCTTTGGGAGACAGCATAGAAAGAACCTAGTCTTAGAAATCAAATTGACATTCAGTTTTGATTTGCCTCTTTCAGACTGTGTGACTTAAAATGAAATTACCTAAGTTTTGTGGTTTAGTTTATTTATTTGTAAAATAAGAATAGATAATTCCTCATGTTTAGTAAGGAATGCTTATGAACTTGGCACACAGCTGCAGCTATCATACATGATCTTTAAAATCTTGCTATGATACTTGTGGTGAATCTGTGTGATAGGTAAGGCAAATCATAACAAAGTCATTCTGATTAATGCTTGCGGAAGGAGAAAATCAGGGCTGACGGTCCCTCCTTTCTAACATGTTACACCTCCAAGTAATACCTAGCTCCATGGTTCAAGGACAAATGAGAAAGGAAAATTAAAGAAGGAATAAGTGAAGAAATGTAAAAGACAAAATAAAGGAGAACAGAGATGTTCTCTGGAAGCTACAGACAGAGGAGAAATAGAATTAAAACCACTGAAAATAGAATTGTAGTTTCTAGCAACACAGTGGTCTAGACATCCTAGATGCAGAACACTTAAAGATACTCAGGTATTAAAATCATGTTTTTTAAAGTATATTTGAGCTGGAATGTAAAGACATTCTTAGAGGCTAAAACTGAAGAGAAAGTGTGAATCCAGAGAGGAAAGCATGGGTTGGAGCCATCTGCCAAGTCCTAAGGGTCATATATTTACTGGAACAAGAGACCATGCCTAAGAGCCAGACAAGAGCAGGAGTTGGGAGTAGAGACTCTGACACAAATCCAGGAAACCCCCAGCCACCCAAATGGCAGTACCTTCAGTACAAAAAGTCACTTGGCAGAGGGATACATTAATTCTTCTTGTCTTTACATTGAATAAAATGGGGGGAGAGAATTATTTCTACTGTGAGAGAGAGAAATGTCTACTCACAAACACAAGCATGGCATCCCAAATAAGGCTCAGGTAACAATTTGGGTTAAGGTGGGTCCTTGCAAATAACGCCCCAGGAGTGGAAACAAACCTAAACTCTCTCAAACAATAAGGTTTAATCTCTGACCTCAAAGAATTCCCAGAGAGAATATTCTAAGGAATATGAGTTTACAGTCAAAACTCACTGAACCCTGATATGATTTCATGAAGTTTAATAAGTAAAAACAATAAACTATGTAAACAGACCCTCAAAGCCTACAGAGATTGGAATTATCAGATATAGAATAACATGTCCATATTCCATGACCCAGATATACTCTAGATTGGCACTGGCATGTGTCTCCAGGATATATGCAAAAGAATATTAATAGCAGCAATTTTGTTAATATCTCCAAACTGGAATCAACCTATCTTTTCCATCAACAATAGGCTGAATAAGTGAAGTGTGATATATGTCTTCAATGAAATACTTAGAGCTCCTAAAAATTAATGAATTATAGTTATGCTTGTCAACATGCAACCAACAGTGTGGCAAAAAAAAGAAGTCATAGAAAACTGTATCAAGTGTGTTTTTATTAATATAAACTTCAAAAACAGAAGATTATTTAGGAATGCATTCAGACGTATATTTATAAAATGGATTAACACAAAATGCAGTATAGTGGAAGAAAATCTTGGAGAAGCCTGTAAACCTGAGTGGAGGGACAGAGGTGTTCAATTTTTAAACTGTATTCAAATCATATATGCACATTCTATATATTCTTTGGATGCATGGTAATTTTATAATGAGCAAATGCAAATAGCAATTAGAAGAAAGAGGGAGGAGAAACAAAATTTAGGCTGAATTAGAGGAAGAATTTGAGAGTCTTAAAGTGGAAAATGGAAATCAGAGGAGATTTAGAGTATTGCTATGCATTTTGAGTGTAAGTTCCCTTTGGCATTTTCTTTTTCTTTTTCTTTTTTTAATGTTTATATATTTTGAAAGACAGAGACAGAGCTGGGGAGGGGCAGAGAGAGAGAGACAGAGACAGAGACAGAATCTGAAGCAGGCTCTAGGCTCCAAGTTGTCAGCGCAGAGCTGGACACAGGGCTCAAACTCACAAACCACGAGATCATGACCTGAGCCGAAGTTGGACGCTTAACTGACAGAGCCACCCAGGTGCCCCTCTCTTTGGCATTTTCTTAAAAGATAGTAATAATGATGTAATCTACTTTTTACTTAATTTTGGATGCCAGGGTGAAGTTTCTTTTAGTGCAACCAATCAATAATAAGACAGTTCAAAATTATATGGATGAGAGTCTTCCTTTGTTGTCCTTGTTTGAATAGGGCTTTTCATGGTAGAAAAAAAGTGAACCTCCATCAGCTTCTTATATATACAGGACTGAAGTCATCACTGTGCTCCCCCATTTCATCATGTTCCTTTTTAAAATCAATTTGTGTTGTCTTTCCTTGTTAGTCCTATGTACTAAATCTCACTTATATGTACATTCTGAGATCATCATGTACTATTTCTTCATTCTTGAGACATGCATATTTTTAATACTATAACTTCAGAAAGTCGGTGGCATTGCATAATTAACATAATTAAAATTAATTGTGATATACTACTTTCTCCTCCAAAAAACCTTCCAGAAAACATGTGATTAAATTGGTGTGTCTTTAACCATTTCGAGTGGAAAAGATATGAAAATCAATAATGAACTCTGTTCCTTTTGTCTGATTCAAGTGTAGACAAATACATTTCCCCTTTCCTAGATTTGTTGAGTATTAATATGGTAACATTTCCTCTTATAAGCAGTCCTTGTTTTTTTGGCATTTTCCTCTTTAACCCTCTGTTTATTCTACTCAGAGAATCCAAATCTGTTCACCTACTGATGCAATGTGCTCATTTAAAGGTTTCTACCAATGTCCGAACTGACAAAGGCAACAAAAAAAAAAGGGGGGGGTGGTATACTAGTAGAGTTATAAACATATGAATATAGGATTTTGTTTAAAAGAGACAGATCTGGGGTGGGGTGCCTGGGTGGCTCAGTCTGTTAAGCATCTGACTCTTGATTTTGGCTCAGGTCATGATCTCATATTCATGGGATTGAGTCCTATGTTGGGCTCCATGCTGAACACGGAGCCTGTTTGAGATTCTCTCTCTCCTTCTCTCTCTACCCCTCCCCTTCTCATGTGCTCGTTCCTTCTAAATAAATAAATAAATAAATAAATAAATAAATAAACAAACAAACATTAAAAAAATAAAAGAGAGATCTAATATATAGTCTCCAGGAAGGCATGAAGTTCAAGCTTATTCATTTATAATGAACCATAATGATTTAGTTACTGGAATGAGAGTATTTTTGGAAAAGTGAATCTTTCAGATAATAGAAGATGTGACTTTTTTCAGAGAAATAACATTTCATAATGGAAAGAAATGGAACTTGCCATGAAAAAAACTACCTGGGTTGAACCTGTAGGGTTATCATTTACTCGCCCTGAAATTCTGGGAAAGCTGTAGTATCTGAATCTGTTTCTAAAATCTAATAATAAACATTATTGTAAAACATTAATAATTTAATGAACAGCTACAGTGTAGCAGCCACTGTTCTTCTGTGCACTTTTTTTTTTTAATTTTTTTTCAATGTTTATTTATTTTTGGGACAGAGAGAGACAGAGCATGAACGGGGGAGGGGCAGAGAGAGAGGGAGACACAGAATCGGAAACAGACTCCAGGCTCTGAGCCATCAGCCCAGAGCCCCACGCGGGGCTTGAACTCACGGACCGCGAGATCGTGACCTGGCTGAAGTCAGACGCCTAACCGACTGCACCACCCAGGCGCCCTGTGCACTTTTTATATAATAACTCTTCATCCTCAAAATAACCCTACCAGTTAGGTACAGTTATTAGCCCCAGTTTGAACAGAAGCAGAAACTGAGGCACAAGGAGAGTACATAACTTTCATAGACACAGAGTTTCACGTTTAGTGTCAAAGCCATATGTTGAATCCAGGCAATGGATGGATGAATGGGTGGATGAATGGATGGGTGGGCAGACAAGTGGGCATAGATATGAACATGATGCATAAAATATATTGCATGCATTTCTGCCTCATAGATATAAAACATCAGTTAATTTTTCATTGACAGGACTATCACCAAGACCATTCTACTTACACAATGTTAGATCATAGTGATGCTGTCAGGGGTAGTAAAATGAGGACCTCCTGGCTGGTTCCATGCTTTCTTCTGTGGTATTGAAATATATGTCATAGCAAAGGGAAAGGTGCGTGGAACTCATATCTGTTGCACAAGCACAACATATCTGGCAGTGGCACCATTTTTGTCCATTTTTTATTTAGGCAGATTTTATCATCACCATTTTATACAAAAGGAAATTGAAACCCACAAAGGCTCAGAGATTTGCCCGGTGTCTCACAACTCTTAAGGGGGCAGAGGCAGGATTGGCTGCAGTACAGAATTGGCTGCCTTCCAAGGTTTTTGCACTCTTTATGCCCACCTATGTGCTGCCTTCTGTGGTTGGTCAGGCCTGTGGATACAGTGAGATATCCTGGATGACAAATGTGTTTGATTCAATTAAAGATCAGTGTATAAGCCTGTGCTGTGATCATTTCAGCAACAGATATCATAAAATTTAGTACAGATATAATAAATTGTAAACATTGAGTAGGATAAAAAAATTACCAATGAGACCTTAGGATATTACTATTTGGTCTAAGATTTTGCAGGGAAAGCACAAAGCAATACTTCACTAATGGCTCAAACCGATAGATATTCTTTGTACATTGCCTAACTTTGTTTATACTCCAAGCAAAAAATCCCACTTTGGAGTTACTGGTCTTCAGTTGGAATGACAATGAAAGGATTGGGAACTGTAATGTTATAGAACAATTCAGAAACTGATCAATTAACAACTGTGTTCATATAGAAAAGGAATTTGCTAAATTTAGTATTTTTTTAAGGGAGAGTTCACATTTTAGGAAAAATTCATATTTTGTTCACTAGGTAAGTAAGTTTGGGCTCTTGAATCAGACTGCAATGGTTTTAACTCTAGACTCTACCACTTACTGCCCTTGAGATCTTGAGCAAGGTAAGTAACTATACTTTTTCATCTGTAAAATGAATATAGTAGTGGTATCTATTGCCATAGGATTGTTGTATTAAATAATGCAGGTCATATAAAGCACTTAGCATGGTGCCTTAAACATGCTAAGGGCTCAACAAATAAAAGCAGTTCATACTCATATTGATAAGGCTAATGACAGAAACTACAATAATCATCATTTTTCATCATTTTATTTATCATTACTACATATATAAGTGATAGTTCCCTCTCATGGGTTTTGTGTGTATGTATTTCCTACATAAAATGTGTTTATAGAATATCTTTATTTTAAAGAAAGTACAACATTTTCACATTGAATTCAGCAATGTCAGTATGATGTAGGCACAGTAATTGGATGTAGATGGAGACAAAGGATACTGTTCTTGCCTTTATTTTTTTAAGGTGGATAAATTGAGGTATAGGAATCTCAAGTGATTATGTCAAATCATCAAATTAGCATATGAGTTGAGGGAAATATTTAGAATGTAAATATTCTAGATAGAGCCATTTTAATAGATGTTGGCATATGTTCTATTTGGTATAAAATGCTACATTGAAAACCATTGCTTAAGACACTAAATGCTTTTTATAGGAATTCTTGGTTGACTTTTATGTCTGATTCTTTTCTAACTTATTATACTTGTGTAACAACTAACCAAAATTGAGAAAATAATTCCTTGCTTTAAGCAATACGTGTCTCAGAATAAGGTCCTTGGCTTTGCAGCGCTCATAGATTTTTGATTCATGTTCTTATGCCTTATGTGTATATGCATTATCCATTCTGACCTTGTTCAAAGATCTTGATTTAGGTTTGCTTTTTGATATAAAACTCAGCATAGCTATCATGCATTCCATCATTAGAATAATACTTTATGATTATACACCAAATGTCTTTCTCCAACAGTTGGTATTTTAACAAGGGTGGAGTGCATCTGAAACTTATATCACATTGCAAACTGCATATATTGCCAAACCTTAAAAACACATTAGGCACAAGTGGGAGGTTTTTCCTTTTAATGGAATCTGATATTATCTGAGTTGTTACTCTTAGGTTTACTGGGTATTTTTATTTGCTTTATAAATACATGTTTGCTAAAGTGTAATAGTTTTACTGTTGTGATAGGTTTTTGTAGTTCTTTGAACATACACTGTTAAACATGAAAGGATAGTAAAATTACATTAAACAAGGTTTTAGAATCATGAAATACACAACACTATAAAATTTATCGACATTTTTTTGTATGAAGTCCTGAATTTTAGAAAATATATTTCACAATCACTAATACATGTGGGCATTAGAATGTGAGGAAGTAAATCTCACTCTAGTTTAGAATATCTCTCTCTGGAGCCAGATGCAGTTTTGATGAAACCCAGAACTTGAAGAGTGGATATGTTGTATAAATAAAACTGAGTTCCTTCCCTAAAAGGGCTCTGGGCTCTGTTCTGATGTTAGATTTCTGAACGTACATGACCCATTCTCACCATTAGACACCACAGTGGGTCTGAGTTTCCAGGTAATTGTAAGATAGGCAAAATTGTTTATTCAATCCAGATAACGGGAATTTTCATCAATGCAAAAAGAGGCCTGGACAAGAAAGCAACTTGAAAGTCAGTAAGGAATCCTTTGCTTGTACCTCCCCAGTGACTGATTTAGAGAGCTAAAGCTGGGCTCATGGAAGTAGCAAAATACAATTTGTTTTCAATGCAGTGTCTAAAACAAGAGGGAAGGCACAAGAAAATAATCTGGAAACTGACTGAGAGATGACAGCTCTCAGGACTAAGTAGTGGCAGCAAGGAAACCACTAAGTGTAATCACCAAGGTTTAGAGGAAGAGAGAAGAGGCATAGGGAAGGGCACTAATGGATAATTGGAGGAGTAAGGAGCATGCCATAGCTCATGCTCCTTTGGACTAGTAACATTGTACATGAGAATGGCCGTGGCAGCTTACAAAACCCTTTGAAATAAGTATCTCATGTGATTGCCATGATCACCTTATGAGAAGTAGAGCAGGAGGAATCTGTATTTTATAGCTGAGAAAAAAAAAATAAACTGAGAGAGAAAGAGGAGATACCAACTGACCCATGGTCTTAGTAGTGGACTTGAATGGAAGTCTTTAGATCCCGAGTTCAGGACCCTTATGCTACCACACATCCAAATTCAAGATTTCACAAGTCTCATTTTCCTATATTTAATGTGTGTTCACCAACACTATAAAAATCCATTCTAAGCTCTATCATCAAGGTCTTTTGGTTTGCCTCTTAATTGAGGGCTTGCTCCCATCTATTACAGATATAATACAATATTGAAGAGTTTGGTTACATGTGGGTCTCTCTAAAATATATGCTTTCTGTACACACAACCACTTCCTGATTCCAGATTGAAATATGGGACAAATCATAATAAAATCATACCCATAGAAAAAAACAACAAAATGGGACAAAGCAACAAACTATGGAACCATCTCGCTTATTATTCATAATGCTCGGGCCAGGGGCACATCATAAATAAGATCCTGCCCTGGGCGTGTTGGAGCTTCTAGGTAGACGGTGGACCTGGCAGTCAGGAAAGGCCTGAAGAAGGCTTTGTCACTGCAAAATAAGATTCTTTGTCTTCTGGAACTTGCGGCTTGACTTCTAAATTTATAGGATTAAATTGGATTATTTCTAGAATATCTTCCCATCCAACTCAAGGATCCCATTACTCTTAGTTGAGCCTCGGCCTCCCAGTTCCCAAAAGTAGGATCATTAATCATTGTGTCACAAAAAGGCTTCTGAATTAACTGTCTCAGCTGCCATTTATTGAGAATTTACTCTAGGCTAAGCACCAGCCAAAGAGCTTTCCATTTTCTGTGGGTGCTGGAATTCGACCTACTATATACATGCAAGGAATATGTAGCATCATTTTGTAAAATTATTTCACTTTGGTAATAAGTCCCTCACTCTGCTGGATGGGTAGTGGGGAAACTTGTACTTGCCTTAAAATATCCTAGCCATCCTCTTTCAGCTTACAACCGTTCTTTTAGATATTCTGTCCTTTTCTTCTCAAAATAATATCTACATTCAGGGTGTTTAGCTCTGCCTTTGGGGGGCAAGCAGAAGGGTCAGAAATCTTCAAGCTTATTCTTGGGCTTCCATTGTCTTCTATAAAAATCTTCTGTTAGTCACCTCTGCATTGCCAACAGGGGAGCTTCTAGAGCCAAGGGAGAATTTGGAGGTCTAAATTCAGCATTCTTCCTAATGCCACACCATACCAAGGTGTGCATGAACACCTAGCCATGAATTCTATCCCTTTGCTCATGAAATGAGGTGGACAAGATATTTCTTAGCATCCTAAAGGCTGCTTGGGATACTGCTGCCAGCATCATGGCACGTAATCTGCAATGAGCCCCCTGAGTGGCTACAGCATGACTCTACTCTGAGGAAAAGCACCTTCTTTCTTCCCTCTTTCTAAGAGAGTTGGGAGCAGGCAGTAAAGATTGCTTCTGTTTACTCCTACCTGCTACATCTGCAGTATCTGTGTAAAGCCAGAAATTAAAGGGGAAGGTACCTGCTTTTAGTTCTGCCTTTAGCCCATGGAAGAAGTCTTTAACCAAATTAAAATGCAAGGAATGTTATTTGAGGACTGAAGGAAATACTGTATGTGAAGCTCAGGTGTCTGGCACATAGTAAACACTCAATAAATGGTAACTATTTTGAGCTGGTTTTTTTCAAAAGTATAATGAGAGTGAAAAAGTAGAGACCTTGAATAAAGAAATCTTTCAAGAATCTTGGCAATATAGCCAGTGAGGGATATAGGATTGAGGGTTTTTTTTAAAGATTTTACTTGTTGGTTTTGTTCTTATTTTAAAGATGGGAAGATAGACCTTGATTGAAGCCACGTCTCACACAATTTTCTCATTTTGTATCACAATAAAAGAAACACACCCAAAACAGAAAAATTTGTCTTTACCAACATCTTTTCTATGATGCTAAAACACATTGAAATCAATCTCCCAGCACCATTCCATTTCTTATTCCCTTGCCTCTACAGAACAAACCTCTCTCCTACTTTACCTTCCCTATTAAGACTTTTTCTCCCTCTTTCTACTGCCCCCTTTACCCCACCCTAGTTCTTTATTATGTACATTACCTTCAACTCTTATTCATTAGGTCCTTCCTTCCTCTTCCTCTCTAGTCATGTCATATTAACCATGACATGTTAATGTCATTAACCAAAATAATTGTTAACATGGCTGACGGAAACCATATTAACAATTATTTTTTCCATCACAAAGGCTAATAGGATAAACACAAGAGTGGAGGTAAAAAGAATTGATGTATCAGGGTCCTTGAAAAGGATGGGATTGAGAGTCCAGGTGAAGGAATGAACTTTGGATCATAGGACACTTGACTAGACTAGAGAGACATGCGATGTAAGTGGGGTGGCAGATGGTCATAAGAGGATCAAAAACTTGAGAGAGGTCCTGACCAACGCCGTTAGTTTTTTTGTTTGTTTGGTGTGTGTGTGTGTGTGTGTGTGTGTGTGTGTGTGTGTGTGTGAAAAAGACATAGGCTCATCTTCTGGGAGTAAGGATGGTAGTCCCTGGGATGAGGGGCTGGATGGGGATGAGCTGAAAAACAGGGGTAGTAGCATGGAAGAGGAAGCTGATGAGACTGCTGAGGAATCTATGGGCTGCCTTGAAAATTCAAGAACAGGAAAAGGGAAAAATTGATTGCATAAGGGATGAGAAGATAAAAACGTAGAAAATGATATATATGGGATAAAGGCAAGGAACGAAATAAACTGTGTCATGGAACAACAAACAAAAGGTGCAGTTACTACAAGGCAGTGTAAATGTGAATGAGGACATTAGGAAATGAGCAGCATGGCCCATATTTGTGTTCTTGGACCATTTCCTTTACTCCATCATTCCACTGGGGATTACGTGCTTTCATTAAAGTCCCCCTTCCTGTTTTTCCATTCCGCAGGCATAAAGAAATCAAGCACATACAGAATGGGACAGCAAAGTTTGGGGTACCCAGGGGCAGTTAAGAAATATTGACTACTGTCTTACTTTCTCATTTTTCTCATTCTTTATTTTAATCTGCTCTCTCTCTTTTCCCTTGTATGTTTTTCTTTCTTTATCCATTATATGTGTCTGAAGATTTCTCACTATTTATTTCTAACAGCTTTTTCTACATTTATTGATTCCCTAAGCTGCTCTTTTTACTTGAATTTGTCAGTATAGGAATTCAGAAAGAAGAATATTGGGTAAGAAAGATGACAAAAGAGAAAATTATAACAAATAGACTGAGACTAACTGAGAAATTGGAAGTTTCAGAGTAAATACACAATTTATAAAAGAGAAGGTGCCTAATAATTGAGAGAGAAGCAAAATGAATAGAAAAAAATGAGAGAAAAGTAGAAATAAAAAAACATTGAGGAAATAAGGGAATGAGAAACTTACGGAATATGTATAGTTTAAATGGATACTAAAAAAGCAAATTTAGGTTTTATATGCCTTCATCCCATCCCCCACCAATAGCTCTAAGAGCTATTTTTGAGTTATAAATAATTTTTTACTTGTTGACTTTACTCTTCTGGTCATCCCTTCTGGGAAAAGAGCATAAAAAGTTGCTACTTTTTACATTAGGCAAAGAACGGTTTAATGAAAAACTTGGGGGAGGAAGAAAGTGCACATTTTCATGAATAAAATTCCAAATGACTCAGTCAATCTGGAGAGTTCACATTTTATATATTAGCGCTTCATTTTTTTAAAAAAAGAATTCTCATGTTTTTCTCATTAAGGCTGAATTCACCTCCGTTTCTATCCATCCTATTTTCCCCACTTAATACAGTGCTTCAGGTGAATACATAGCCCAAACAAATGCAGCATGAGCTGTTAAAAATGGAGTGAGAGGGGTTGCCCATTTCCACCAAGGAGAAACCTTTGTTCTGAAACAGCTAGAAACATCCCCATCGGACTTGATGGGAAACTCATGTGGACAGCACGTGGTTCCTGCTGGTTTAGATCCTTTGTCCCACAAGGTGTGCTAGCATATTTAAGTATTTATTTGGTTTTCTCTTGTGTTCTCTAGGCCACTCAGTTCTCCTCCTGGCTGAAATCATGCAACTGGAATGCATTTGAATGGGTGGAAATAATCTGAGTGAAATGATAATGTTCATATGTTTGACTCAAATAATGAAAGCTTACACTAAGTTTATAGTGGTTAGACTCTCTGGTGGTAGGCCTGCAGGCCAGCAACTGACCCAAGGCAAGTTAGACCTCCTTCACGTAAGTGGTTTTAATATGCAAAAAGGATGGGGAAGGCATTTAGGCTAAGTAATAAATTATTAATTTGGTTTGTCCATTTATCTCTTCCCTCAGGCTTAAAGATGTGTTTCTGTTGTGAAGAAATAATAGGGTATCTGTTTTTATTATTTTTTTTTAGGCACAATAGTGGTGTTAATAATACGTAGCAATTATTGAGTACTTACTTTATGCTAGGTCCTGTTTTGAATATTTTACGTTTAGTTCTATTAGCCCTATTTTATAAATTAAAAAGCTGGAACTTGGACAAGTTAAGGTTCTTGCTCAAGGTCACATGCCTGTTTGGAGTAGAGCCATATTTGAATCTAGGACATTCTGATTCCTCTACTTCATGAAAGTGGGAGGGCAGGGCTGAAGAAAGAATATTCCTCGCTTCCACAAAGAGTGAGAGGTTTCCTTTAATGAAATGTATGCAGAAATCTGGAATTTATACTTGATGAAGGGCTACAATGTCACTGGCTCTATAAGGAAGAAGGGAAAGAAATTGAGCCCATTTTAAAAACTGCATATCACTGAGAGCTTATTTGGAGCAGGGAGGAGAGAATTGGATTTTGACTTGCTTCCCATTCTCCTGGTGAAGTATTTTACCATAATCAGTAAGGATCATTTTAAAGACAGCCAAAGGATGAAAGAAAAAAAAAAATCAATGTTTGCACCTTTTATTTAAAATGTAGGGGTTTTAGTTGTTTCCTTTTCCCCTTCCATAGCCTGTAAAATACTTTCTAGACAGCTCAATGAAATATTTTCCTGTACTGTATCTTGGCTCCTTCCTGAGGGCTTCTGCTTTTTCAATGACTGCTGGCGTACAAAGGCGATAAACCAGATTCATGCGATGATTGCGTAGGTTTCTTAGCCTGCCGCTAGAGAAATTTGACAGGTGACAGGTAGTTTTTGCAATTCCTTGCAAAGGGGCTTGGAAAATGACTGGCTTTTAAAACTAAGACCTTTCTGTGATTATGCATGTGTTTTCAAGGCTGGCAAAAGTAGCTCAAATACAGAGATCTGTTGTCTTTAGAAAGCTCTTGAAGAAGATACCTTCCTGCTGTGAACTCCAGTGATGCTCATGTTACCAGTTGCTAAACATACTGCCACATATCTCAGTCTTCCCACATGTGACTTTCTAATTCAGAATTGCTTGGAAATTTTAATTTTGCCAGAATCCTGGTGGGAGAGATGATTCCAAAACTCATTTCTAAATTTAGCTACTTTCCCTTTCAACTGTTCTAAGATGACTTTTTTCCTTTTGTTTAATAGCAAGAACTGCTTTAGATCGGGAAGAGCAGGAGGAATGTTTGTTTTGGAGAACCTCTACAGGCACATGGAATCTTAGAACACAGAGAGGAAAGAAGTATCAGTATCTCCAAAGAAACAAAGGAGCCATAAAACCCAGAGCGTGTTTAGGGATACGTTAACGGCAGGAAGGAGACCAGTGCTCCAGGACATATCCTGAATATGTGTGAGATTGGATTATGAACAACATCACAGTGTACTTCTTGTGGTTTCCTTGAAATTACCTCACAGTCCTGCGCAACACCCAGTGGGAAGAGATCCCCACTAACAAAGGTCTAAGTTCTGATGAACCATGCTCATAGTAACACAGCTCTGCTAGGCTGGCTGTCTTTATAGGGTAGATTTCCAAAGGACACGTTGATGCCAAATAGAAGGATAGCAGATACACAGAGGGAGATGTGAAAACTGCAATAAGGCTGCACTGGAAATAGAATGTCAAAGAATAGAGCATAGCTGAGGGTGAATACAGAATAATAATGCTGTGCTCTATCCTTACACATTTCCTTAAATGAGGTAGGAAGGGACAGCTAGAGAAAGGTCCATTTAAGGGACAGCTAGAGAAGATTCCATTTCTGAGCTCACCATATATGTACTGTCCCCGTGGAAAGTTACTTAAATACAGAGAGGTGAGCTTTCTTCCTATTAATACCTATATTACAAAGTTGTGGAGGTTTTCTCTGTGTGTGAGCATTAAATAACTTATGTGAAGTTAAAAATACAATGGATATTTTTAAATACTAAAAATGTTGCATTTCTTCCATACTCTCTACCCATTGTCTCTCTTTCACTCAGCAAGGAACTTTCTGTACGAATTAATCTTGGCTATAGAGAGAGTGCTGGGGAGGGCTGATGAGAGGGCATAACCACACCAGAACAGACTTCTTTTACTTTGACTACATGTTGAAGGCCTTGAAATTCTGAGTTTCTCTTGCAAGAGCTAGGCCCAGGAGAGAGAAGTGTTTCTCTGACCTTGCAGCCGTCAGCTGGCTGCAGAGATCAGTCGAGCCAGCCTCGGCCGGAACTGACCAGCTGACCTAGAAAATTATCAGAAAATTGTAGGACGTGATAGCTATTTTTAAGTCACTAAGTGTTAGGATCATTTGTCCCTGAGCAATAATAACAAATCTGAGACTTCTGGAACTGTGGAACTGCCCTGATTGACCCACTGGACGAAGGTTGAATCTTGAATTAATGAAATACTCGCCCCAGAAAGACTGTTTTAAAATTTTTTTTTTCAACGTTTATTTATTTTTGGGACAGAGAGAGACAGAGCATGAACAGGGGAGGGGCAGAGAGAGAGGGAGACACAGAATCGGAAACAGGCCCCAGGCTCCGAGCCATCAGCCCAGAGCCCGACGCAGGGCTCGAACTCACGGACCGCGAGATCGTGACCTGGCTGAAGTCGGGCGCTTAACCGACTGCGCCACCCAGGCGCCCCCCAGAAAGACTGTTTTAAACAGAATGACACTGCCTCAACCGGGAGAGACACATGTAAAGTAGTTGTTGTTCCCAACAAGAGGGAGCTGGAAGGCTTTTCTGATGAGGCTGAGTTCAGGTATGGAGCAGTAAAGAAAGCTGCATTCCTGTACTGCTGAATATTGTCCAAAGTAAATTTAAAATGGTGCTCCTCAAACTTTAGTGTGCGTAGAAACCATCTGGGGTCTAGCTAAATGCAGATGCTGATTTGGTAGAGCTAGGTCTCTAGGTCATGGTTCAGGTTTTGCATTTCTAACATAGTGCCAGGTGATGTGGGTACTGCTGCTCTGCGGCCCACACTTGGAGTAGTAAGGCCTTATGTTACCAAATGATTGGTACCTGATCATGGTAGATGATACTTCACCAGTGCTGGCTCCTTCGTCTTTCATTGTCTTCATCTCATTCACAGTTTGTCAGAAAGTCTTGCAGGAAGAGTTTTGACTCCCAAAATGTCCTCAAGTCCATGAGGTGTGAGTTACCTCCACCACTGGGACATATTCCTTCCTTCACCCCCTGTAGTCTCATGAGCACATCTTTCATCCACTGAACTCTTTGGATCTCTGTTGTCCTTCTGGTCAAACCCAATAGGATTATTTTTTCCAGTTCTCCCTTTTCTTGATATTTCTGCTCCATTTATCCCTATTGGCTACTTGTTTACTCTTGAAACGTTCTCCATCATTCTCTGGATTCCGCTTACACATCCCCTGGATGTGCACTCGACTCTTCATCTTCTCTACCACCGCCCAATCCCTTCCTACACTCCTTGAAACCACTTTACAGAGAACCGCCTGTGTGTACCTCTTCAACATCTGTGCTTTAGGCCCTGATCTCCCAATTTTTTTTTTGTCTACTCACTAATAAACATTTACTAAATTCCTCCTATTGTACCACACTTACTGGGAACACAGACATAAATCCTGCCCTTTAGGAGCACATAGTCAAATGGAGATAGGCTGCGGGCAGAATTTGCAATGGCAGGGCATTTAAGTGATGCTATTGTGGAGAAACTGGGCTATTTTTCTCTTTTACCCACTGTAGAAAATATGACCCAACAACTTTTCCACCTAAATCCTTCCTCAGAATTGACCTCTTGCCTGCATTTCTTGGACAAAATTCCCCGAGCCTCTGGCTTTATTATCTATCCAGATTCCCACATTCCCCTCCAAGATGTTAGTGTTGCCAGATATCAATTGAGGGTAAAGAGGGTATGACTCATTCTATGGTGAAATGAATCAAGTGTCTCCTCTGTAAGTAATGAGAAATGTACCTCTTATTAATTTAAAAGATTTTGCTTTACTTTTATGTTACTCCTTGAATTTACTCTGAATAATTAGTTACAATGCTTTTTGAAAAAATGTTGTGTTGATTTACCTTTAATTTGAACAATATGTAATAACAAAAATAAAGCTTCTTTCCAGCCCTTCCTTTTACAATACACCTTACAGACAAGAGTCCCCAAAGCTTTTAGTAATGTTAGCTGTAAAATGAATGTCAAGTTTTAATTTCAGCTTTGAAAAGAATAATTATCCACCTTTAAACTTTTAGTCCTCTTTTCAAAAAGCACAAAATTAATTTTTAAATTCTCAATACACGGTGAGTTGTGGTTTTCCTTACTCCAGTAGTATTTGGCTGACATTTCACTGTATGCTTGTCACATTTATAGTCCCAAACTAGCAACACATGGTGCAGGAAGGGAGTTATAGGCAATTGGTGGCAGGATTTGTTTTAAATGATGTGAGAATGTCGGTTACTCATTCTTGTTTCTCAAGTAGCTTTCTCCCACCTGCATCCTCTCTCTCTATTCCAAGCTAGAATGATAATAATAATTTTATGGCAGCACATAAATGCCAGTGAAGTCAAAGAATGTGTAATAAAAGAAGTATCCGAAAACCATCAATTCATAATATCTGTGCTTAACTACCATTTTTTCAAAAAGAAATCAGTGAAAAAATTATTAGTTGAGGTCAAACTGCTTTCTTTTTTTTTTGTTGTTGTTGTAGGAATAGTCTTAGAATTCATTGTCTAAAAGAGTTGTTTGATAAAGAGGGCTGAAAAATACTGTTTTAAACAAAGTTGAAAATATACTGTTGGTTTATGGGAAATGATCACTAGTTCTACCATTGCAAAATAATGGCAACAAAATTACAAATTGCTGAGTGTTGAACCTTCGATTTGATATGGTTCAGCTTTTTAGCCCTCCATGATTTCTTAACCATGATGGTTAGTGGTGAGGTAATTACTGGAACCAGGCATAATTAGGGACTATATCACATTAAAGGCACTGGGATACTGGGGTTTAGATGATTTCTCTGTTCCAAGGTAGCAGTGTGCCTCCCCACCAATCATGCAAATTTAAAAATATTTCTCCCCTTTCAGGAAATCTTTAGATTTTCCTGATTTAATAAGAGACTTTTCCTTCCTTTCCTTTCCCTTCCTTCTCCAACATTGTCTAAAATCGCTTTTATTTCTTATAGGCTTAGCCCATAATCTGATCCAATTCAACATTTCTTCTTCACTTTGTGACATTTTACTTTGAATTCTAGTCTATTCTACATGCATTTTATCTCCTTTTATATTTTTCTTTTAAGATTTTAGACCTCTTTAAACTGACTTCACAGGGTTTCTTTGCAATTTCACATTTCTTCTCAGCAATCTTTCTCACTTGTTCTTGAGTATGATGAGCTGAATATCCTTAAAATAATGTTTTTAGTATTCATTTTCCTTTCGTTTAAGCCCAAAATTCCTTCCATTGCATAGTTACTCAAATTTCTATGCTTCCATGGACAAAAACCAAGGTCTCCAAAAGAGAAATTTTGTCAGCACACATCCAAGGTGTTAAAAATGATGTGGAAGGCATATATTTATTGATGTGGAAAGGATGTTCAGGGAATATCATAGATGAAGAAATGCCTTTCTGAAATCAACATTTACAGCAGGTTCCATTTTTATGCATTTACTATAACATGTTAAATATTTTATATTTTGAGTGTAACATAGAAAGAAAACCCTGCAAGGATAGACTTCAACATAAAAATAATTGTGAAATATTTTAAACATATAAAATGAATAGATAAAACATAATATAAATGAATGAATTACATAATGGCTACACACTTATGTGCCCACTTTCAAGTTTCTTCAGATTTACTTTTTCACCATATTTACTGGACACGTATTATAAAAGCTATATAGCAGGGTGCCTGGGTGGCTCAGTCGCTTAAGTGTTGACTCTTGGTTTTGACTCAAGTCATGATCTTGCAGTTTCTTGAGTTCAAGCCCTGTGTCCGGCTTTTCACTGGCAATGCAGAGCCTGCTTGGGATCCTCTCTCTCTGCCCCTCTTCCACTTGTACTATCTCTTGTCTCTCGCAAAATAAATAAATGAACTTTAAAAAAAAGATAGATAGCAATGATATCATTGAAATTGCCTGTACAGACTTCTTCTATCTTGTTTTCTTCCTTCCTCACCTGGGTTATTATGTGTTGATCATTCTCATGCATTGTTTCAAAATTATTACCCAACTTACAGGCATCTATAGGTCATATGTAGTATTACACATGTATCACTTAGTACATAACATTCACAACTTGCTTTTTTCTCTTAAAATCATATTTTTGAGATTTATCCATGTTGACACATATTATTCTAGTCCATGTATTTTCATTGCCGTATAATATTCTAATGTATGAATATATATTAATGATGTATCAATTCTCCCCTTGATAAGAATTTGATTTGTTTTCAGTATTTTGTTGGTTATACTTCATATATGTTTTATATTATCTTTTTATTATTGATTTTGGATTTAATAGCATTATGACCAGAGAATATTACCTATATGATAATGATTCTCTAAATTTTTTTTACTCTTATTCCGTGGTCATTTTTGTGATGGTTTAATGTAGATTTGAAAGTATCTATACAGTCTAGAAGGTGGGTACAGGGTTTGAATTGGTTTTTCGTATTTCATCTCATATTTTTGTTTGATCTGTCTCTTAATGATATGTTTTAAAAATTTTCCCCCCAAATTTTTATTTTTTCTTATAATAGAGTTTTTTGCTCTGTGGATTTTGAATCTCTGTTATTAGCCTCATAAACACTGAGAACTTCTCTAATTTTCTTAAGGACTTGTGCCTTTTCTCATATGTAATGATCTTCTTCATTCCCATTAATCCTCTTTGTTTTAAGTTTAATTTCTCTAATATTTAACATAAGTAAGCCTGTTTTATTTTGGTTAACACTTGCCTACTAGTGTTTCATCTCGACACTTTCAACTTTTTATGCCCCTGAGTTTTGCATATGTTTCTTATAAACATATATTGCGCTTTTACTGGATTTATATAATTTAATAATTTTGTCTATTTAATAAATAAGTCTAGTCTTTACATTTATTTTTATTAATGAATTATTTGTATCTATTTGTACATTATTAATTTGAGCTTTATATTTCACAGATTTTTTTCTCTGCTCCTTCTTCTCTCCTTTTTTTTTTTTGTCTTCCTTTCTAGCCTTTTCTTTTCCTATATTTTCATTATTCTCTTGTTGCCCTCCTGTATTAGGTTGGAAGTTAAATATTCTGTCTCAATTTTTGTTGCATAATGTTAAATGTTAGCACCTATATTTGATTTTAATCAGTTTACAATTAATATTTCTACATTTTTACAAGCAACACAAATAATTTAGATTTTTTTTTACCTGAATCACCTCCACTTCTGCTTTGTTTTGATTTGTTTTATTTTTAAAGAAATAGAACAGAGTTTCAAATTCTTTGCTTAATTACTGAAGTATACAGGCCTCTTCCAGGCTATATGTTGGTCATCTCAGTAACTTATTCCAAGAATTGCTTTCTATGTAGCTTCTAGAAGAAGCAAACTAATTAGCATACATAATCTAATATAAATCCAATCACCAAATTAAAATTTGTATTGAGCGTCATGTATACTTCCAGGATTGTACCAAGCGTATGGAGGTAAATAAGGAAGCCCTGACCTGGTTTCTCTTCTATCTCGTCAAACTAGCTCTCCTACCTTCTAATTGCTGAAATCATTTTAGCCACACTTAGTTCAGCCAATTGAATTGTAGTTCTTACTAGGAATTTGAGATCCACAATTCTTATGGCTCGATCTGTGTCTTAGATTCTAAGTCCGGGAGGTGCATGTGCAATATATAGGGAGAAGACGTTGACAAACCCATTCAGATAAAAAAAATATTTCAAATTATACATTTTCATCAGTATATTAACTTCTGAACACAGGAGTTAATTTTTAGTGAGTACTTTGCAAATACAGGTATAGATGAACACCATAGTATTATTAGGATAAAAAGTAAATGCCCTAAGAAAATTAATTGAAATTATGATCTTCTATTAAACAGTTTATAGGAGCGTATGTTTAGAGACAGATATAGCTTAAGACTCCCACAGACAGGCACAAAGCGCTTCTTCACAGCAATAACTCTGATATTCCATTCATGTGTAGTTTGCATTGTTCTAGAAAGGGATTTTGAAAAGAACATAAAGGAATATGTGCGGTGAGATAAAACAAATGATATATAAGTAGGTAATGAAACTTGGGTAAGTTAAAAATTAAAATATTTAATTTCAGCCAGAATTTAGCAAAATATTTGCCATGAACACTGTGTATTATTTATTGGAGGTAGGATACAAATGTGGCTCTAGACTTCCTAGCAGCTAAGGCAGATGGGGGTGGGGGGAATCATCATATGATTCATAATGTCTATGAGATTTTTTTTTAGGTTGCTCAGGATAAACATACCATTTCTGGCCCAGAGACTAGAAAGTAATTTTTCCCCTGGGTAATCATGAAACACTGAAATGTAGGGCACAATAATCTCCACAACTAGCACAGTAAATTCTATGATGAGATGCACAGGGGTTTTCCGTGTAGACAAGTGGCTTCATAAATCAACAAAGGCAGTCTGCAGTATTGAGTTCTAAAGTGGTCTGAATTTGCTGGACTATCCTTCAGGCACCCTCAGCATGTCTCTCGGTTAGCCTTTGCTTACGTACAGCACAGAAGTGCACATGAGATTCTTTACCCCATGGTAAGCATCTGGAGCACAGCTATAGTCCTCTCTGTTAGTGATAGCGCAGAACCACACGCTGGGACAATCGACTGCACTGGATCTGGCCAACATCGTCCCGGAAGTGTTGAAAACTCCCAACCAGAACACCTAAGGAGAAGTCTTCTTCGCTTCCCCATGGAGGAAAACCAAGATACCTGTGTTCGGGACCAAGGTTTCCTTCATCAGGATGCAAGTTGGAGCTCACTCTAGCACACAGCTAAAAATAGCTAAAAACCTCAAAACATTCGCAGTGAATCACCCACAGAACTTTAACCTTTACTAATGTAAGTAAGCCTGTCTAAGAGAACTCTCCAAGATAAACAGGGTTGCGTAATGTGTGCTGAGATAACTGGAGGTGTTAATTTGTTTATGGTTGTTAACTATAGGCTAGATGTTGGGGTCATCTAGTGAAAATGATTGCTTTGGCTGTAAAATGAGTAATCTACATGAGCCCTTCTTCCTGGCAGTCATGAGTGAGCTGGGTTTCTTGCCGATCCACACCATTTCTAATTAATAACAGCAAAACCATGCCCCGTAGATGAGGACCTCATTTGTTTTATTGGATCTGAAACTACAGTGGGCTCTTTTGATATTTAGACTCACTTTTCTAAATACTTTTTCTGTCAAAGCTCTAATATTTAAAAATCTGCTTTCTTTTTTTTTTAAATATAATTTATGGTCAGGTTGGTACAGTTGTATACACTGTAACATACAGTGTATACAGTGTGCTCTTTGTTTTGGGGGTACATTCCCATGATTTATTGCTTACATATACCACCCAGTGCTCATCCCAACAAGTGTCCTCCTCAGTGCCCATCACCCATTTTCCCCTCCCCCTCCAAAAACTCTCAGTTTGTTCTCTGTACTTAAGAGTCTCTTATGGTTTGTCTCCCTCCCTCTGTTTATAACTATCTTTTCCCCTCCCCTTTTCCCACGGTCTTCTGTTAAGAGTCTTAAGTTCCACATATGAGTGAAAACACATGATATCGGTCTTTCTCTGACTGACTTACTTAGCATAATACCCTCCAGTTCCATCCACGTTGCTGCAAATGGCAGGATTTCATTCTTTCTCATTGCCAAGTAGTATTCCATTCTGCTTTCTTTGCCCTTTCGGATTTTAAAAACCTTTCCAGTGTAATTCTTATTAGCAGAGAAGATTTTTTTTTATTGAGAATAACATTCTTTTTACCAGTTTGCTAAATGTTGTTAATTATCCTTACTTACCCTAGAATTCTTTTGTTAAAATTATTAGTACTGAGCAAGATGTTACAGAGCAAAGTCGGTCATTTTTTTTTTTTTCAGCAGAGAGCCTTCATGTGGTTTTCTTAACTCCCTACAAGAAATTATTCCTGCTCATTATTTTTGCAAATATTCAATTTACACTTGGATGAACAAAATGGTATGTTGGGGGACTTATACCAATATATTTCTTTCTTTCCCATATTACTATTATGACTAATGAAACTTTAATTGAATTACCTTCACCAGACAAATAGAAAGCACTTCATTGTGTGTATGCTGGAACTGGCCACTGAAAACTTTATAATACCAGTTTTACTAGAAGCTTTGACTTGATGGCCCTTCTTTAGAGAGGTATACCCTCTCTTTGAGAAAGTAGTTTGAAATTCCAGCTCTATTTTTCTTTAGCAAAAGTAGAACTGTTTTCTTGGAAATATTTCATTTCCTTCCCAAACTTCAATACTAACAAGATTTTACTCAAATTTCCAAAAAGAAAAGTCATCTTTGGATGGCTTGAATGAGAATATTTGGAAATTTCTGGCAAGACAGTCGTATTAAAAAGTCAGATATAAATAATTGAAGTATGGGCTTCTCTGGCCATCATATTCATTGGCTCAGAAATTACATGCTTAATCCTTCATGCCTCTTCCAAAATCAATGTTTAGGAGTACATTTCTGTCTTAAAAAACAATTTTCTTTAGTTCTTACAAAGAACCACTAATTAGAAAGGAAGTATGGTTCAGCAAAAAAGACAGTGACTAAAGACTCAGACGATTTGGGTGTAAGTCCTAGATCAGCTACGTCTCAGCTTACCTTGGACAAGGCCCCTAAACTCCTAGTCTCAGTTCCTTTATCTGTTAAAAATAGAACTAGTCATACTGGTCCCACTACCTTGCAGTGTTGTTATGGGGATCAAAATAATATAACGTGTGTGAAAACATTTACACATATTGCTATGAGGAGTATATAGTTTGTCAGGGGGCAATCACTAAGCCCAGTTTTGTGGTACAAAGAAAAAAAAACAAACTATGGATAGACTGTTTAAAAAACCTTCTCTTAGAGAAGGTCTGCAAGTTAGCATGCAACAATGGCATCCTAGCACCTGCTCTCAAACCAACATCACTTTGATGTGGTCAGGCATGCCCTGCAAAAACTACTCATTTCACTTTCCTTGATGTTGCTCGATGTGCTGACAACAGTTTTCTATGCTGATAGCCTTTATCTGCATCTCTGCTATGCACTGGTTTTGAAACTTCTGTCATTGGCCCCTGTATTTTGAGCCTACTTGTGTTTACATGTCAAAACAGTTACAATGTAAAGTAAAAAAAAAACAAAAAAAAAGTAGGCTAATTGAATTAAACCATCAGGTAACTTGACGAATGATGCAAAACAATTTATTTTTGCATTTTTTCCTTTATTTTTTATTATTTTTTAATGTTTACTTTTGAGACAGAGAGAGACAGAGTGTGAGCAGGAGAGGAGCAGAGAGAGGGAGACACAGAATCGGAAGCAGGCTCCAGGCTCTAAGCTGTCAGCACAGAGCCCCATGCAGGGCTCCAACTCACAAAGGGTGAGCTCACGACCTGAGCCTAAATCGGACGCTCAACTGACTGAACTACTCAGGTGCCCCCACATTTTTTACTTTAAAGGATACTGTCTGCAAGAAATAAATCAATCCTCTTAATTATGGGTCAAAATGAGAAACATTAGCCTTCTTTCCTGTTGTGTGTGTGTGTGTGTGTGTGTGTGTGTGTGTGTGTTTTGCTTTGTTTTATTTTACACCTATCTGCACCTTGGTGCCTAACTCCTTCCTTTTTCCAATAGCAAACCACTTCCAATATTTTTTTTCCAATAGAAAGAAAAACCTTAGGGGCACCTGGGTGGCTCAGTCGGTTAAGCATCCAACTTGGGCTCAGGTCATGATCTCACGGTTCATGAGTTCGAGCCCCGTTTCGGGCTCTATGCTGACAGCTCAGAACCTGCTTCTGATTCTGTGTCTCCCTCTCTCCCTCTGCCTCTCCCCAGATTGGGGTCTCTCTCTCTCTCTCTCTCTCTCTCTCTCTCTCTCAAAAATAACTAAATGTTTAAAAAAAAAGAAAAAAAGAAAAAAACTTTGTCTCTGCCACTCTTAGTTTACATCTGGGCTGGTTCACATGCTACTCAAGGCAAAAGATGGTTTATCTACATTTGGCTACTCGATTTAAGATAGTTTTTACTGAGCACTTGTCACAGTGATGCCAGCATGATGCTATATGCAAGGGACACATATGTTCCCTCTTAGAGTGCTTCTAGTGTACTTGTAGAAATGCTGCTGGATGAAGGGGTGCCAGGATGGCTCATTCGATTAAGCGTCTGACTCTTGATTTCAGCTCAGGTCATGATCTCAAAGCTGTGAGCATCATGCTCTGCTCTAACTTATGGAGTCTGCTTGGGACTCTCTCTCTCTCTCCCTCTATCTCTGCCCCTCCCCTGCTGATGCATTATCTCCCTCCCTCACTCACTCCCTCCCTCCCTCCCTCTCTCTCTCTCAAAGTAAATAAACATTAAAAAAAAAAATAAAGAAATGCTGCTGGATGAACTAGGGAGACCCCAGCTCTGAGGCCTCAACCCAGCAGGAACCAAATGAGTCACCAAAAGTTCTTGTTCTTGTTATGAGAAGGACTTCAAGGACAGACACACAGCACAGTGGATGAGTAACACAAGCAGGAAAATTTATTAAAACAAAAAGTATACTCTCGAGGTATGAGAGCTGGTGGGAGAGAGAGAGAGAGAGAGAGAGAGAGAGAGAGAGAAATTTGTTATAAACTATTCTGCTTTAAACTTACATGGAAAGTCCATCTTACATTCTCAAGTTACAGAGACAACAGGCTAAAATAATGGCCTTGAGTGTAGATATAAGAAAGTTGATTAGAAATTCAACATGACTTTAATTATTCATGCTGTATCTCCAGATTACATTCCTCGGTAATGCAAACCAACCCAGAAAATGCTTCGCAAATCTCCATTTTAGACAGCATGAGACGATATGAGAACAGCAGGTCTGAAGCAAAGAAGGCATTCTTCACATTACACTATTAAATGGAACACTTAATCAGCATTTTTGCCAAAAGAGAACTTCCTATTATGTTAAGTTATAAAGAGGGCTGTGGGAAAAAATATCTGCAAATCGAAAGGATGTGGCCCTGTGTCTGTTGACTGTGGTTGTTTCATAAAGTGGAACTAAGTCAGCATTTGTCAGAAAGTAACTCACAGACTTTTGAAAAGTTGGTCTTAGGTAATTTGGCTTATCACTTAGTCTAAGGTTTGATATACCAACTTGGTAAAGTATATTTCTCATGGTGGGTCTGTCAGGTAGTTCCCTCTTGGTCCCTCATCACTCCTGCTTTAGCCGTAAGCCATTTCCAGGTGTGTGAGATTATTTCAGCGTTCCTGCATTATGTCATGGAAAAGCAACAATAAGATTTGTAAACTGTATTTCAAAATAGTACAGTCAGGAAGTCAGAGTGAATTTACTTAGGTTTAAAAACACGAAGTATACATTCAACCAGTGGTGGCTTTAAATCCTCCCTTTTCCATTAGAGGTAAAGAAAGGAAAAACATGAATATTGCTTGTTGCTATGCCAGATCTTGACCTGAGGTGGGTAGCATTCAGGATGGAATTAAATTCCCATGCTTTATTCAGAATCTCATCCACTGAGGAATAAGATTATTCAATAATAGGATTGGTGGATTATATCTATTCCTCTTCAAAAAAAGACTTTGGAATTTGCCCTTTAAGTGACATGATGGAAACTGCCCCATTTTTTGGGCAGGGCTGTTATTTGCAAAGATAAATAAGTGGACAGTTGGAGAGGCAGTGCAGAATCATTTCTGGAGTTTCTGGGGAAGCTCTAGAAAAAATTACATCCTGAATTGAATTCACCCAGATCTGTACTTCTGAACTGCAAGTGAGCAAACAGCTCTGAGCCTGTGTATCTAGAATTGAACAAGGGAGGGGAATATAGTGTAACTATTCTTTTTTTTTTTTAACGTTTATTTATTTTTGAAGGAGAGAGAGACAGAGCGTGAGCGGGAGAGAGAGAAGGGCAGAGAGGGAGACACAGAATCTGAAGCAGGCTCCAGGCTCTGAGCCGTCAGCACAGAGCCTGACACGGGACCCGAACTGTGAGATCATGACCTGAGCTGAAGTCAGACACTTAACTGACTGAGCCACCCAGGCACCCAAGTTTAACTATTCTTGATTCAGCCTGGTTTAAGTGGGACACTTTAGGTTTTTTTTAGTGATTGTGACTATTGAAGGAATAGTATGCTAGAAACTACACTAACATTTACAGATGCTCCATTTCTCTGTAGAGATCATATATACACGAAAGAGGAAATGCAAGTTCCCAATATACTGTCTTCTGCTCTCCAGATGTCTCTGAAATGACTTCCTTTTATGCTGGCCAGTCTCTAGAAGGAAACCTTTGATGCTAATCAGCATTTGAATCAGACCTCTGAGGTTGACAGTTTCCAAGGCTGAACCTTGCTTCTGAGACAGACTTTCCTAGGTCATCTACCATAACCCATGAGGCAGGCAGGACTGTCCTTTATCCTAAAAGCACTCCTGTTCTTCTCCTTAAGCTGCTGGCCTGCTTCTCAGGTGCTTCTGTCCTTTCACAGTCTGAGGTCGGGCTAGGACAATTGGTTCTCATGGCTGAGAAATTTAACTCAACATGGAAGAGGTCAGAAGGTTGACTGAATCCTGTTATGTTATACAAAATTAGATTCTGGCTTTGTTATTTCTCCTTGAAGTTTGTTATTACTCCTTGAACCCAAGTCCCTTACGCTGCAGTTGTTAATTTTGTGTTAATATTGGTCAGTGCAAATAGAATGCATGCCTTTACTTAAAAATTGTGCTGCCTATGCAAAAATAAACCTTTTTTGTGCTGTGATGATCTCCATTAACAACGTTTAATCACTCTCTCACATTTTTAAAACCCTCCTTTAGTTCGCTTTGTTGCTTTCAAACTGTAGGCATCAGAACTCAGCACGTTCCTAAAGAGGGGTCCTACAAAATGCATGTATTGGTTCTATATGTACTGTGCCTAATTGTATATCAATATTGATCTAGCTCTTGTGCTTTCTAACAGAATCCCTGTCAATAATTTTTATTCTCCATGCCACATCATCCACTGTGAGCCTGGGATCTCTGAGTTTTCAACCCATATGCACAAATTAAACGTTATCACTGGGTTCAACTTTATTTAGATTTCTTATCCAATATTTATTTCCTCTCTCTCCCCACACTTTTTCTCTTATTCATGAATGGTGTTCTTGACTGATTTCCCAGAGGTCTATGAAGTTAAGTTATGAACTTAGCCTGAGTTGCGAGCGCCTTGATTCCTTTCTGGTGTGATATTATCATCCCAAAAGGAAACCCTGCCTGTTGGTATCACTATTTCCAGGAGAAAGTGGCAAATTCTGTGAGCTTAATAAGTATCCTATTTCTTGAGCTCCTGATGCCTTGATGAAAGATACAGCATTATTTTACATGCACCCCAAAAAGCGAAAGGGTCAAGAAAAGGAGTTTAATAACAATGTAGTCTCATAATCTAGGAGAATCTAATAACATAAGAGACCTTATTGCACGTGAGAGCTGTGTCCTTACTATATGAGTAAACAAAAAGATAAGCAACTCAATAGAATCACCATGTAGGAAAGGACAGCCAGAAACCTTACATTTCTCAATATTAACACTGAGTGGAGGAAGAAAAATAAGAGTCTTGCCTGATTATTTGAACTAAAACACAGTACAAACACGGGTTTTCAGTCTGAATTCACAAAAGTGCTTGTATGTCATTATTGAATTTATAAGACCTATCCCAATTTCCGAGCTGTTGAAATGTTTTTTAAAAAGCTTCTTTTAGGATTAATAAAAGGAATTTAAATTGTTTAGAGGTTGTTGTTGTTTAGAGATTTTCCTGTATTTTCTTAACTTCTGAAAGATTTGGATAAGCATCTATACTTCATTGTTCTACTCCAAACTGGATTTCCAGATGTCTTAAGGTCATTTATCATTGTATAAACCTCTCTGGGTTCAACTTGATGTTTTCTCCCAGCCTCCATAAAGATGGAATATTTTAGAGGCTAATGTCCATAATGAGGTGTGTACATCTGAAAGACCCCTAGAGCAATGCAATATTGTCTTGGTCAGGGCAGTGTACATCAAGATGCAATTGTCAGATGTAAAATGACACTGAAAATATATTCAATATAACAGCTGGCTTTATGGTATTCATTTTCAACACTCTATTTCCATCAGATACACAACAGACTATCATCTTACTAATTTTATCACATTAAGTGGGATCAGCCTCCTCATTCACATTGAACGGTTGACTCTCAAGAAATACCCTGATGCTTCATGTGACATATGTGCAGTTGAATTACTTTAACTGACCCATATGTCCTCCCATGTATCAGAAAAAAAATAATGCCATTATGACAAAATAGGAGATCCTATTGCATTAAAATAACTTAAAATGTTCCTCTTTATACTACGAACGACCTGGAAAGTTTTGTATCCATCAGATACTAGATGTATGCAGATTTTCCTCTACTTTGATCTAGATCAGGTTTTTCTATTCTAGAACATTAGTCTAAGGATTGGTGTTAATTAAATTTGGAAAATTCTGCACACTTTGATCCCTGCTTTCAAAGTCACAACACACAATTGAGTATTAAATGCTGTGAGAAGCCCTATAGTAAGGAAGTCTAGTTAACTTTTCACAATCATTTTACCATGAAACCATGTATTTCACATAAAACGTATTCTCACTTTGCATTACATAGTTTGAGCTGCTGATCCAGATCATAGCTATTCATTTTGACCTTATTAGCAATGATTAGAGACAGATAGGAGACAGATCAGGTGGGACTTTATGGGCTGTTTTAATGGAAAGCCACAGATGGGTTTTCTGTAAGGAGAGAAATAATCTAATTTGATATGCCTCATTTATTCATTCTTTCAAGAATATTTAATGAGTGTCTCTTATATACCAGGTATTGTATTAGATGCTAAAGAATGAGACTTGAATGGTAGAATAGATGGTAAAACATAAACTGATAAGATGATGGTCATCCCCAGGCTCAGAAGCTTAAGACAATATGTTGGAGAAATGTCATGGTAGGGAAATTTCAATTCAACAAACATCCACTGTAGTACCACTTAGGTGCTGGATAGTTGTTCTCAGCTGGAGTTACAAAGGTGGATCTAGTATATTCCAACCTATAAGTTCATGAGTAGAGCCACATCATTTGGTGTCAAGTGTCAGAAACATTTGTAGAGCAAGAACTGAAGAAGGCAGAACAGTCTTGTCTTTGCCCTGAGAGAATTCATAAACTTAAGGATTGAGAGAGACTGTAAATTTCTCTAGTAATTGGTGTAATATTTTTAACTTCCCATTTTAGAATATACTATGCTATATAGCTTTAAAAAATAACGTATTTTATTATCAAAGATTATAACAAAGCATAAAAAAAGAAAATTTAAATAAGCCATAGCCATGAAATTGGCTTGCTCCATGACAAGGAGCAACCCCAAGGTCTCCTGGGGTTGTCTTGGAAGGATTCCTAGTTTGGGTTCCAGTGCACATAGGTTCTTACAATAAGCTCCCTTATTACAGGAAGTGACTTGGGGAAGGGTCCCTGTTCTTGCAATAACCGCAAATAACAACAACCCAAATAATCTAATTAGATGCACTGTAGTACTATAAATTAGTGGTCATCAATAAGAATGCTTAAAAAAAGGAGCATATCTGAAGTAAAAAGTATAAATAAAATAAGAATGGTTTACTTGTTTTTTTTTACGCTACTGGAACTTAAGATGCTATCTTCCACTATGATCTTGTACGTAAGTCTAATCCTAGCAACTTCCTCTTTTCAAAGCTTTTTTCTATGATACAGAAATAAAATTTGTATTAATTATTGATATACTTATATAGGAATTTTCCCCAAATGTGTGGGCTATATATTCTTTATCCTATTATATTTCAACAAGTTGGTAATGTCATTTTTATAGCAAGCATAGAAACAAAATTCCATCTTTCTTCCAGTATGGTTAATCAAAACAGTTTTTACTGGAATTTTTAAAAAGCTTCTTTTAACTTCAATTCTTAGTATTAGTAATGGCACATAGGCTTTTAGGATTGTTGTCAAATTTAGAAAAACTTTATCAAGTTTCTTTCATAATATGCTCTTACAGAATACTTGCTGTTTATAGTACTACTGTAGGTTTGTGGTCTCCAGACATAGATTCTGTTTTTTTGTACTTCCCCTAAAAATGTATGATGTATTTCTAATTGTATGTAGAACATATTTCTAACAGGAATGAATTTCCATTTTGACTTGGTGTCAATGAAAACCAAATCCTCAGCTTAAAATTTTTATGTGTCTAATGAATGGAAGAATTTTCCATAGACTAGCTTCTGGTTCCATACATTCCAAACCTTGTTTCTACTCATTATCCACATACTTCTGGTGTTAAGTGCCCCTTACATCAGAGTAAATCCCAATGGGACCTCTGGCCATGCACTTCTGTGTCATGACACTGAGTAAGTTAATAGAGTGAGTAGTTTAAGGATGCCTGGAAACCATTCAGTACCAGGACAGCTAGTAATAAGCGAACAGTAAACAACATAAATACACCTCATTAAGTGCAAACTAAATCTACTTCAATTTCAATTCCCCCTTAGCTGGATCTCAAAAATGCTCTTGATCACTCCAGTGAAACCTGACCAGAGAGAAAGTATAATGAAAAAGAAATTGAAGTGGAAAGAGACAGCAAGCTTAACCAACTGTGGTTTAAATATTTTATTCCTGCAATGTTTTGTAAAACTGATGCTCATATGAATGCATTGGTAGAGCCCCTCCTAGGGTCTTGGAAGGGCTTTTGCAGTTGACAATTCTGAAACTTGAGTTTCAATAGCTTTTTACCTCTGAGGTTTTTTTTTTTTTTCTCTTGCTTCCAACTGACTTAGGCTCTTTCTATACCATTTTCTATCACTTGCTTTCCTCTTGCTCAGTTTCTGTGGACTCCCACGGAGTCTAGTTCTACCTGCAGATTTCTTTCACTGAAGGCTTTGTGCCTTCATGTCTCACGGTTTACTTTTTTCTACAGAAGTGGTCGCTTTGGGTTTAGGTACCAATGCCTAGAACAGTTACCTATGATAGGACTAGGAGAGACTGGGGGACAGTATCACAGGCTCTGAATAGGACTGCCCCAAGGCATCACCCCGTTCTAACATTAGGAAAGTAGGAAAGTGAGTCCAGGAACTAGGTCAGCCGGGTGATGATATCTGCCACTCTTGGTTAGTATTGGAAAGAGCACATTTAAAGGAATACCACCTCTTGATAACTATGTTTCCCACTGTCTTTTCATCACAATGAATCCTTTTCATCACAATAGTGATATACTACCTTTAAAATGCTTATAAACACACCACTTTGGGAAAATGTGTTCAGGGAGAGGAAACTGCTTCTCTGACGTCAGCTGTGCTTCTGACAGCTTTCCTTTAATGAGAGGCATGGAAAGATCATTCTCACATACAGGGGCTTGGGGGCAAGCAAAACCCATGACTGGCGTTTCTCGTGCAAGTAAATATTTAAATACCTGTGTATATGGAATGTAGGCCTCCTCCATTTTCAGAATTGGTTATATGACAGTGTAAGCAGTATGATTGTTAGCCGGTGATATGTAAGTTTATTTTCTTCTCACTCTCTCATTCCCATGTGGATTGTGTCCCAAATCCTTGCCTGCACCCAGATCTTCCTCCCCTGAGCTCCCCATGCACCTATCCAGAAGACTCATTCGTCTAAAACCATGCTTATTCCAAATCTGCTTTTGCTCCATTATTTATTTTCACAGTGCATGCACACTACCCAACACAAGGAAGAAGCACTTTAAACTTGACTTGTGCCTTGCCCTTCTTATTTAATTGGTCCATAAAATGTATCAATTCTGAGTATCTCCCAAGCCCATTTACTTCTCTTCATCTCACTGCCGTTGTCACTAACCTGGCCTTCATCATTTCAGGATAAAATAAGGCATCAGCTCTCTAAATGGCCACTCTAGCACCCATTTTACCTCCTTCATTTCTGGTCTCAATCTTTTTAAATCACTACCTAAATCATCGCTCTGCATCATTAATCTCTTCTTGTCCTTCCTCTGCTTAGAATTTCTCAACGTGAAATCAAATGTTTTAGTTATCCCTAGGATACCTTTCAGCCCTTAGTTACCAACAGTCTCCAGCCATTCTTAATACCATTCAGTCCATTAAACACACTAAGCTCTTTCTTGTTCCTAGGTCTTTGCATCTTTTGGATATCCCCTCCAGAAATACCTCTTTGTCCTCCATTCTTCAGCTCAGGTGCCACCCCTTCCAGAAAGCCTACCCTGACATCTGTCCCCACCCATCAGCCCGAATTAGAGATTCCCAACCTACCCTATGCTTATGTGTAACCATGGCTAGCATTGGGCTATAATCACCCAGCAGAATTTTTATTGCTTTTGTCAGTACTAAGTAGACATTTACTGACACTAAAGTTTCTCTACTTCATGTATAGTCTACTTGATGTACAATCCTCATGAAATGTTTGATTGATTGAGATTGATTGATTTCATTAATTTATAATTTACAGGGGAGGAAGCTGGGACTTTGTGAGATCAATGAACTTGACCAATATGATACTACTAGCAAGCAGTTAAGTGGCAAAGCTGTGATTTTAGCCCGAGTTGATCTAGTAGATTCCAAAGCTAATGCTGTTAAGTTCAGCCTAACTGCTGCCCATTCATCACACTTTCTTGTAACAATCTTAAAAAGTAAATTTTATTATAGAGCAGTTTATTTTCAGAGAAATTTTAGATTCAGAGCAAAATTGAGGGGAAGGCACAGAGATTTCCCATATACTCTCTGCCCCCACATGTGCATAACTCCCCCATTATCAACATTTCCCACCAGAGTGATACATTTGTTACAACAGATAAGCCTTCATTGACACATCATCATCACCTAAGTTCCACAGTTTACATTAGGGGTCACTCTTGGTTTTGTACATTCTGTGGGTTTGGACAAGTGTCTAATGACATGTATTCACCAACATATTATCATAGAGAATAGTGTTACTCTCCTAAAAAATTCTCTGTGCTCTACCTACTCAATCCCCCCACTCCCTAATGCTGGTAAACACTAATCTTTTTACTGTCTCTATAGCTTTACCTTTTCCAGAATGTCGTAGAGTTGTAATCGTATAGTAGGTAACTTTTTTAAATCAACTTCTTTAACTTAGTCAAATGTATTTACATTTCACCATGGCTTTTCAAGGCTTGATAGCTCATTTCTTTTAGTAAGGAATAATATTTCATTGTTTTGATGTACCACAGTCTATCCGTTTACTTACTAGGGACATCTTGGTTGGTTCCAAATTTTGATAATTGTGAATAAAGGTCCTAACAAATCTGTGCACAGATTTCTGTGTGCTTATAAGTTTTCAACTTCTTTGGGTAAATACCAAAGAGCATGGTTGCTGGATTGTATGGTAAGACTATTTTAGTTTTGTAAGAACATACCAAATTGTTTTCCAAAGTGGCTGTACCTTTTGTATAGCTACCAGCTGTAAATAATAGTTTATATTATTCCACATCCTCACTAGTATTTGGTGTTGTCAGCATTAGGGACTGTGGCCATTCCAATAGCTGTGTAGTGGTACCTCATTGGGTTTTTTTTATTTGTATTTCCCTTAATGACCTATGATATGGAGCATCTTTTCATATGCTTAATTGCCATCTGTAGATCTTCTTTAGTGAGATGTCTGCTAAGGTCTTAGACCTATTTGTAGTTATTCATTTTCTTATTTTTGAGCTTCAAGGGTTCTTTATATAGTTTGTATAAAAATCCTTCATCAGATATGACTTTTGCAAATATTTTCTCCCAGTACATGGGTTGTCTTTTCATTCTCTTGACAGTATCTTTTACAGAGCAGAATTTTTTAATTTTAGTGAAGTCCAGCTTATCAATTCTTTCTTTCTTTGGTCTCATATCTAAAAAGTCATCACTAAACCCAAGGTCATCTAAATTTTCTCCTCCATTAACTTCTAGAAATTTAATAGTTTTGTGTTTTACATAAAGGGCTGCAATTCACTTTGAGTTAATTTTTGTGAAGGATGTAAGGTCTATTCTAGATTCATTTTTTTCTTTCTTTTTTGCATGTGGATGTCCAGTTGCTCCAATAGCATTTGTTAAAAAAAAAAAAAAAGGAAAAGACATATTTTCTCCATTGTATTGTCTTTGCTCCTTTGTCAAAGATCAGTTGACTGTACTTATGTGGATCTATTTCTGAGTTCTTTGTTCTGTTTCATTGATCTATTCTTTCAACCGTACTACACTGATTTTCTGACATACAGCTGACCTATATTTTCATTCTCTCTGAAGAAGTTCTTTACAAATACCTTCAATATTTGTCTGAGAGGGTCTTTACTTCTTTTCACTTGTGAAGGATAATTTTGCAGGGTACAGGATTCTAGTTAGTGCCATTTTCTCTCAACACTTTAAATATTTCACATCACTCTCTTGTTTGCATGGTCTGCAGAGAAGTCTAATACAATTTTTACCTTTGCTCCTTTATAAATGTTTTTTTTTCCTCTGGATTCTTTCAGGATTTTTCCTTTATCTTTGATTTTGCGCAATATAAATATAATATGCCTAGGTGTAGATTTTTATATTTATCCTGCCTGGTGTTCTCAGAGTTTCCTGAATCTGTGCTTTGGTACCTGATATTAATTTGGGGAAGTTCTAAGTCACAACGGCTTCAAATATTGTTTCTCTTCCTTTTTCTTCTTCTTCTTATGGTATTCCCATTATACATGTGTTACATCCTTTGTAGCTTTCCAACAGTTAATAGATATTCTATTCTGAGGTTTTTTTTTCTGTTTTTGTTTCCCCCTATGCTTTTCAGTTTTGGAAGTTGTTACGGAGATATCTACATCCTCAAGTCCAAAGATACTTTTCTCATCTGTGTCCAATCCAGTGCTAAGCCCATCCAAGGCATTCTTTATTTCTGTTATAGTTTATTTGATCTCCAGCATTTCTTGTTATTTTTTCATAGAATTTCCATTGCTTTCATTGCCCATGTATTCTTGCATGCTATCTACTTTATCTATTATAGATCCTAGCATACTAATCATAGTTGTTTTAATTCATGGTCTGATCATTCCAACATCCTTACCATATCTGGTCTGGCTCTGATACTTGCTCTGTCTCTTCAAACTGTGTTATTACCTTTGAGTATGCCTTGTAATTTTTCGTTGGAAGGTAGATATGATTTACTTGGTACAAGGGACTACAGTATATAGGTGTTTAGTAATGTAGTATTATTAAGATGTAAGGGAGAGGAAGCATTCAATAGTCTTATGATGAGCTCTCAGTCTTTTAGTAAGTTTGTACCTCTGGACTATAAATTTCACAAGCACTTCTTAGTTCTCCCCTGCTTCATTGGACAGGATGCTAGAGTAGGCTGGAGTTGGGTATTGCCCTTCCTAAAGGTCAGGTAGGCTCTGATAAAACCCCAGCAGGTTTAGCTCTCATTAAATAGTTTCTCCCGAAGGCAGACCTCAGTCAGAAAAACAGAATACTCTGGTGTATTTCAAAATACTGTTAATTACAGTTTAGGTTTCCCCATCCTGTCACTGCTTTGCATGGAGGTTTCTGCTCATGGATTTCTGTCCCAGTGAGTTGTGACTCCCTGTATCTACTTGTCTGTCTTGCCAACTTGGCAGACAGCAGTTTGTCCTATGACTACACTTCTCTTATGGATCTAAGAACAGTTGTTGATTTTTACTCTCTTCAGCTTTTTTATTTGTTAGGCTAGAATGGCAACTTACAAACCCAAAATTAGTTTTGTCTAGCTCCTCAAGGAAAGAGAGTGTGCCTAATTTCTTTGCCTCAGCAGTGCCTAACACGTTAGAAGCTCTCACTAAAAATGTGTTTAGTGCCTGAATGGTGAAAAAATAAATTAATGAAATAAAGACTTTAGCCTTCTAATGACATTGATTTATTGGATATAGAGATCTATAGTAGGTGCATTTCATCTCTTCTTACCATACCGTCCCCTTCATCTCAGACACCTGTTTCCTCATCAACTGACACAATCTTTTCCCAGACTTGCTTCAGACATTTTACTTTATTTACCGGAAGTTTAAGAACATTTCTTCTGTTACTCAAAACAATCTTAATTAATATTTTATTATGCTTTTTACATGTGTTAACATTGAATGTTTTTCCTTTGGGTGAGAGGTGGTTGTAATATATGAGCCTTTCATGTAAAAATAAACTTTCAAGGAATTTCTCAAATGCAGTTCCACATGAAAAGATCTATAGAAAGGAATAAAGATGAGGTTATGGCCTTCTGTTCCATCATTTTATGGCCTATAATAAAATAATGCCATATAATTTTCATAGGTGTGAGGTTATTTATTCTGTCTTTTCTCATAGAAACTTCTTTCAAGGATACTACTCTGTTCCTAGTTTTTCTAAATCTGAATCAACTATAATTTTGAGTATCTGACACGAGTTTATAGTTAAGTTGTTATTTTATAGAAACTTTTTATCTATTTGCCTCATTCCTTATTTTTTAATCGCTATAATTAACTCTTGAATACTTCAAAGTCTTTTTCCTTTTTTCGTCAAACAATGAGGTATGATCATGGCAACTAACAGTTGTGAAAGATTTTATGAGTATCTGAATCTAAGAAGCACCATTCTCCCATAGCTCAAATAATGCAGATTTAATGTTTTCTGGCTGCTTTGAACCCACAGGAATGCACATTTAAATCATATCCTGGGTTTGTTTACCAAGTTCCTATCAGCCTCTGAGGAGGTGCCCTGTTAATCTTGATCTCTTTCCGAATGGCCAGATGATGAATTCACCCAGACTTTCCTTTTCAGCTACATGTCTCTCAAGCCACCTAAGAGTCTTTCAACAAATAGCCTGAATATCTTAATCACTTTTTCTCCTCTGGTCACCTCTCCTGTCAGAACCCTGGCATTGTGCCTAGTGAAGGAAAAGACAGTAAATTTTCTTGAAAGCTCATCAGCAGTATTTCCATTGGATTTCTAGGTGCCACCACTGAGAGAGTTGCAAAGTCTCCCATTACAGAAGGTAAACAACCTAGGTGTTTTCAGCATTCCCGACTCCCTTGATCGGAAAACCATTACTCACCCCTTTTTCCAGATTGTTTCCCATTGCTCCACATCCCCCACTCCCCATTTCCTTTGATTCATTTCTCTTCTTCTCTCCCTTTGGCCCCTGGATTTAGTCTTCCATCATGTCTGGCTGGCAACTTTCTTAACTAGACCTTCCTGGATTCTGCTTCTTTATTTACAGAGCTCAACTTCCCCGCTGGCCCCAACGACCTCTAATGTTTGCTTCTCTCTGGCCTCATGATGTCAGGTTTAAGGCTCAATTTTCATGGTTCCATCTTTTTCTTACGATACAATACAGTTCTTATTATATTCAAACAGCAACATAAAACAAATCATTTTTATTCTGAAGGCAAAGAACCATTTGACTTTCCAATCACATCAACTGCAGCAAACTCCTTCTATTCCCTACCCTTCAGCATCTATTCTATACCTTCCACAGACTTCTGTATTTTCTCCATTTGCTTAGGTGGTAACTCAGTTGTCTCCAAACCCTGAAGCTCATGAGAAGATGGCAGTGGGAGATGAAAAAGATTACACAGGAAAATCAGGCAGCAGATGGCATGGGCACTTTTCCAAACCTCTGTGAACATCTACAGTTTAAATTCCAGAATTAACTGCCTACACATTTGGCCTTGGGCCACCCCGTATGCTGGGATTGCAGATTCCAGTCAGACCAAGCAAAAGCTGAGGTGAGAGTAGAAGATCCTTCTCAGATGAAGTGAAAGGGTGATGCCACCCTTTTGTTCCCTTTGGAGGGAAGAAAGGAGAAAACTTGGAAAAATTAAAAACTGAGAAAAAAGATACATGTGGCTCAATTTTATGTAAAAGTAACATAATGATATCAGTTACTTTGAAGATCATTTCTAGCAGTGACTACAATTTTACAAACAGTGTACATGTTCAGATAAACGACTCAGTAAAGGGAGTGACAGAGAGAAAGGCAAAATACACTCATATCAGTTAATGTAATTTTGTGGGTATTCCTCCTCGCTTGACAATTTCATGGCCTTGAATAGCTTGGTTTGGCTGTATTTCTTTTTGAAAAACAACAACTTTTGGAAAATGTTTCTGCTTTCTTTAAAGGAGACACTTTACAGAGAAGAGAACTTACAGAGAAGTTACCCAACTAATTTATCATAAATATCTTCAAACCAGATCATTTAGCTCTTTTTTGGAATATTAAATTTTGAAGAAATTATATATCCATTATCAAATTGACATGAAATGCAGATTGAAAATAATCCAACCATGTTTTAGATACTCCCCGACAAATACATCTTTTTTTTTCCCAACTCATGAAGGCTTAAGTCTAAAGTACAATCCCATTTTCCATTTTTAAGAGCATAATAAAAAGGGAAATCATGCAGCTTTGGGTGAAGAATACCCTGTTCAAAGAACTTTCTCACCAAAGTAAAAATAAAATGGCATGCCTCATTGTTATTAGGAACGTTTTCTTCTTCAATGGAAAACTATTCATCTGTTACTATTAATTAATAGCCTTTAACTGATTCAGATAATCAGTGTTGTTAAAATTAGTATCAGATGTATTCTACTCAAACTATTTAATTGCATTTTTCCCCAATACAGTGCCTAGATCCCTAGACATAGAGTGAAGGTTTGGGTTCATGTCCTTAATTGGCCATTTAATAACTGTGTACTCATGGGAATGTTTTGCTTTTCATCATTTGTAAAATAGGAGTCATAACAGCCTTAAGGAGGCTAGTGAGGAGTAAATTTGAGAATTAATGTGAAAAATGGTTTAAAACAGCAATGAAAGATTTCTTTATTCATCCAACAAACATAGTTATTGAGTTCATACTAGGTATCAGGTACTGAGACTACAAAGGTAGAAATTGAAATCCATCTCTATGGCACTTTGACACCCAGAAGAGGCCACATCCAAACAGTTAAACAGGACGATAATTGCTTTAATTAAAGTGTTGGGGTGCCTGGGTGGCTCAGTCGGTTAAGCGTCCGACTTCACCTCAGATCGTGATCTCACAGTTCGTGGGTCCGAACCCCGCGTTGGGCTCTGTGCTGACAGCTCAGAGCCTGGAGCCTGTTTCAGATTCTGTGTCTCCCTCTCTCTCTTCCCCTCACCTGTTCACGCTGTCTCAAAAATTAATAAACATTAAAAAAAATTTTAAGTGTATACAAAGTACAGGAAGGGCAGAGAAAGAAACTCAAACCTGCCTGAGAAAGTGGAGAAGAGTTTCACAGAGGAGACAAGTACTTGGCTAACTTGAAGGATGAATAAAATTGTGTCAAGTGGACAGTGAGAATTGATCAGGGAGAAGAAAGAGAATCTGTGTAGACACAAAAGCATGAGAGAACATGGCACACTTATAATCCAGAGCTCCGGGAAAAGAGCTAAGCCAGAAGGATAGATAGAGCAATTCTCATTATATAGGAAACATTTGAATTCAGAATAGGGTGAGAGGAGATGAGAACTAAGGGTGGTTTTAGAGGGATTAAAGGTGAAAAACTCATGAAGGAGAATGAGAAGTAGCCACCCAGAGGTAGATGGAAAACCAGAGGAAAGTAATGTTTTAGAAGTTAATGCAGGAAAGAATTTTAGGAAAAAGGAGTAGCAACAGTGTCAAATGCAGCTAAGAGATCAAGTAAGAAAAACACTGAAATATATCCACTGGACTAAAAACCCAGAGACCCTTAATAACCTTAAGTGAGGATCAAGAAGGAGATGTGGAAACATTCTTGTAAAGTCTTGAGGTGCAAATAGGAAGTCAGGAAGTGAAAATAGTATTTGCTCCTCTGTGGCTGAGAAGAAAAGAGGATAACACAGGAGAATAATCAAGGGCGTCCAGGGTGTTAGGGAATGGTGACTATCTCCAGCACCTGGGTCATGAAGAGAGGGAACTGTAACTAGGGAAGACAAAACTATTGTAGAGAACATTTCAATTCATATAAAAAAACCGGAATAGGGGCGCCTGGGTGGCGCAGTCGGTTAAGCGTCCGACTTCAGCCAGGTCACGATCTCGCGGTCCGTGAGTTCGAGCCCCGCGTCGGGCTCTGGGCTGATGGCTCAGAGCCTGGAGCCTGTTTCCGATTCTGTGTCTCCCTCTCTCTCTGCCCCTCCCCCGTTCATGCTCTGTCTCTCTCTGTCCCAAAAATAAATAAACCGTTGAAAAAAAAAAATTAAAACAAACAAACAAACAAAAAAACCGGAATATATTTTTATGTTTTACACATATATATCATATATATGTACATAATTAAGAAAATGATGAATTTCTTTTTTTTTTTTTTTAATTTTTTTTTTCAACGTTTATTTATTTTTGGGACAGAGAGAGACAGAGCATGAACGGGGGAGGGGCAGAGAGAGAGGGAGACACAGAATCAGAAACAGGCTCCGGGCTCCGGGCTCTGAGCCATCAGCCCAGAGCCCGACGCGGGGCTCGAACTCACGGACCGCGAGATCGTGACCTGGCTGAAGTCGGACGCTTAACCGACTGCGCCACCCAGACGCCCCAAGAAAATGATGAATTTCTATAACGTCTTGGGGGTTTTATCAATTAAATTGTGAATATACTTATCACACAATATGGCTGAAAAATAAATTCTAGAAACATCAGTAAATTTTTGTAAGTTAAAACTGGAACAGATAGCTATACATCCTTTCATTTAAGAAATACATTGAGTATCTACTGTGTGCCAGTCACCACACTAGGTCCTGGTGATACAGTGTGGGCAAGGTAACCAGGTTCCCTGCCATGCTCAAACTTAGAGTGGAATGGAAGAGAAAGACACACACACACAAAAAAAAAAAAACAATTATTGAAACAAAATTTATTCAGTTCTTTCCTAGATATGTAACCTCATATTTCCATCTTTCAACTTTTGAATATCCAACCATCCATAAAGCTTTTAAATTTTATTCCAACAGCCATGTATTAGGCATCAAATGTTGTCAGGCAATTGGCTAGTCATAAGAAGAGACAAGAATTTGGAAGACATACATCCTGCCATCACACAGCTTATAACTAATTGTGAAAACTGAATCTTTCAAGAGTAAAATATAATAAGGGATCTCATATAAGTTTAAATGAGTGATAAAGGACTTTTTGCATGAGTACTATGGGTTTGCTATGATACACACAAGATACACATTTTTAATGGTTCTTTCAGTTAATTAGGATCACACGAAGTTACAACTATAAGAGATCCTAATGATCAGGTAATCTATAAATTTATTTTACAGATAAGGAAACTATGAGCCAGGGAAATGAGGGTCTTGCCTAAGATTCCACAAATCTAATTTTAAAAATCAAAATTCTAGGGCCTCCTGGGTGGCTCAGTTGGTTGTGTCTGACTTCCGCTCAGGTCATGATCTCAGGGTTGGTGAGTTTAAGCCCCACAAGGGGGCTCTGTGCTGACAGCGCAGAGCCTGCTTCAGATCCTTGTCTCCCTCTCTCTCTTCCCCTCCCCCACTCTCTCTCAAAAACAAATATTTAAAAATTTTGAAAGTCTAAACAAATACTTCCATTTGCATGTTATGCAGCCATTAAAAACTCATCTGTAGATTCATGTTTAATGAAACAGGAAGGTATTTATAATACAGGGTTACAAATGTATTACCAATTTTCTGCAACATGCCAGTTTAAACACGTTTTTTTCCTGTACTCTCAGTCCCTGAGGTAGCCAATTTTAAGGTTTTCAAAGTAGACAGAGACAACATATACATATAAACAGTGAGAATTCCTTTCTTTCTTTCCAATTCCTGTATGTTGCTTCTTTTATTCTTTTCAAATTTTATTGGCTAGTATGTACATTATAATAAAGCACTGATGGTATCCTTGTCTTCCTTCTGAGTTTAAATGCAATAGTTTTAATATGTCAATAATGAGTTTGATGGCTAAGGTAACTTTTTATAGCTGTTCTTTATTACATTAGACAGTTTTCCTTCTAATCGTTAAAGTTCCTTCTATGTAGTTGAAGCATTTTATTATGACTAGCTATTGAATTTATTAAATGATTATTCCTGGATGTAATGAGATATCTGAATCTTTTCATCTATTCATGCGCTAAATTACATCGGTAGATTTTCCAAAGTTGATCAAACCTGATACTTTTTTAATCAGTTCAACTTGATTATAATATTCTTTTAAAATTTGTGGATTTATTATAAGAAGTATCAAATATCACTAAAAGAAAAGAACATCCTAATGTTATCATCATTTAGCTTCAACAATTATGAACGTTTTGCTATTCTTGCTTAATTTATTCCTCTCTCAACCCCAATTTGTTTTTTTAGGGTGGATTATTTAAAAATAAATCTTGGACATCATGTCATTTCGCCCACAGATATTTCAGTGTGCATCACTAACTACTAAGGTATTATTATCCTATTATTGTACCCAACAGAATTCATGGGAATTATTTTATAATCTAATGCCTGTTTTATATTCATATTGTCAGGAGAGTCTCAAAAGTATCTTTTTACATTATTGTGTTCCCCTCCAAATTATTAAACAAGATCCATACATTTTATGAATTTTATATCATGATTATGTCTCTTAAGTCTTCTCTGTCCTATAACAGTTCCCCCCAGACACACACTCCCTTTGTTTCATGGCATAGATTTGTTGGAGAATTTGGGTCATTTGTCCTAGAATGTTCTATCCTACAATTTCTGGATTTGGCTCACTGTTTCTTTGTGGTGTTATTTCACTGACTTTTCTAGCCTCCACTTTTCCTGTTAACTGAAATTCAGATCTAGAAGCACTATTGAATTTAGGTTCAATATTTTAGGCAGGAATACTTCATAGGTGGTGCTGTGTCCTATCACATCACATTGTGAAGTACAAAATATCTGATTATCTCACACTTAGTGATGATATGATTGATCACTGGACTCAGGCGGGGTCAGCCCAATTCCTCCATTGTAAAGTTCCCATCATCATTTACCTAATGGTTTCAACACCCATTCATGATTATTTCCCACATGTATGATTTCATTTAGAGTTTCAAAATCATGATGATCTAATATGTCGTTCATTTTGCCTTTGTTAACTAAATTCTTTTTCATAGAACTTTCTGTCATCAACATTTAAGGTACAATAGAATATACTTCACACAGAAAATTCACGATAAATGTTCATTTCTTCCCTTTATTCATTTTCAAGCTATGAGTTTTTGTTTTAGCAACCATCATTGGTGCCCATTGAGGTATTTTTGTTTTTGTTTTGGTGGTTTTAGTGTTACTATGGTCTCCTGGATTTTATATTTTTGAGGTGTTTCAAACCAATATAGTTATTTTTTTTTGTTCTCAAATCATTCCATATTATGCCAGTGGGAGCCCCTTCACATTTTATCCTCTGCCCTTTGACATGATTCCATTAATCTTTAAAAGTCTTTTTATTTTCTGACACAACAAGATTTCCCAGGCTAAGCTTATTTATTTACTTCATAAAGCATGAAATTACCTATTTCTCCAAGAAGCTTGGTTTCTCTTAGGTAATATTTGTTAATATTTTAATGTGATTTTTGCATCTATATTCAAGAATGAAATTGGTATTTTACATACACACACACACACACACAGTGCCTTCTCTGTGATTTTGTTGTGATGTAGAAGTCTTACAGAAAATTAAGAAGTGATTTTTTTTTTCTATACTGTGAAGGAATTTCAATAATAGTGGAATTATCCATTGTTTAAGTGTTTAGTAGATTTACCTTGTAAACCTTCTCAGGATGGTGATTTCTTCATGAAAACATGTTTATTTACTAATTCTATTTCTTTAATAATTATTTTACCACCACCTCAACTGTGATTTAAACAAAAGAAGTTATTTTTAATATATTACATACCATTTTTAGATGTTTTCTATTGGGAGAGTTATCTCAGCACATCTGGTACAATATATCAACTCATGATTTTTTTTTAAGTGAGGTAGAGATGGAAGAAAAAGTTTCAATTACCCCAGAGCCTAACTCTTCATTCCCTTTTATTGTTGAATTGTTGTGGCTTCAAAGTATTGGTTGTAAAGTCTCTTTCCTCACACAACTTCCCGTCCCATTTTTCTTGGTTTCCATCATGGCAGAATTATTCAAGACATGTTTATGGGATTTCCAACAGAGCTTTAAAATAGAAGATTGGCCACAGTATGATATCCTGACTAAATTTTTTTATTTCTTTTTACTGATTTTTTAAATGGCACAATTCTATCTAAACTTACTAACTCTTTTATAAAATTATAGAATCTGAATTGTTGGCACATTACAGCACGTAGCAAAAAAAGCAAAAGGAGTTGCCAGTTGAGCAAGGAGCAGTGAGATGTTTGGTACAGTTGGTATTTTTAATTGGTTCTACAAAAGATACTTTCTCAGCAGTTGACTATTCAAATATGACTGCAGTAAAGTCTCTGAAGCTCGTACCATAAAATTCTGTCACTTCATCAATTTTAAATTCTAATTCTTCAAAAGAGGTTTATGCCTCAAAGAAACTAAATCTGAGATGCCACATAAAATATCCTGATTAATGCATCTATCAACATCTGGCATATACAGAATGTTCTCCCTATTGATTGGTTCTAAAAAGTTACTGTCGTGGAAACATAAACTTTCAATAAAATGAAAATATCTTCATTATATTCAGATAATGGATTTTTTTCACAACATAAACAGCTTCTATTAATCATTTTTTTTTTTTAATTTTTTTTTTTCAACGTTTATTTATTTTTGGGACAGAGAGAGACAGAGCATGAATGGGCGAGGGGCAGAGAGAGAGGGAGACACAGAATCGGAAACAGGCTCCAGGCTCTGAGCCATCAGCCCAGAGCCCGACGCGGGGCTCGAACTCACAGACCGCGAGATCGTGACCTGGCTGAAGTCGGACGCTTAACCGACTGCGCCACCCAGGCGCCCCTCTATTAATCATTTTTTAAAGAGGAATAGGACTTCCATTTCTACAAAGATAGGGTAACAGAAGCCAAGTTACTCTTATGCTTGAAACAATCCCAAACAAACAAAACATATGAAACAGGAGTTTGCAAGACAGAGAAGGGCAGTGGCCTCTCAGTAATGGTAAACAAAGTAAGCTCTACATCTACTTCAACTTACCTCCTCGAGAGAGTGTCTAGGCTGTGTGCAGGGAATAGGAACGTGGGCAAAACCTGCCAAGTTCCCTGAGTTGAGAAGATGATGTCTGAACTGGGAAGACCAAGATTTAGTTCACAGGAGAGAGTACCAAGTGAAGAAAACTCTGCATAGAGAAAGAACTCCAGAGACCTACAGAGAACCCCCTCTGAGTGTCCAGCAAAGTAATGATCAGTGCCTACATGTGAAAAAACTACTCACCGGAAGGAAAAGAATTCCCTGAAAGGATTAGAGAGAATACCTGGCACTCACACAGAGTGGGAAATTATGCCTATTCCCACAAGGCAGACTGGAAAAACCTCAGAATTTGCTGGCCTTGGGTAGAGTGCTAGAAGTCTTACCTCGGTAATAGGCAATTATTAGCCTTAGTCTAAGCACAGCTCTGGTTCTGAATAACAAATTTTAAAAGCAAGACTCATAAGGGTCAAACAGATTCCAAATAACTCAACCTAGAACAAAGTTCAGGAATGTTTACATAAATAGGGGCACCAGGTGACTCAGTAGGTTAAGCGTCTGATTTTTTATTTTAGTCAGGTCATGATCTCACAGTTCATGAAATGGAGCCCCACATAGGGCTCTGTGCTGATAGCAAGGAGCCTGCTTAGGATTCGCTCTCTCCCTCTTTCTCTCCCCTCTCCCAACTACATTGTTTTTGTCTCTCTCTCTGTCTCTCAAAATAAGTAAATAAACTTAATTTTTAAAAAATTTTTTTAACGTTTATTTATTTTTGAGACAGAGAGAGAGCATGAACGGGGGAGGGTCAGAGAGAGGGAGACACAGAATCTGAGACAGGCTCCAGGCTCCGAGCTGTCAGCACAGAGCCCGACGTGGGGCTCGAACTCACGGACCGCAAGATCCTGACCTGAGCCGAAGTCGGCCGCTTAACCGACTGAGCCACCCAGGCGCCCCTAAATAAACTTAAAAAAAAAAGAATGTTTACATAAATACAAAAATTTCCAGTACTCCACAAGGTGAAAGTCACAATGTCTGGCATCCAACCAAAAACTGAGCAGCTGTAGAAAGAAGGAGGGAAATACAACCCATAAAAAAAAGGAGCAAAATCAATCAAAACCAACCCAGAATCAACAGATGTTAGCATTAGCAGACAAACATATTAAAAGTTTTTATAATTGTATTTCATGTGTTCAAAAAATGAAGTAGAGACATGGAAGATAAAAAGAACCAAGTCAGATGTCTAAAGATTAAAAAAAATGTAATATCCAAGATAAAAGATCCCTTGGATGGGATTAGTAACAAATGAGATATTGCAGAAGAAAAAAATCAGTCAACTTAAAGGTACTCTAATAGAAAGATCCAAAATGAAGTACAGAGAGATACAGAATTTTAAAATTAAAAAGACAAAGCAGGAGTTGGTAAGAAATAATTTTAAGTGGCCTAACATACATGGAATTTAAATTCTTGATAACAAGATGGGGTGAAGAGGAAATGCAATTTGAAGAAATAATAACTAGAAATTATTCAAATTTGAGTAGAAAAAAACCATATATCCAAGAATCTCAACAAACTGTGAGCATAAATAACATGCTACACCGAGTCACATAGTAATCAAATTATTTACCCTATGACCCAGCAATAACACTACTAGGAATTTATCCAAAGGACCCAGGAGTGCCAATTCATAGGGGCACATGTGTCCCAATGTTTACAGCAGCACTTTCAACAATAGCCAAATTATGGAAAGAGCCTAAATGTCCATCAACTGATGAATGGATAAAGAAGATGTGGTTTATATATACAATGGAATACTACTTGGCAATGAGAAAGAATGAAATCTGGCCATTTGCAGCAACGTGAATAGAACTGGAAGGTATTACGCTGAGTGAACTAAGTCAGAGAAGAACAGATATATGTTTTCACTCATACATGGATCTTGAGAAACAGAAGACCATGGGAGAAGGGAAGGGGGAAAAATTAGTTACAAACAGAGAGGGAGGAAGGCAAACCATAAGTGACTCTTAAATACAGAGAACAAACTGAGGATTGATGGGGTGGGGGCGTGGGGGAGAGGAGAAAACAGGTAATGGGCATTAGGGAGGGAACCTGTTGGGATGAGCGCTGGGTGTTGTATGTAAGTGATGAACCAGGGGAATCTCCCCCAAAAACCAAGAGCGCACTTTACACACTGTATGTTAGCCAGTTTGACAATAAATTATATTTTAAAAAATCGGAGTTAAACAGAAAATCCTAAGTGCAGCCATAAAATGATGTTTGGACAGAAAAACAAAGGTAAAAAACGTAGCAGATTTTCTCATCAGAAGCAATATATACAAGAAGACAATGGACAAATATATTTTAAGTACTGACAATGTGTCAATCTTGATGTCCATACCCAGTAGAGTATTTTTCACAAATGTATGTGAAGATAAGCTTTTTCAGATACGAAAGCTGAAATAATTCATTACCGGTAAACCCACACTACAGAATATGTTAAAAGAAATCAAGAAAAATAAAAACTATACCAGATGGAAATAGGAAACTGCACAAAGGAATTAAGAGTAGTAGAAATGGTAACTACATGAATAAATACGAAATACTTTATCTTATTTAAATACGACAGAGGATAATTGACTAAACAAAAACATTGTAATGTGAGGGTTGTAACAGGAAAATGTAAAATATATGTCAACGATAGCACAAAATTCAGGAAAAGAGAAATGAGAGTATATTATAGTAAGGTTCCTATACTATTTGGGTACTAGTATGATACCACTTAACTATGAAAAGTTAAAGATGTATATTATAAACCCTAAAACAACCACTAAAATAAACCAAGAATTATATTAGCCAACAAAGAAGATGAAAAAGAATTACGAAAAATAATCAGAAAGGAGACAAAAAAATAAAAAAAGAAGAACAAATGAGGTAAACATCAAATTAATAACAAGAGTATAGAAATAAAGCTAACCATAATCATATTAAATTAGAGACCTAAACATACCACTTAAAAGTAGAGATTGTCAAATTGGATGAAAAAGCATGACCCACCCATATGCTGTTTACAAGAGGTACAATTTAAATATAAAGAAACAAATATGCGTAAGGTAGAGGAATAGAAAAAGATACACTATGTTAACACTAAGCAAAAGGAAGCTAGAGTGGATATATTAATATCAGATAAAATAGATTTCATAGTAAGAAATACTACCAGGAATAAATAATGTCATTTCTTAATGATAAAGATGTAAATTTATTAGGAGAACATAACAATCCTATAGTGCACCTAGTTAAAAAATATCTCCAAAATGCATGAAGAAAAGCTAGATAAAACTATAGGAAAAATAGGCAAATCTAAAATTATGGTCAGAAATTTAAGTATCCCTTACCTCAATAATTGATAGAACCAGGAGAACAGAAAATCAGCAAGACATAGAAGACTTGAAAAATATAATCAACTAATTTGACCTAACTGACATTTCTAGAATACTCCATCAGAATACACGTTCTTTTCAGGAGTAAGTGGAATAATTACCAACATAGACCATATTCGGGGCCACAGAACAATTCTCAATAAATGTAAAGAAGATTCAAGTTACACAAAGTATGTTTCTGAATTAGCATGTGATTAAAATAGAAACAAATAACAAAAGGATATTCGTAGCATCCTCAAAATGTTTGAAAATGAAATATCCATTGCTAAGTAAGCCATGGATCAAAGAGGAAATCAAGGGAAATTACAGAGTATTTTGAACCGAGGGAAAGCAAAAACATAACATAATAAAATTTGTTGGATGATGCTAGACATTAATTGGGAAGAGAAATTGATAGCACAGCATTCATATGTTACAAAACGAGAAAGGTCTTAAATCAATGACCTCAGCTTTCACTTTAAGCTAGGAAAGTAAGACTAAATGAGATCTAAAACAAGCAGAGGAAAGGAGATAAGATCAGAGCAGAAATTAATTTAAAGATAAAAACAATAGAGACAAATCAATAAAAATGAAAGGTGGTTCTTTAAAAGATAATGAAATGGATAAACATTGGACAATATTAACAAAAATAAAGAGAGAAGGGTTAAATTACCATATCATAATATTAAAGGGGATATTACTACATACTGCACAGAAATTAGAAGGATAAAGGAATACTAAAAACAACTTTGCTCCTCTAAATTCAACAACAATGGACAATTCCTAGAAAACCCCAAACAAAACTCAGCCAACATGAAATAGATAACCTGAATAATCCTGAAACTATTAAAGAAATGGAATTTGTAGTTAAAATACTGTCAAAAAGGAATTTCCAGGCCCAGATGGTTTACCTGGAATTTTCTGCCAAGCATTTAAAGAAGAAGAAGGAAAAAAACAAAAACAACAACAACAACAACAAGAAAATCACACCAATTCAATTTTATACAATCCCTTCCAGTAGATAGAAAAGAAGAGAAAACTTTCTGATTCATTTCATGAAGCCAGAATGAACCTGCTACCATAACCAGATAAAGATAGTAAGATAGAAAGAACACTAGAGAACACAAAATCTTCATCAATCACCAAATCAAACTCAACAATATAGAAAGAGAATAACACAACACAACCAACTACAGCTTATCCTAGAAATGCAAGGTTGTTTCAGTATTTTTTTTTAAATTGGCTTTAATAAAGAATACCTTAATAGTTCAAAGAAGAAAGAATATCTATTGATGCAGAAAAAAGCACTTAACAAAATTCAACATCAATCTCTCAGCAAACCTGATAAAGGACATCAACAACAACAAAACCTACAGGAAATACCATACTTAATGTGAAAGGCTGAATGTTTCCTCTCCAACATTGGGAAAAAGATAAGAGCATCCATTCTCACCACTCTTATTCAGTATTACACTGGCAGTCCTAGCCAGTGTGATAAAGAAAGAAAAATAAATTTTAAAAAGCATATATAATAGAAAGGAAGTAACAATACTATCTCTATTTGCAGAATACATAATTTTAATCATCTGTGTAGAAAATGCCAAAGAACTTACCAAAAAACTTCCAAAAGTTTGAGTTTAGCAAGATCACAGGTTACAAGAAAAGCACACAAAATTCAATAGTAATTCTGTATACTAGCCATGTAAATTAGAAATTGAAATGAAAAACCAGTAATATTTTAATAGAGATAAGATGGGAGAAAATGAAATAAGGCTAAATCTAACAGAAATGTACAGCATCGTTTTGCCAAAAACTAAAAAATTGTTGATGAAAGAGATCAAGACCTAAATAGGTAGAGAGACACAGCTTGTTCACAGAAGGGAATACTTAACATTAGTAAAGATGTTAATTCTCCCCAAATTGATCTATAGGTTTTATGCAATTTCAGTTATAATCCAAGGAACATTTCTTTTGTTTTCTAATGTTTATTTATTTTTGACAGAGAGTGTGGGCACTAGGGAGGGGCAGAGAGAGGAGGAGACAGAGGATTCAAGATGGGCTGTGCACTGAGAGCGGAGAGCCTGAAGTGGGGCTTGAACTCATGAACTGTGATATCATGAACCGAAGTTGGACACTTAACCCACTCGACAGACTGAGCCATACAGGCACCCCAAGATTTCTTGAGTATAGGGACAAGATGACTCTAAAATGTGCATGGAAAGGTAAAGGAATTAGAACAGCTAAGACAACTTGAAAAGAAGAATTACATTACCTGGTTTTAATACTTACTATAAAGCTGCAGTAATCAAGACAGTATGGTATTGGCAAAGAGAAGGACACATACATCAATGGAACAGAATGCAAAGTCCAAAATTATACCTAAGCAAATAGGGCCAATTGATTTTTGACAAAATTGCAAAGCAATTCATTGAAGAAAGAATAATCTTCTTGACATATTCTGTTGAAAAAAATTGGACACATATTAAAAAACAACCCTTAACCTAAACCTTATGCCCTACATAAAAACTAACTCAAAAATGGATCATATATCTCAGTGTAAAGTGTAAACTATAAAACTTTCAGGAGAAAACAGGAGAAAATTCCTGTGACCTACAATTAGGCAAAGAGTTCTTAGGATACCAAAAGCGTAATCTATTAAAAATAAAGAATAATAATCTTTATCAAAGATTAAAATGTGTTGCTTTTATAGTCTCAATAGGACTGCTGAGTGTTTACTCAAGAAATAAAAACTTATGTTTGCACAAAAACCTATACAAGAATACTTACAACAGCTCTGTTCATGATTACCCCAAATTGCCTAAGATACCTTCAACAGAGGAATGGGTAAACAGACCAGTACATCTGTACCATGGAATATTAATCAGAAGTAAAAAGAAACAAACTGTTGGATCATGTAACAACTCTGATGGATATCAAAGGCATTATGCTGAGTTAAGGAAGTCGATTTCAAAAAGTTACAACTGTAAGATCCCGTTTATTTGACATTCTTAAAAAACAAGGAGGGTAAGCAGAGGTTGACGGAAAGTTCCAGATCAGGAACTGGAACTTTAATAGCAGAGGTGAAAGCTGAAACCTTACAGAAAGATGAGAACCTAGAGAAGGAAATGCGCAGAAAGAGGTCACTCATTGAATTCCTTCCCTGGCCCCCTCTCCTCATCCTCAGCCACCTTTCCATTGGGCTGGGTGGGAAACATCGCTATCACTATTTTATTTATTTTATTTAGCTATGTTTAGTATTATGAGTACAGGTTGCCCTTTTATAACACAGAAAGTGCAAGAAATGTGTAGTCCTGGGTTTGAATCTTGGCACTGTTACTTAGTATCTGTGTGATACTGGACAACTTAATCTTTCAGAGCTGCTCTTCTCACCTTTAAGAGTAGAATAATGATAACTTATAAGAATTTCACAGTAATATAAATGAAGTGTGTAATAAGATGGGTGTTTTATAAATGGTAGCTATTAAAAGTATTGCACAGTTGCTTAAATGCAGCACTCTATCAATGGGGTATCACTTTTTTATGGAAGTAGACCATTATAAATGGTCAAGGATTTCAGAATGTAATATTTGCAAGATGTTTCTTTCATCAGAATTTATTGCATAATACTAGCAGAGTCATTTTAGTATTAATTACCTGAATAGTGAAACTGGTGATAGCTTTGTGATTACAGAACTAAGTAGAATAATGGTAGCCATTTAAATGTTATACTGCCTATATCTGTTAAACAGTGTCATAAAATTGACACCTTACAACTGCATCCGGCTCATCTCCATTTCATTCCTCCCTGGTTTCCTATAAACTCTCCCTGGTGGTTTTCTTTAGGTAAAAGTGCAGTATATTCTGGCTATTGAATGAAATCTTATACACACACAAGGAACCTTAACCATTGGGAAGTATATTAGAGATACTTTCCATTTTCTGACCTTTGGTGAGGTGTCTAAAAATTTAAGTCACATCAAAACAGTCTCTGTCTCTCTGATCAATTATCCATCATCTCCCATGAGTTTTACATGCACATCACTGAATCTCCTTCTTCTAAATCAGAAATTATGTATTGACTTCTTTGTGAATAATGCTAAGCCATGTCTCTATGGCCTTCAGACCCATCCTTTCTGTGGTTTCTTTATCATCCCTCTTTTTAATTAGAGAAGCCATGCTCTTGCCTCTGCTTTCCTGAACCTCAGTTTTCATCCGGGTATATGCTATGTTCCAGGTACTACAGCAACTTTTACCTCACGTGCATTGTGCCCCCTTATTCCTCTGTGCCATTTCCCATCCTGCTATACTACAAAGAATATCTTTCCTTGTCTATGTGAAAGACAACTGAGGCATCCCCTAGGAAAATTTCCTGGGTGTTCACCAAAGGATTCATTCATTCTTCCTCTCTGTTCTATGGTGTTTGGTACAGCCTCTATCATCACCCTTATATTGTTGGGTAACTGATTGCTTTCTTGTCTATCTTCCCTTATCTATTCCCTTGTGGATAAAGACTTTATCTTGCTTCTTTTTTGTATTCCTAACACGTATGCCAGCGTCTTGCATGGAACAAATAATATTTAAAGGCTAGAAAGTGACAAAATGAAATTCCTTGCCCTCTAAACTTTGTTCTCAAGGTTCACAAGAGCACTGAGTTATTAAAGAGTGTTAATTGTAGAACCTTCTAGATGATCCCACTTGTGCCTTCCAGACGTTGGTGTATCCTATGTCTAAGACCTTTGTATAGGATATAAAAACTCCTTCATATTGTGGTGGCCAATTTCTTTAATTTCTTTCCCCTTCCTGGAAATCTCTTTAATTAAATTTTCCAAGTTCTTTTGCTAGTGACCTAAAGGCCCCAAGGGATTACGTGTGTAGGAACTAACCTGGCATTGAGCCTAAAAATGGTTTATTGCTTCAGGGAGAGAAATTACTTTCTGGACAATTTAAACTGGATTTTCTTTCTGTGTATGTTTTAGATAATAATGGAAAAAATCATAAATTAACCAGAACCTAGGAAAGAAGGCTTTACACTTGTTGTATGGCATAGGTCACCTGTGTAGGAAACGTGCATTTTAAGATATGCCAACAAAGACTTGATTACCCTGTAGTTTCTGGTCCAACTGATACCCCCTTAGAACCTCACTCCCGTCCCTGTTAATAATTAAACATGTAAAAACATATGCACTCACTATCTCTCTTTCTTTCACATATCTCGAGGGAAAAGTAGCTTACATGAATGCATTATTTATTCATTCAACAAGTATTAAGTAAGGCTTGTTAGAGGTAAGCACTGTACTAGGCAGTTAGAGGGATTCAGTTCCTTGAGGACAAGAGTCACAATTGGCAAAATAAGCAATATTTCTAAAACAAGAGTTTTAAAAAAGTGCCATGCCTATGAGAAGTACAGAGATGTGCTTTTGGAGGTCAGAGGAAGGGAAAGGCACATTTGTCTGAGTTGCATGATAGAATATTGAGTGTTGAAACCAAATCTTCTTGCAAAATGAGTAAGAAATCCATGGCTTACTTGCAATGTAGGGACAGAATAGGATGGTTTCCATGGCCTTTTAAAAGAATTTGAAGATTTAAAATGTACACATATCTTCAGTCCCAAGCTTCATATCTTCAGTTTTCCAGTATAAGGTTAAGATAAAGTTATCCTTTAATAACATTTATTCTCCAAGTTTTTATCCCACAGACTAATGAGTACAGTTGTGGTATGTTGATAATGCTTTTGAGTAAAGGGCAAAAATGTAGCTCAACATGAGAACATTTGAACTACTTATTCAAAGATATGCTAAATTTAACCTCAAAGAAATTATTACTTCATTGGTATCTCTGAATGTTTTCTAAAATAAGATCAATTTCCTTCAGTCCAGGATGTTTTAGATATGGCCTGGCTTAATGGTGAAGGAGTGAACAAGAGCTGAGCTGTTAATGACCTTCCATTTCAAGACTCTCTGATGACCCTCTCAGCCAATCAAAGCACAAGCAAGTGAGGCTGGAAAACAATCACCCTGTTGAACTCATGCTGTAAGAAAAGTCATGCAGTGCCCAGAGACAGGCAGTGAATACTCTTGGCTAAGCACTGTGCTAAGCTAAGGGACTGGAAAGATGAATCTTGTACAGTCCCTGTGAGAGCACACATAGCTTAGTGGGGCAGGAATGAGTGTACATTACCATAAATCAAGACATAACTTAAGCTCATAAGAAAAGTGACCATTACTGTGGAGTAGGCAATTTTCTGAGAAAGCTTGTATAAAAACGATGGTGTTTGATATTGAATAATGAACCTTAAAGTTGGAAAAAGCAGAAGAATCAAAACACCAAACCTATATGAGGAGAGGAAAGCCCTACCCACATTGTCCTGCTTATTACAAAGAACTAAGATGATTCGCTCATAGTCTAGAAAGAGATCATCTTTCTGGTGGTGGTTTTTGTTGATCTGTTTGAATATACCTATCTAGGCTCGTGTATAGTCAGGGTGAGCCTTATTATCAAGCAGAATCTTGACATTTTAAGAGGTGTTCTTAACCAATCCCTTCTGACCCATCATACTTGACACTGTCGTGGTATTTGAAACTCCATCATTCTTCATCATTCAAAGATTATACCTTGGTCTTCAGTTGACTTCTTTTCTAAATAACCCTCAGAAAGTATTTGGTTGACCGCTATGGTTTGGATATTAGTTGGCAACTGGCTGAAAATAAGTCTAGATTATTAAAAAGAAGAATTGCAGCCTTTAAAAACACTGCTGAAAGTGCTAAGAGGAGTTATGGGAGCTGAAATTGGGAATTGATAATACCTGCTTTACAATTTGGCTATTGGGGTGCACATGTGTTTGATTTTCCTCCCTGCCTTCATCCCTCTCCTCACCTAAAAAAGGAATGGCAAAATAATTGGAATCATGGGAGTTCCCATCCTAGAGTGGAGCAACCTGGGAGGATGTGTATAAAATGCACACGTTCGATCTTATCATACTGCCGCTTCTTAACCGAATTTGCTACCCTGTTTAAGAGTTTTGCTCTGCCAATGTGCCACCCAAAATTATACTCTTAGATAAGCAGCAGAAGTTTATGAATCCCAAACCATTGCTAAAATATCCAAGAGAACTTTCAAATCCTGAGATAGTTTGGCAAAAATTAAAAAATCAATCAATAAAAATAAATACAAGCCAGCTTCTTACTTTATTATGGTCCTGACATTGGTTGAATATAGTGCTTAGTTCCACAGCAATATTTCTAATTGGGTTAAAAAAGAAAACTTTATAGACCCAAATCAAAAAGGGGTAAGGGAACGGGAGACCATCAATGAAAAATTTCCCAGAAAAATTTTTACCCACCTGAGATAGATGGAACTTCAGCATCGCATGTATAGTGCATATATTTTTCCCTTAATATATTCCATTTATCCCACAACAGGCATGGCTACAGAATTCCTAATTAGGACTCTTTGTTGGAGGGGCACTAACCCGTAAAGTCCTTAGAATCATCAATAGACCAGATGTGATGGCCTTATTCATAGCACTACTTGGTTAAGAACAAAAGCCCAGGGATGAGAGGGTGAATCCTTGCCAAGGGGTAAGTCCACCAGCTAGTGACGTGTCCAGGAAGTCTCTATGACCCAAGGCAGTGAAGAGCTGGGGTAGAAGACAACTTGTCAGAATGTAACTTTTCATCTTGCACAGAAATTATTTCTCCTCCCTGACAGAATACCTACATTGTCAATTTACCTTAAGTTAGATTGGCAAGTAATTTCCTAAGTATAAAAAAACACCATGTCAAAGGGGCATGCAAAACTCAGTATTTCTTTTGCATTCTGGAATTTAGCTTCCTGACTTCTTGGTGGCAACCATAATTGTGACAAATAATAGCTATTATTATTGCTTATTATGGTTAAGAGTCTTTCTAAGCATTTAAACACACTTTCTGCTTCTCAAATAATGAGAGGTTAGGTAACCTGCCAGGGGTCACAGACTTAATTAGTGCAGGTATACAGCTCTCAACCCAGCCATCCAAAAGTCAACCACAAGGTCAGTCTGTCTTCTCTGAGGAAACTGAGGCCCACAGACATTTCCACTTGCCTGAGGTCACTCGGCAAGCTGGTCTCATACTCCAGCCTGAATCCAGAGTCTACACACTTCCTAAATAATTTGAAATGAGTAGCTCCAACCTTTAAGCAAATAAAGAATAGGCAGCAGTTTATCCCTTTATTTTTTCCAAGAGGAGGTGTTTTTTAATGAATCATATTAATATTATAAAAGATTTTATTACTAGGCTTAGAGAACTGTAGTATCTTGAAAACATTTTTATCACTTGATGTAGGTATCTCATATAAGGTCTTGCTCTGAAATTACATCTCTCTTAAAGGCTTTAGCTTTAAAGCAGAATGGCTATATTGATGCTTCTGTGATTATTGTTTCCCAATGGCCTTTTCTTCCACCTGCTAGTCTAAGGCATATTTGGAGCAAATTGGAGACACTTGGACTTAAACAAATCTAACTAAAACCCAGTGTACAGATTTCTTAATCAAGAATGGCTTTGATAATTATCAGTTTGGGTTAGTAAGATTGAAATTGAGATTTGCAAGTCATTGAGTTGCCCAATTGCTAAATAGGGATATACTCAGATACGCTTTTGGTAGGTGCTTCCATGGATCATTCTAGGTTTAATTCCTGTATTTGGGTGAAGAAACAATTTCATAGGTAACAAAAACAGGTAACGCAGCTATTTCACAGGTATATGGTGTTAAAATATTAGAAGTGACATTTATATCAAAGCAAACAAGAAAAGTCACCATAAACTTTATGGTATTATTTTTAATTTAATTTATTAAAAATAGTAAGTAGTAGAAGGTAAATAAGAAAGTATACAGCAAAAAGAGATACGATTTTTTAAAATCTCCATAAGTGTGTGCCTGTTGGATCACAAAAACCTTCTTTTAATGCAATTTAACTTTAAACTAGAGTAACTAACTAGCTTTGCCCGGGACGTTCTCATGGTCTCTTAACATCTCAGATGTTAGTGCTCAGGCAGGAGCCCAGGGGCAAGCACAGAGGTAAGCTTCAGGGGTAAGCCCAAAGGCTTTCAGGTTACGTTTTCCAAAACCTTTCAATTAGCTAAAAAGTTTGCTGAAGCTTGCGGCTAAGTGTTGGCTCTCCTTTCTAAAGCAGGGACGGGGCCTGCCATGCCTTCAAAATGAACTCACAGATTCTGAAACGCCTCTCATTTCCCATGACTGTGTTCAAGTGGAAGTGTTTTACACTCAGGACAACATGGAAGAGAGTAGGGTCCCCATCCTTTTCCTGTGCCTAGTCCAGGTCTTTGATGTCTCATGCTGTAGAGTTCTGCAAGTGCTGAAGTTGTCAGGCAGTTTGCCACCCTCCTTCCCTACCCACCCTGGCCCCCCAAATACGTTACTTCTTGAGGGTTACCTTTTGTTTTCAACATCTTATCGTCATCCAAGCATGGTAAAGCAATTTTAGATCATTATATAATTTTTGCACAAAATTCAACTGCCTTTTATGAAATCTGTTATTTACCTGGCATTGCACTTGGGACTAAAGACAGCACAAAAGATACGTAACGTGATTACTGAAGATTGCAGGGATCTCTCTCATTTTCAGGGGAAAAAAATATCATCCATGCACGACAATTGCAAGACATCATAAGTCGGAACACAATGAAACAGTAGCAACTAAATAGGAGAAGGTAAATTATACCCTCTATAAAAATGAGGCAATATACATGATTTTTGACCATTTCAACTGTATTTTTCTTTAATGTGCATAAATAAAAAGCCTCAGTTCTTTTGAATGCCTTCTTTCTTACTCATTCTGATCTTTAGCGTGTAATCCATAAAAGGCCATTGCACCTTCATAAATCTTCTTTAATTCAAAGCATAACTCTCAGAGCTCAAAAACTGAGCAGATTAGCTGTTGTAGCTCCTCACTGAAATTGTCGGTGTATAAACATCTCCCTTGGGTCACAACTACAGTCGGTGTAAAAATAAATCAGAAGTCAGCTATAAGTTCCAATGATTTATCAATGAGTTTTTTAATGGTGTGTGTCTGAATTATAGCATTTTTGTGAACCCCACCACTGATTGCCATTTTCATTAGTTCATAACGTTTTTGGTATACATAAATATACATGCACACACATGTGTATTTGCATCTATAAATTTTGCATTTCATAATGGCATATTCTTTGCCACTAGATCAGCTGCACTATTTTTGGAAACATTACTCTCTCTACTTGGAAATCACAACCTCTTAGTCAATCTAAATATGACTTCATAACTTTTATAGCTTTCACCTATGCTTTTGCAAAACCTTATTGTGATTGCAAAATAGCTCTGTGTGGTTGAGAAAAAGAAAGTGACTGCTCATAACAAACTCTAAAAAATGCTTTGTGTTTCTCTTCAGTGTTGGGATCATGATGTAGCTGAAGTGTTTTGTGTGCTAGTGTGTGAGCAGATAATCTAGGAGGTTACATAAGGGTGTTTCTAAATTAAACTGAAATCTTGACTCTATTTCTTCTCCAGTCACTAATTAAATTAAAGTTGAATCATCCAGAACAATGCTTTCAGAGGTCCCTCTGCCCTGGAAAAAAGATTAACATTAATTTAAAATGCAGAACATCATTAATTTTATTCATTAGGCACAAGCAATTCTCTTACCAATTCATCATTCTCCTTCGGGGTGGGGGACGTTCTCAAAGTTTTGTTTCTGTTTTTAAAATGTGAGATTTTTCTTCTTCTTCTTTATTAGGTGAAATTTCATTTTAACTCTCTATTGATCTGATTGTAGTATAAGTTTTAAAGCAGGGCTTCTTAAAATTTTATATACACGGGAATCACCTGACTATGTCTCTGAAACGTGCAGACTGGTTCAGAAGGTCTGGAATGAAGCCTGAGAGTCTACATGCATAACAGTCATCAGGTGATGTGTCTCTGCTGCTAAATGAGACTCTGAACAGCAAGATTTTAAAGTATCATAAGCATGTATTATTCCAAGAGTTCATCAATAGCATTATTCTTCTGTGAACCACACTGGCTTCCTAGGATATATTTGCCCAAGTTCCCCTTCTTATGCCTCGTTCAGCATTTTTTACTCCATATTGCTCACATAGAAGCTGCCAATTCAGAGGAATCCCTCAGTAAACCTTCTTGGGAGCTGGAACTAATCTGGTTCTAACCTTTCTCCAGGGGAGTGTTGTACAGACTTTGAAAATGTTGTAGCTGTGTGTAGAAAACTAAAATATGCTTTAGACACATACATTTAAGTGAGTTTAATGTGATCCCTGCGATCTCACACCAAAAGGACCTATACTATTTCACTGACGACCCCCCCCCCCCAAGCATCACAGAACTAAAAGCAGCTCTGTGACCTCCTTTCTACCAGGGATCCTGAGACAAGGCCAATACCAAGACAATGGCTGTCCTAGTCCCCAGAAGACCCCTTGCACCAGGTGCACACCCTCCAGCTGAAATGAAAATGTGCATCTCAAAGGGGAAATGTTTGCTGAATGGACTTGAATGAGAGGAGCAGGAAAGCGATGTGAATTGTACCACTAACCAATACTTATAAGGACTGTTGGTTGGGGCAGGAGGTGGGCTCAAATAGTTAGTCCTATATGGTTTAGCCATAAATTATCTCTACAGACATAAACTAGCAGGCTGAATGAGTCACGCCACATTTGCCTGTTTTAGGTCCCCGCAGAGATGGTGGAGAAAGGGTGCCAAACTGTCAAGGTGGGTGCACTAATTATTGAATGCCAGACAGACTCTGTGAGCCAACTATGCCGAATAATTGTAACATGTACTCCAGCAGGTGTATTCATGTGCCACACCTGTGCCAACAGCCTCTGGTCACCTCCAGGATGGTATCAAAGAAATAGACTTCAATTAAGACAGACTTTGGGGTGTCTGGGTGGCTCAGTCGGTTAAGCATCCTACTCGATTTCAGCTCAGGTCACAATGTCACAGTTCATGAGATCGAGCTCCGCATAGGGCTCTGTGATGACAGCACGGAGCCTGCTTGGAATTCTCTCTCTCCCTCTCTCTGGCCCTCCCCCATTTGCACGCTCTCTCTTTCTCTCTCTCAATAAATAAACATTTAAAACAACAAAATACAGACTTAGGGGATGAGCTTAAGTTCAGAAATGCCCTGGAGATGTTTTTATTCATTGGGATGTTGAGTTTATAAGTCCAGAAGACAAATGCAAAGGGGCACTGGTTAGCTGACTTATAAGTATCTGGCATGGTCAGAGGCAAATCCCATAAAATATCCCATTTGTGGAAGAAGCTAAACGTGAGCTGATGTGGCCCATTATTCACAAGTCTTTTTCATTCAAAAGAGTGTTCATTCAGAGACAATTATAAGCATCCTCTGAGATGTTTAAAGCCCCAGATTCTCAAGATTTAGAACAAATTTGACTGGGTATAAGAATTTGTGTATGGGACACTATCCTAGAAACTCCAAAATCTTATTTGCTGGAACCAACATCAGAGGTCATTAGTCCAAACTCCCACTCAAAGCTGGAATCCTCTCTGTCGCATTCCTTGGCCATTGGTCATCCAGCCTGTGCCTGAACATTTCCAGGGATGGGAAACATCCCACTATTTGAGAAAATGCATCCCCTAATGATAACGCCAAGTGTGAAAACATTCTCCCAAATACAGATCCCAAATTTGCCCTTCTTTTTCTTAATTTTTTTTAACGTTTATTCCTTTTCTGAGAGACAGAGACAGCGAGTAAGCGGGAAAGGGGCAGAGAGAGGGAGACACAGAATCTGAAGCAGGCTCCAGGCTCTGAGCTGTCAGCACAGAGCCCGAAGCAGGGCTCGAACTCACGAACTGCGAGAGCCAAAGACGGACGCTCAACCGACTGATCCACCTGGGCGCCCCAAATTTGCCCTTCTTAAATTTCTACCCTTTGGTCCGATTTCTGCTCTATGGAACTATAAAGGACAGGTCTTCACCTTCTAAAACCTTGATGAAGAAAACCTCTCAGCTGCCCCAAAGGCTTCTCTGCTTCAATTTAATAGCCTCAGTTCCTCTATCTTTTCTTCTCATGGCCAACCCTTATTCACCCAAGTGAGATGATTATGAACATCCTAAAACCATGATCCCCAGGACTGAACTGAATAGTAATAAAGTGATCAAATCCACTGCTGATGCTGCAGAAATATTGTTTTGATAAGCTGGAGTTTAATTCTTATTCATGTGGCATAAAATTTGCAAATTTCTTTCCACCAGCCACACGATCCTGATTTTACTGAGTTTACAGAAAAAAAAATCCACACGCTTCCACATAAACAATGAATGGCAAAACTGGTCTTTTCTTCGTTTGATATTGGATAATAGATTTTTCCTTTTAATCTAAATTTAGAATGTAACATATATCACTTTAAGGAGCCCACCTCATTAAATTTGGCCTGTTGTACCAGTTGATCAATATTTTTTTAACTACTCATTTTATCTGGGTGCTAACCACAAATTACATTAAAAATATCTTCCAGGGGTGCCTGGGTGGCTCAGTCGGTTAAGCGTCCGACTTCAGCTCAGGTCATGATCTCCCGGGTGATGAGGTCAAGCCCCGTGACTGCCTCTGTGCTGACAGCTCAGAGCCTGAAGCCTGCTTAGGATTCTGTGTCTTCCTCTCTCTCTGCACCTCCTCCGCTCATGCTGTGTCTCTCTCTGTCTCAAAAATAAATATAACCAGGGGCGCCTGGGTGGCGCAGTCGGTTGGGCGTCCAACTTCAGCCAGGTCACGATCTCGCGGTCCGTGGGTTCGAGCCCCGCATCAGGCTCTGGGCTGATGGCTCAGAGCCTGGAGCCTGTTTCCGATTCTGTGTCTCCCTCTCTCTCTGCCCCTCCCCCGTTCATGCTCTGTCTCTCTCTGTCCCAAAAATAAATAAAAACGTTGAAAAAAAAATTTAAAAAAAAAAATAAAAAAATAAAAAAATAAATAAATATAACCAGTAAAAAAAATTTTTTTAATACCTTCCATGTTGGGGTGCCTGGGTGGCTCAGTCGGTTGAGCATCTGACTTCAGCTCAGGTCATGATCTCATGGTGAGCTCGCGCCCTGCGTTGGGTTCTGTGCTGACAGCTCAGAGCCTGGAGCCTGCTTCGAATTCTGTGTCTCCCTCTCTCTCTGACCTTCCCCTGCTCATACTCTGTCTCTCTCTCACAAAAAATAAACATTAAAATTTTTTTTTAATATCTTTCATGTCTTTAGTCAAATCGTGATTGAAAACCAAAGATGACTGAGTCTTTCACATCTCTCTTTACGCTGGCATTGATTTGCTAGTTTCACTAGACCTGGCAGAGAGCCCAGAACATAGCAACTGCTCAATAAATATTTGTTGAATTGAATATACAGGTTTTTCAGCCATCAGTGTATGCTTCAGCTAGAATCTCATGTGGCTCATATTGTTCTGTCTTGCCCATTACACATTAAAAAAGATTATCAAATAGTTTGCTAAACTCAAAACAGTCATTTATTAGAAATGAAGACTAGATTGAATAAGTAGGCCCAAATTCTAGTACTTGTTTGCTCTGGGCCTCAGATAACCTTTTTCTTGTCTTTGTTTCCACATAGGAATTATCTGCCCTGATACCCATACAATTATTATAAAGAGCAAATGTAATAAAACATGGGAAGACAGTGTACAGATTACTAAGTCTTAACTACACAAATGTTAGGGCTCATGATGATGTTATGTTATTCCTCTGATCTACTAGTCAGTCTGGTATTACTTAGGTATAAAAGCAAGTATGATTAGTTTACTATCACTTGTCCTTAATGAAAGCATACGGGATACTGGTGATCAGCACTTTATTTTTCTACATACCCACCAAGGACTTTCAGATGCAGTCATTCTGGATCTGGAGCTAGCTGTTATTTAATCCACAATCCTCATTCCAATTCTAAAGCTTTTCTTCTCAAGAGTCCTGCCTTGATTTCATTCCTTTTAAAAAAAACAGGTGGTGAGGCTGACAATGAATGTGTGTATATAATTTCAGAAGCAGGGGCATGTGGGTGGCTCCATTGGTTAAGTGTCCTACTCTTTATCTCAGCTCAGGTCTTGATCTCAGGGTCGTGGGTTCAAGCTCTGTGTTAGGCTCTGTGCTGTGCATGAAGCCTACTTAAAAAGAAAAAGAATAAAGAAGGAGGAGAAAGATAAGAAGAAGAATAAAGCACAAATCATGCAAAATGAGAGTAACTGAGTAGGCCCTTTATAGACCCTTACCATGCTGACTACAATTGGACAACAACACTAACAAATTTCATTTGTATGAGTTCATCACTTAAATGTTGTGAACAATTTTCATGACCACAAACTGATTTTTCGCATCAACTCTATTAGAAGCCCATTATAATCAAGATGGTATCAATGTTTGTATTTCTTTCTCCTGAAAGGACAAATACCTTTATGAAATGAAACATAACAGAATTGTTATTTTCTCTGCCCTGGACTGGAGAATTTTACACATGGACTATAATATAAATTATTGGAATTTCTCAGGGACTGCAATTAATTGATTTCATTTAATACTGCCATTAAAAATTTTTTTTTGAACTTCCCTGATGGTACTGAAATTAGGGAAGCCAAATCACTTTTAATATACTTGATTTGGATGTATGTAAAGATGGTAATATACCTCAGAAAAAACTGGGCGATCACTCATACAGGCCACATTAAAGGTGCAATTTGAAAAGGAAGCCATGATTTTATAACCAGTTTTATATTAATCCCAGAGATCTGAACAGAAAACTCAGTTTATTCACACAAAGCTAATTAAGCATAAGTACTGGCTAGAATCTAAACTATACTTAACAATAGACTAGAAGAACTTTCAAATAGTTCCACAAGTTTCAACAGAGTAACTCATAAAACTCTAACAGACCTCGTCCATAATTTGTGTATGTCCTCACTTACAGAACATGGAATTTCCACTGGATTCAACACAGGATGTGTCCACATAATGCTTTGCTGCTTAGGGGAATGTTAATTGCAATTCTCATATCTTTCCACCAATCCAAAGAACTGTTAGAAACTATAAATTTTAATGTTTCACACAAGTTGGTTATGATGACAAGTTGTCTGGCAAGCAAACGCTGAACTTTTACGTAGCCTTCCAAACTCAGGAAGGATAGTTGGTAGATACTAGCTTCAGTGGCTTAGAAAAGAATAATCATAGGGAGGAGTACACATATATTTAGCCTTTCTTTTTTGTTCCATCAAGACAGCTATTAAGAGGTTTTCAAAAGCCTGTTGTTTAAAAGAGTTCAATGTCATTCAAGCTTTGGGCAAGGTCCTTTAAAATCATTTTCATGGAAAAACTAGGAGACCGTGCTAAGTTGGTAAAGAAGACATGATACTATTCATAGAAGCTCAAGCACACATTCCTTCTGTCCAGCTTCCCGACAATAGAAATTTAAAGTCAATTTTGGCAAATTTTGGTGGACACTTAAACTATGTATCAGGAAATATTCTATAGTAAAGAATAAGAAGACAAGTTTCTTGGCCTCCATGGAGTTATGTTCTACTGGAAAAGTGACACGGGACAGATGAGAACAGAAAATTAGAAAAAGAAAAGAAAATATTCATCAGTGATAAAGGTATTGATGAAAATAAATAAAAGTGATACAATGAAGTGCCTATCAAGTCCCTACAGATTGGGGGAATAGTCAACAGATTCTCTGAGAGGTGTCTCATCTCCAACCCATTCTCCTCCCTGAAGATAGATTGAAGTGTTTTATCTATTTGCATGCTCTTGGGTTGGAGGCTGAGTCCATTACTGGGACTCGGAACTCTATGAAGACAGGAGCTGTACCTAGTTTTGCTCACCACTTCATCACCTGGTATAACTTCTGATATATGGTAGATACTAAATACATATTTAGAAGCATGAATACATTGAAAGAGTTGAGCAGAGATCTTGGATATTGTGACACAGTAGTTCCCGATACTGGTCAGCTCCATGATCATGCAATCTAATGATACTTCTTATGGTTACAAAAAAAAAAAAAAAAAAAAAAGTGTCAATTGCTCGCTTAGCCAAGGTATTTTGAGTACCTATTGTATACAGAGACCTATACTTGATGCTTTAGGAATTAAAAATCTAAAAATGCATGGCCTTTGTCCTTATGGAATTTATATCTTATTTAGTGTTTTCATAAATGAGATAATCCTAAAGTAGACTGTAGCAAGGATTCATTTATTTATCCAACCAAATACATGTGCCAGGCACCTCTCCACAGTGAGTCCCTGACTTTATGAAGTTGTGGTCTAGTAGGGAAACCAGAATTAGTCAAATATCCACACAAAAACATAACTGCCAGTGTGGTATGTGTGATGAAGAAATTCACTGCTTTAAGAATATGTAATAGGGGTTGGGAGTGGGGGATCTGATCTGTTTGGTTAGCTAGGAGAATTGAAGCCCAAGGGAGGGCTCTGAGGGAGAGTTTTCCTAGGCAGAAGTGGAAGTAAACTTCAACCTGTGAGGAGGTCTGTGAGGCCAGGACACGAAGCAACGAGGAATGTCTTCAAAAATATTCGAACTTCTACTTTAAAGAATAGGTAGAGATTTTAAAATAAATAACCTTGGGTAAATCCAGAAGGAGAGGCCAAAGAAATGGCAATAAAAGTTATGGGATTAAAGAATTTAGGGAAACTTGGAAGGTTTTTAGTGGTCTGGACTGGTTGGAGGGTTGAAAGTCTGAAGGAGATAGTGAAACATAAGGGCAGCAAGAGGTTGAAGAAGACTGTGCAGGACCGCAAGTGCTAAGAGAGGGATTGATGTAGGTGACGCTATAGCCCCACTTGCCTCTTCCATCTCCTCCATGTCTGCCTGCAGCCAGTGTCCGGGAAGGACCTGGTCCGGATCACCCTACCCCAGCTCCCCAACTACTTCATTCCCTTACTGTTCTGCCCTTTACCTAGTGTCATCATCCTCTTTCTTGCCTTTAACTGTTTCACCTCAACTCAGGTCCTTTCTGCTCAGGAGATCCCGAACTTCTTGAACTTCTTGAACCACCTTGTCTCTCTCTTCATCTTCACAGACAAGCTTCTTCAAGCCGCAGTCTACACTGACTCCACTTCCCTGTTGTTGCTCCTTAAGGCTACAACCCACTGCTAACTGTCTTCTACACTATTACCCCCTTGAATTGTTCTTACCAAGACTAACCGTGGTTTATCTCTTGGTCGTTTAGCACTCACATTTCGGCTGCGATGTTATTTACATCTTTACTATTGACTCCTCCCTGCTCCCAGAATCTTCCTCCTCTGTTAGTTTGCAGAACTACATCTTTTTCCATTTTCTCAGCCATCCTCATGGAGTCCTTTTCCTCTACACTCTCTTACACAGTATCCTCTGGAAACAGACTGTAGGGTAGAGCTGCCTGCAGAAGGTTTGTTAGGGAGAATTCTCGGGAGGTACACCTAGAAGAAAGAGAAGAAGGTGGGATTGAGCAGAGAAAGGTGAGGCTGTAGCCAAGCCTAAAGGAGCTCTGGAGCTGGAATAACACTTCACCATTGTTCCACATTGAAACTGGGCCTTTGTATCTGGGCATCAGCCAGTCACTGGCTGTGGGCCACCATCTGGAGAGTTGTAATCGTGGGCAAGGCAATTCCCTGTGGCTGAGAGGGATTCCCAGTGAGGGATATTGGCTCTTATGGGCACCTCACACTCTTCACATCAAAACTGAGCTAGGGGCGCCTGGGTGGCGCAGTCGGTTAAGCGTCCGACTTCAGCCAGGTCACGATCTCGCGGTCCGGGAGTTCGAGCCCCGCGTCAGGCTCTGGGCTGATGGCTCGGAGCCTGGAGCCTGTTTCCGATTCTGTGTCTCCCTCTCTCTCTGCCCCTCCCCCGTTCATGCTCTGTCTCTCTCTGTCCCAAAAATAAATAAACGTTGAAAAAAAAAAAATTAAAAAAAAAAAAAAAAAAAAACAGCTCACTACCTCCACTCCAATCTTCTTGAGAACCTACTTCTTAATTCCCCCATCTTTTTTAGTGCAGCACCCGTGCAGCTGGGTTTCTAGGGCCAGAAACATTCCCCTTCTCTTCATGTCACAATTCCAGATAGTTTCCATGTCCCATATATTTCACCTCATTAATACCTTTTGCATCGATCTACTTTTCTCCATTTCTGCTGCTGCTACTTTGGTCCAACCCTGATCTCTCCTCCGATTTCTCCCAGTGGGACTTCTTTTTCCAGTCAGGATAGCCTACAGTCTATTCCTCTGTTGTGTTCAAAGCTTAAATTTCTTTAACTGCCTTCTGACTGCTCCAGGGTCAAGTCTGACCTCCCTAGGATGTCACCAAATACTTGTCCTTAGCTAACTGGCTCTCCAGAGTCTGACTTATAGAGACAATTCTGGAGAGTTTAGGAAGGCAAGCCACAACACTAGTTCATGTTATATTTGGAAGTGATTTCTTCTCAGTCAGAAACAAAGTCCTGGGCCCAGAACAGTGATAAGCAAGGCATTTCATTAAATGCCAGTATTAATCCCAGGGGATCACATGACCTTTTGAGCTGCCCGGCCTTGGCAAGAAGACAGCCCCTGCCTGCTAGCTGGGCTAATCTGAGGCCAAATGTTGCCACTAAATCCTTATTGAGCATGACTTATGCACCCAGCTGTTAATACTGATACACTCTCAGTGCCAAGACCAGGTGCCATTCCCTGGGCATTTATGCGGCCCTGCTTGCTAATCCTGGCTACATGCTGGCATGGGAGGGAGAAGAGCAAGGTCACTCCCAAGACAGTGAGGGCACTGGGCACTCTTGCCACCATGTGTCTGGTGGCGGGATGCTGTGTCTTGTGTATTGTCCACATCAGGCCAGATAATGTCGAGCAGCACATAAAATCTCTTCATTGGCCTAATGTGACAGGAAAGCATTCATTGCACATTTCTGGTCTTAATCTTGGGTGGAGAAAGAAGGGGGAGGGATAGAGTTAGAACATGAATAATAAGAGAAATAGAGGGAGAGAGAGACTATCACCCCAAGCTTGTTATTTTTGAAAAATAATTTCTGATGAAACCAGAGCTCCTGTCTGAAAAGTACATGCCAAGTTTTGCTTTAAGAGTAGCAAAGTCCCCTTTTGATCTTTTCTAGGAGCCCAACACCCCCAGGGCAGCCACCCTCAGGGACAGCTGAACCCGGCCTCCCAGCACCTGGGGTGGTGAGGGATGTTTTTGCTTTGGTGTCAGCAGGACCTGACGGCAATATTTTGGAACTGAGGCCGGCTTCCTCCTCCTCTCCCCCCAGCCCCATCCCCTCGCTCAGATTTCAAGCCTGTCCCCTCCGAGCTGCCCTCTTGCATTTGCTTTCTTCTTGAGCTCCTGAATGTTACCCTAGAGGGGGCTGCAGCACCGCAGGCTTCCTCCTCGCCGCCACCATTTGCTGTTGTTGGCTGCAAGTCCCTTGCCCGGCGCCAGCTCCTCGGCAGCCAGGGAGGACTCTGTGCTCTGCTTACCCAAACAGACACGCCAGCACAGGGAGAGAGGCTGTACACGAGGGCAACCTCCCCCGCCAGGCTTCTGCATTCTCAATCTGATATGTACATTTCACCAAGCGTGCAGTCCACAGCACCCAGGCAGTCACAGCTGCCATAGCTCCTTTCCAGAGCCCTTGTGCCCGCCTCCCCCATCTATTCACACTCCCCTGCTGCACTTGGTGAGGGTTGGCAGGTCTTTCTCTTCTTTCTGCTTTTCCCTTTTTAAATGGCTCCATATAGGTTTTCTGCAAAGTTCCTTTTGGAGCTCCCTGGGCATTGCATTCTGATAGCATCTAAAGAAGCACAGTGTCTTCTTCACTAGGTCACGACCAACCACCCTGCCAGGGACTAACAAGTCCAACATCAGTAAATCCCATGTCCCTCTGGCAACACGGTCACCCTTGGTACCTTTGTCTTAATTTTCCTTTAAAGATATGTTCCAGCGAGGCAGTAAATAGTGCATAACTTCCTAATGCTGATTTTGCTCATTGTTATTCCTTGTGAAAGATATTCAGCTTTTAGAAATATATGGCAAATAGAAGTAAATGAGAAACACCATCACCATAGCTCACTTTAAAAAAAAAAAATTGAATATTTACATTGTATTTGGTTTGCAGCTGTAGCTTCAGACTCTCAAGTACCTCCTGGCTCCCAGAGGCTTAATCAGTATTCACTGAATGAATGCCACGCAATATACTAAGCCCTCTACAATTACTATCCCATTTCAATTTCTTACAGTTCTGTCATTTGGTTGGTAATGCAATGGAGATGTAGAGAGGATAATTTGTGCGCCCAAGGTCATATAATAAGGAAGTGGTTGACCTTCTGACCTCCATTGTAGTTTGAGCCCCAGCTCTTGATCATATCCAGTAGCTAGCTATTTGTAGTCAACTTTAAAGCTTGCCTCAAATTCTGAGATATCGTCACTGTAGCATTGACTAGCTAGCCTCTATAGATCATGCTTAGAATTCTCTTGCTTAGAACATTTTCAAGTGTCCTTTCTTCCATTTTATTTGCTATTATGTGTTTTTTCTTATATAGACAGTTCTACCGTAGTGTGATACGCATTTCTGAATACCTTACATCCTGGAAAACATGCATTAAAACTAACAGGATTTGTAAGAAAAATAGATCAAGTCAGGCCACTCAACACCCATGGAACTTTGTGAGCAGAACACCCACGAGAACAATAGCAAACCTACAAAAACACTAGCACCATTTAAAAGGTGTGTTAGAGTCCAAAAAAATACTATTAAAATTATAGGACTTTACCTTTAAAATACACAGTAAAAGTAGCTTAACGAAAGGGGGGAAAGGAAGGTGTGCACCTGCTGGGTAATAGAGAAGAAGAGCATATGCACCAAGGTGGGAGAACAAGCAAGGAGCACTTCCCAGCAGAACATGTGCCCCGGTAGTGGAGAGGAAAAAGAGTGAAGAGCGTGAGGGCACAGTCCTTCACCACTGGCCCAGTGCAGACGTATTGTAAGAGGGTGGGGAAATCATATATCAGCCAGCCAACCTCCTTATGATTCTGACACCATTCTTCCACCAATCACATGTGCGCTGATAAACAGTACAGGCACATGCGTTAGGGCAGAACTCTTCCTCCCCAAAGAGAGTAAATAATTAGAGAAGCAAAGAACCTATCTTATTCTTCAGTATCCCCAGTGCTTAACACTTTCCATATCTCCAGTGGCTGGCACTTACTAGCTTTTCAAATCATATTAGTTTGCTTTCTCTATCTCATCAAAGGACACACACATATACATGTATATACATATGTTACCATATATAATTTATATAACTTTTGCTGATTAATACTTGGGTCTTTCCTTCCGAAGGCATAAAAGAGTTAACATATACGTGTTTCATATACATCCTTTAGCTTCATATTTCAAGTATGGTATTAGTTAAAATAAATGTTTAAGTCATGATGGAATGTATCCCATATCAGCACTAAAGATTCCTTGGTGCTGGAAAAGAATATAGTTTGATTATTTATTTATTTATTTATTTATTTATTTATTTATTTATTTTGAGAGAGAGTGCGTGCAAGCAGGGGAGGAACAGAGAGAGAGGGAGACACAGAATCCAAAGCAGGCTCCAGGCTCCGAGCCGTCAGCACAGATCCTGATGCAGGGCTCGAACCCATGAACCATGGGATCATGACCTTAGCTGAAGTCAGATGCTTAACCGACTGAGCCACCCAGGTGCCCCTTGATATAGTTTGATTTTTTAATCATTACCATCTATCCACCCATCAGTGTATTCAGCAAGTGCCTACTATGGGCCAGCACCACACTAAGAATTAGGATACAGTTATCAGTCCAACAGGCTTACTTCACACACAAAAAAACGTTCTCAGTTACATTTTTGGATAAATGAAAGTGACATTTTATATTCATAAACAATAGACTATTTCAGATATATATCTCTTGATTTCAAAACCAAATGCTTCATTCTTATTTTATATGTAGGCTTTCCCTAATATTGTCCCAAAAATTGTATTATTCATACCACTTGAAGAGATGATCATATTTTAAAATCTTTTCCAGTAATCACTATTGAGACATGAAAACAGGAGAAAATCAAAAGAATTGTGTTTTATTTTTATTTACCAGGAATTTTACTTACCAGGAATACCAGGAATTTCTTGACGTCAAAACCTATTTGAGGGGCGCCTGGGTGGCCCAGTCGGTTGAGCGTCCGACTTCGGCTCAGGTCATGAGCTCACGGTTTGTGAGTTGGAGCCACGTGTCGGGCTCTGTGCTGACAGCTCAGAGCCTGGAGCCTGTTTCAGATTCTGTGTCTCCCTCTCCCTCTGTCCCTCCCCTACTCATGCTCTGTTTCTGACTCTCTCTGTCAAAAATAAATATTTTTAAAAATTTAAAAAATTAAAAAATGTATAGCTTTATAAATATTTATTTATAAATATTTTAGTTTTATAATTCAACAAAGACCCAAATTAGCTACTCAACCATGATGGACAATAATTTATCATGATCAATTAGAAATGAATATGTTGAAGGGGCGCCTGGGTGGCGCAGTCGGTTAAGCGTCCGACTTCAGCCAGGTCACGATCTCATGGTCCGTGAGTTCGAGCCCGCGTCAGGCTCTGGGCTGATGGCTCAGAGCCTGGAGCCTGTTTCCGATTCTGTGTCTCCCTCTCTCTCTGCCCCTCCCCCATTCATGCTCTGTCTCTCTCTGTCCCAAAAATAAATAGAAATGAATATGTTGAAATATTATTTAGTCCTAAAGGGGACAACACTAAAGTGTTGATTGTGCTACAGAATAGGTGAACCCTGAAAACATGCTAAGTGAAACAAACCAGGCATAAAAGGCAACATAGTATGTGATTCTATTTATGTTGCATGTCCACAACAGGCAAATCCATAGAGACAAAAAGTGGATTAAAGGTTGGAAGGAGGTGGGAGGTGGAAGGAATGGGGAGTTCACTTATCTGAGGCTTTTTTGGGGGGTGATGGAAATGTTCTGGAATTCAAGGTGGTGATGGTTGCAAAACTCTGTGAACATAGTCAAAACTACTGAATTGTACAGTGGATTTTATAGTATGTGTATTCTCCATTTAAGAAAAAAAGGGAAAGTGGTCACTCCATTTCTCTAATAGCTGAAACTCTGGAGAAATCCAGCCTAGTGAGAGATTTGTGTGAGCTGGCACTTATTGGTTCTTAGTCACAAGGCTGCTATACACGTCTTACTTCTAATCAGTTTTAAAATAAGACGGGATTTCAGATGCAGTGTTTTCTTTCTGTCGGGGATGGAAAGGAAGATCTGGGAAATTCACCATGGACAGGAACGAGAAGGAAAAGAATTCACCACAGAAAATACAAACAAAGCTAAAGCCTCATGTGTAATGTCAGAAGATGAAGAATGGCATGATGCCTCTTCAAAGACCTGCTGGGTTCGTGAAAGGAATCCATTTTTTTTCCTATAATAGGAAATGCTAAGGAGACAAAAAACTTGAGATATGTGTGTCCCTGGAGGCTTAAAATGTAATGCTCTCAGCCTGGGAGGGATAACATTTTGAAATACAGTTTCTCCAAATGGTTGAATGTAAAGTTTTGAGCTATGTTACCTGGAACAAAAGGCCCTCAGTTCAATTTTTAACGAAAGTTTTGGTGCTACACAAGTATACAAATCTGTAAAAGGAAAAAAAAACCACAATAATAAATTTTGATGCCAAAAGGCCCTGAATACAGTAGGTGGCTACTTTGGAATGGCTGGACAATAATGGATAGTATGCTAATCTACGCACCAATCATGAATAAAGTTTTAACTATAGGAAAAAAGCTGCTGGCTTTTCATTAACACCTTTCACACAATAGGACTCAAAATATCTTCTGAAGACATAAGCTAGAGTCTTATTCTAAAAGAACCATTGTATCCAAGAGCTTGGTTTGTCTTGCCGAGAATATTATACCTGTTAGGATGGTAATGTGCATTTTAATCTGTACACTCCACACTTCCCTATTCCTGTAGTAAGTTTTCCAAAGTTTGAGGACAACACGAGTGAGAGAAAATGAATATAATTTTCCATTCCTTGAAATTTTGCCAAGTGATTATTAAAGATTTAAGTGATATCTTCTATGGAGATTTTCAAAAGGAGTTATTAAAATTCCAAATTGGGAGACACTGTCTTTTCAAATGAGCCTAGACATTAGCAGTTCGGTGGAATGTGTGTTTTGTGCACTCCCGAAAGGAAGAACAATTCTCAATTTAGTTATCATTTTTTTTGATATATGTTAATTCTTTCAATTATGCTAGATATTTGTTTTTACAATCTCAGAGGAAGAGCCTAACTACAGGATTTCAAAACGGGTTTAATAATTTACCTCCAGCTGCTGTGATAAGGAGGAGAACCTGATACTTTATTTTTTTCCCTTTAAACTTTTTAATAATATGGAACTCCTGACAGGTGGCTTTGCCATCACATATAAACTTGGTAGTACAAGACAGCGCCACCTAGTGGTTGTTGATGTCCGCCCGGGGAGCATAGGGCCAGGGAAAAGCAAATAGGAAATGAGTTTGTACTAGGCCTTCTGCTACCTGCCACAAGTCAGCACAATACCTGGTTTTATAGAACTGAACGGTGGTTCCAGTGCCCTGCATGCTAGCCCCTCCTTAGTCAGGGCTGGTGTTAATGCCTTGACATGCCTGCGCTTGCAATTTCTAACCTCACCATTCCCACTGCCATCTGCTTAAAATGAAGGCTTTGGGGGCCTGGATATACCTCTTTCCAAATGGCCAGCCATGCTTTGAAAATCTGGCCTTTGATGTATTTTATAGGGATAAGGAAACATATAGTAAAGTCCTCTCTGCTCTACACGCGAGGCCACATAACTGAGTCAATACCAAAGTTGTAATTTCATCTTTAGTTTCTTTGGAGCTTAACTGTTGCTGATGACATCATAGGAAGTCATTGATGAGCTGACAACCTTTTATGATCTAGCTGAGCGTGCATTAATTTTGTCTTTCTCCTTCACTGTATAATGAATACCAGTGCTTCCAGAAATGTTAAACAATTATCTGCAAAAGAAAACTGACTCTTCTTAGAAGTAAATTGACAGGCAAAGCCAGCTAGGTAGTCTTCCCAGGGTTTTATCTTTGGTTCCATAATCAGCAACAGAGGTTATAGGTAGGTGGAAGTTGTAAGGGGGGCTGGAGGGATGGTATGTAAGCAAATGAAGGCTGGAGATTATAGGAGAGCAAATTACTTCATAAATCAGTTTGGAGTGAATCAAAGGTCTGGTTAATTTGAAGATCTTCAGGCTAGGTGTGTACTGATTTTTCATTTCTTGATAAGGTATGGAAAGAGCTGCTGTATACTTGTGGTCCAATTCATAGATTCAGTGTGCATGGCTTACAGCTTCATATCATCAGAGGGGGAACTCCCATCTTAGAGGGAAAAGCTAGGGCTATCTCTGTGTATGGATTTTTAAACATTGCCAGAATTTATTTGAATAGATTGTCTCTGTATGCCACGAGCAAAAATGGAACTAAAGTATAAAGCAGCAAACTTTCTATTCATTGATCAAGTGTGGAGTAGAAATAAATAGCTGCAAAAGGGAGATCATTTTGTGTTCTGATGACAGAGATGTAGATTATTTTCAAATTTAAATAAGAACAATTGGGTAGCGTCTACTATAGATGTGGTGGTGTTCTTGTGGAACAATACCTGGAAGCCATTTCCTATGTAGGTAAAAATGAACTAAAGAAAGCTTATGGGGTGGGGTGGGGGTGGGGGCAGCGCCTGGGTGGCTCAGTCGGTTAAGGGTCTGACTTCAACTCAGGTCATGATCTCATGGTTCGTGAGTTTGAGCCCCATATCAAACTCTGCACAGTGTGGAGCCTGATTGGGATTCTCTCTCTGCTCCTACCCCACTTGCTCTCTCTCTCTATCTCTCTCTCCCAAAAATAAATAAATCAACTTTATTTAAAAAAAAAAAAAAAAGAAAGCTTATAGGGGTTTGCCATGGAATCAAGAAAACATGAGAATGGCTTCTTGGTTTTAGAGAATTTTTAGAATGTTCATTTTCTTATTTTATTGCAGTTAATGAGAGAAGAAAAATTATGGAGAACCGACTAAGAGTCAGGCACTGTGTTGGATGCTTTGTAAATGCCATTCCTTTTCATCCTCCCACTGATTTTTTTGAACTAACGGGTAATATTTTCCATTTGCAGATGAGGAAATTGGAGCTCAGAATGACTAATGAACTTGCCCAAATTCATGCAGCTACTAAATGGTGGAGATGGGATTTGAACTCAGGTCTTTCAGATTCCAAAATCCATGCTCCTCCAACATTGACTTAAATGCAAACAAAAGGAAAAAATCCATATTATGTGTATGTAAAATTCTACCAGTCTTCACTATTTTGAATTTTAGCCTTAAAATACAGAAAAACAAGCTTTAAGGATTAGGTTTCAAGAAGATTTCCAGTATTTCACCTGTGCATTCCTTTTCTCCGTTGAAAGAATATTCACTTCTTGAGGACAAGGTTATATCTTGTTTTACCTTAAATATCTGGCAAAAGGAGAACAGATGCAGATGATAATAGCATGAGTGAGGGCCAAGCAGTGTCCACAGGCATAAGGATAGACAAATATCCTTCAAATTTTCACCTAAATGAAAAAATGCCATATTAATGTTATTCCCCTTGCTGATTAAGGAAAAAGTCTGCAGATTTACCAAGATACTAATAATATCAGCAACCACTAATGTTAGCAAGCCCTTTCTTTATTCCAAGTACTTCTCTACAGGGAAGGCTTATTTACTAGTCTTATTTAATTTTTCAAAATAATTCAGTAGGGTAGGTACTACGATTAACCTCATTTTATAGGTGAGGAAACTGAAATCCATAGAGTTCAGGTAACTTGCCTAAGGTCAAATAGAATGTTCTAGATCCAGGATTCACACCCAGTCACTTAGATTCCAAAGTTCAAATTCTTAAACCCTGTGCTATTCTTCAATAAACTAAATGTATGGGCTTATTTTCCCTGGTAGGGTTGGTTCCTTGTCAAGATTGCAGTTCTTATGGGATTATTCTGATAGTGATAACCAGACTCTCTCTTCACCAGCTCGGTTTGATGGTGTCTAAAAACAAACTTTGGTTCCAAAGTTCACCAATCTATCACTACCATTATGCATCAAATATATGTTTTATCTTCAGAAAAAAGAAAGAAATAAATTCATCAATAACAAAGGTTTTGACCATGCTTCTCAAGCATGCAAAAATAAATTGAATGTTGGACTTGATAAGATGAAATCCTCATTGTTTATCTACATTCCTAAATATAAAAGTTATAACCTTGTGGCACATATTTTAATCACAGTATATGTAAAATAGTTCTTCAACATCCCATTATTTACAAAATGGGCAGATAATGGTAATCTTTAGTATTTCCTTTATTCTAACTTTTCAAAGTTTTGTCATTCCATTTTATTGATGGGGAAACTGAAGATTTAAGAGATTTGCTAACAACACATTTTACCAAATGATACCAAAGAAGAAAATACTAGCTAAGACTCATATACAAAAATACTGAAAGTATTTGACGCCCTACTTGGATGTCCTAAAAATTTTTCACCCAGGCGAAGTTTTATAAAACATCTTTTGTTGACCTTTATTTGCATGTATGTAGAAAATCCAAATTTTTTTAAAACCTATATTTTTAAAAAGTTACTCTTATTAGAATAAACAGAACAATTTTCTATGAGCCAATGCTTACTCTACACCTAATACTGTGTCAAATGCTTTTCAGACATTATTATGTTTAATCTTTATAGTAATCTTGTGATATAGGTATTATGTTCCTTATTTTAAAGAAGAAAATATGGTGTGGGAAGATTAGCAACTTGCTCAAGGTCATACATCCAGGAGGTGATAGAGCCAAGGTTTGATTCCAGATCTGATCCCAGAGCATAAGGTTTTTCTTTTATTGTACAACATTCACATTGGCCCAATTGTGTGAGCACCTCTAGCAAGAAGGCAGAAGTTTTATAAATGTCCTATAAAGCACAGAAAGGAAAAACAACTCCAAAGTGATCTGTTAAGATGGAAGTTTCAGAAACTCTAGATGTGGGCTTAAGTGTAAGACAGAAACTAAATCTCACTCCCAAATTCTCAGTGGGAAGGTATATCCAGGGTTGGAAAAAATGTTGACATAAATATTAGTCTGGATTCATGCTAGCATATATGATTTTCTCAGCATTTAAAGATATGAACTAAAAATGTTCGGCTACCCTGGATTTATTTTTCTTTAAGATGCAGAAGTAAACTGGTATGGAGTTTATAAGTAGGACTTAAAGCCATTCAAAAGTCTACCAAATTACAAAAAGAATTAATCATAAAAAGTCAAAGAACAAGGAAGCAGATGCAGCCAGTCTGGACTGCCATGTTTATCATAATGTGGATATGAAGGGACTAGACCATATAGGAGGCCAAATGGGTCCATTTCAAGTCTGGACAATCGTTCAAAGCCAATTGAGGTACACTAGACAGGTCGGAACTGGAACTGAATGGAATCAGCAAAGCCAGTATCATATATCTAAATATAGACAAAATGCATTTGGGTACAGACATATATTTCCAACACTCACGTTCTTACCTATGTCATCTAAAAAATAGCACTCTTGATGTTTAGGGCAATAATGTTTGTCTTAGAATCAGGCCTACCTTGGACTTTATCCAAAAAGAAGGCTTAGTTAAAAGTGCCTTGAAAAGACTTCATTGTGAGGTGACTTCCTATAAAAGGCAACCACCAGGATGGACTAAAGACAGTCTTGAGGGGCAAAGGTTGCCTTAAAATTTAAAATTAACATGAACACTTTTTTTTTTTTTTTAGATCAAAACTTTCCTTTTGCTGGAAAGGGAGGTGGGGCAATCAGAGTCTGGGCCACACAATCACTATGCTGATTGTTTACATAGTTTTTGCCCAGTTTGGAACAATGGTAGTGGAGAGTGTTTTGAACTCTGTTTACCACAAGTAACAAAAATCAAAATAAATATTCAGTTGGCTTCATAATGAGGCAAATATTTTCTGTATTATGTAGTAATAAAAGTCAGCATGCACTGTAAATAAAGTTTGCTCAAGGGCTCTGTGAAAAAAAAGCCAAATGTCGAATGACAGCCAGCACTTTACGACAGAGCAAAGAGAGCTGAGAAATTAGTCACAATCCCCAAAGCCGAATGCCCTAGCCTGTTTGGTTTGGTTCTCCTTTATTTTGTAGAAAGGGGAAAGTGTAAAGCGCCGGTAGGATTGGCGTCATGCCCTTGGTGTCATTACTCATTGAAATAATGGGGAAAATGAGTGCCAAACCTATGGGGAGGAGAGGAGGGAGGGAGACGCCACACAGACCTCAGTTCAGTATTTAAAAGCAAGAAAAGCAATGGCGTTGTCCCAAGAATCATTAACAGGGGAATCGGGCTGTTTGTTTCACCTGATGTGAAACAAAATGTCCCACAATTTTAAGTGTGTGCTTGGGGGCTTAGCAGCACACACGGTGGACGTGCCCTCGTGGAGCTCTCTGAATGTCTTTCTGTACATCCCTTCTTGAAAGAAGGCACCTTCCTCCTCAGAGTCTGACACACCTCTCTGCCAAATGGGTGGGCTTCCTTTCTCTACATGTGTGCCCCTCAGGGGCCTGATGACAGGAGCCCTTTAAACGCAGAAGAGCCCAAACTTTGATGTGTAAAAAATAGCAGGTGTCAGGTACACATGGCTTTGCACTTGTGGGATGTGAGCAGTTGAGTCTGGTTTATAGGTTTCAATCCACAAAGCTTTGAAAATGTTGGAAAACATTTTTCAGGACTCCAACAAAACAAGAGGCTTTACGCTCCCTCTCTCTCTGTCTCGTTCTTTCTCTCTCTCCCTTCCTCCTCCTCTCCCTCCCTTCTTCCCTCTCTCCCATATACACAAAGCATTTGACCAGAAAACAAGAGAGAACCAAAGTCGATTAATAAACAAAACCCGAAGCCTCAATAATAAATCCTTTTATAAATTTCTGAATACCCAGTTAAGAATCACTCTGGCTGTTTTGTTCTTTTATGATGCTTTTGTTGAGCTGCTCAGGAAGAATGTCAAGACTGAGCCCTGGAGAAAGGAGCTTGGCATGGACAGTTAAGGCTCTGCTGTCAGCCAATGTGGGAAGGACACAGGGCACTGAATGAGCTAGTCATCCGCTCAGTGTCCAGGGAAAATTATTGCTATTGTAATCGCAAACTGAGAAGCTTGAAAACTAGAACAATGAGACCAGGGCCAAATGTCACAACGGCCAGGGAGAAAAGGGAAAGAATTATAAAGGTCATGACCTATCTTTCAAAATTTTTAATTTCCAACTACCTAAAAGAATTTAGAAAAATTACCTACCATGGGCACATTTTGAAGTTACTATTTAAAAGTTGTCATCAGAAGGTAAAACAGTTGCAAAAGTTATGGTATCTGGAGGATTACAAATATTGACAATTCTAGATGTTTCTACTGGAATCTTAGTACTATGCCAATTAGACTCATAACTGCCCATTAAAAATATATACTGGCCATTTATTTCATTCTTTTTCTCTTTCAGCTCATATTACCCTAATGTAGTATATTTAATGATTGAAAGTTTTCCTCTTTCTAAAAAATGAAAAAGAACTAATGATCACCAATAATCATATGTGCTACAAAAACAGAAATATGTATATAAAATGAAATTTAGTTTTTGTTAAATTTTCTATGTTCACAAGTCTCTTAAAAAAGCTTTTTCTGGGCAATGATATTATTTCCATTAACAGTACTCCAACAATAACACAAATAATACAAATTTTGTTAAGTAATATGTTTTATTGAAAATACTGCTCTAAATGGGATATATGGAGCTTTTTCTTTTCCAGAATAGTTCATCTATCAGCAGATAAGTATCATTTATTGCTAGAATCAGATGGGGTTACTCAATCCTATTTCTAATACTCACATTTATTCACATAAGCACTAAAGAACACTGATTACACAAAAGGAATGAATTTGAAAGTTGAAGGTATTTTGTAAATAATGTGACTCAATTCTTTGAACTTCTGAATTAGATGCCAGAAATCACTTAGTAATTAACCATCAAAACTTATATTTAATATTTTATTAGATGACAATCCAATTATATCATTTAAAAGCAAAGAATTATAAATGGTTTGGCAAAATAATTTGTAACACTAGAGCCATTTACCTTCTCAGTTTCTGCTTTACCAATACTTATCCAATGATTACTAATCATACCTGTTGCTCTTCTTCTTAGAGGCACCTTGTTTAACTTAATATATTCAGGAAGAATTAGCAAAATTAAAATATCATTAATTTAATGTAGCTTTGCTAGTATAATACATTTTCAAAAAATGGTATTATCACATCCCATGTTTTAAATATATTATTGTCAAAACCTTATGGTTGCAAAACATATATCTGATACAGGACTTGTATATGTGAGAATATATGAGGACCTCTCAGAACTAAGTAATAAGAAAACAACAACCCTTGGGGCACCTGAGTGGCTCAGTCAGTTAAGCGTCTGACTTCAGCTCAGGTCATGATCTGATAGTTTGTGAGTTCAAGCCCCACGTCGGGCTCTGTGCTGACAGCTTGGAGCCTGGAGCTAACTTCTGATTCTGTCTCTCTCTCTCTCTCTCTCTCTGCCCCTCCACTGCTCACGCTCTGTCTCTCTCTCTCTCTCAAAAATAAATAATAAAAACATTTAAAAAAGAAGAAGAAAATAACAACTCAATAAAAATTGGACAAAAGATCTAAACAAACACTCTGCCAGAGAATAAATACAGGTGGCAAATTGGCACATGAAAAGATGTTCGACATCATTAGTAAAACCACACTGATACACTACTTCAGACCCAGTAGAATGGAGAACACTTTAAAAACTGACAATGTCAAGTGCTGTCAAGAGTGCAGAGAAACTGAAACTCTCTTACACTATTGTGGGAATGTGAAATGGGATGGGCACTTTGGAGAACAGTTTGGCAGTTGCTTACATTAAGTTAAAAAACACTTAACCATAGGGGCGCCTGTGTGGCTCAGTCGGTTAAGCGTCCGACTTCAGCTCTGATCACGATCTCGCGGTCCATGAGTTCCAGCCCCGCGTCGGGCTCTGGGCTGATGGCTCGGAGCCTGGAGCCTGCTTCTGATTCTGTGTCTCCCTCTCTCTCTGCCCCTCCCCCGTTCATGCTCTGTCTCTCTCTGTCTCAAAAATAAATAAATGTTAAAAAAAAAATAACCATAAAACTCACTACTCACTACTCCCATTCCTAGGTATTTATAAGAGAAATAAAAATATATATCCAGGCAATATATATCCAGGCAATTATATATATAGGAATGTTTGTTGCAGCTTTATTATCATTCAAAACTGGAAACAACCCAAATGTCCATCAAGCAGTTAATGAATTAACAAATTGTCATAGATCCATAAAATAGATGTATATTCAGTGATTAAAAGGGGAGAGGATTAACTACAAAGGGACATAACAGAACATTATGAGGTGATGGAAATAATTCGTTGTCTTGATTTTCATCCTGGTTACACAACTTACATATGTCAAAACTAACAGAATTGTGTACCTAAAATGGATGGGCTTTACTGTATATAAATTATACATCTATAATTTAAAATAAGAACCAAAGAAACCAAACCACATTTGTAGCTACAAATTTAACTCAGTTAATGGGAAAATATGTGCCATATAACTTAATCATTAAAAGCAGCCAGAGAAAGTCTGACTTCATTTTTTAGTGGAAATGGATGTGTTTGTTAATACTTAGCTACGTGAAAACCATATCACTTTTTAATCCTAAGAAGATTCATTCATTCGTTTATCCATCTATCCATACATATATACATACATACATACGAACAAACACACCATGAAGAATTTCCTGCGACCTGGATAAAAGTTGATGCCCCTATGATATAACTTACCAAACTCTCTTTGCTTTGCTCTCACTCAGTGCCCTCTGAAGTGATTTATTCTTTGACAATAGTTGAAGAATGGAAGAGGCAATATGGTTAAATGAAAATTTTCATGATTCCCATTGCCCACTATATAATACATTTGTATTCAAAATAGCTTAGCATTGACCAAAATATCCTTTTTTTAAAACTTTGTCTTTGCAGAAAACTGCACAGAACAGGGAAAGACACGGACTCTAAGTGTGGGTTTTTGGTACTTTCATTAAAGGAGGTTTCACTGAAACCAATATTTTGAATCATTCTTTTGTTTGGTGATCCTATTTTTATACCCTGGGGTAACATACCAATGTAAGTTTCAGGTACTTTTGAAAAGTCAAATGTGCTTTAAAATGGGGAACTGGGATAGGAGGCTATTAGAACACCATAACTGTATGTGCATTTTCCCATATTCAGTTTTAGGAAAAAGTATATACAGAAGTTGAGAATATGGACATTCTTCCTCTTAATCATGTTTAAATATTCTCTGGAAAGACTTTGGGTACCTTCATGCCTACTCAATATGAAGATCAAACTCATACATCGATTTTTATGGTAGGAGAACCACATATAATAACCTGGTGTCATTATATGCTGTGTATATATATGTGTGTGTATATATTTAACCTACCTCATTATTGGTTCAGAGATGATTTCATGTTTGTATTTTCCCTTTGATTTTACACCTGGAAAATGAAGTGCAGCTCTACCTATCTAAGTGAGGTTCTTGATGTATATCTCCTTTATGGTGACATGAATGGAAAGAAAACAGTAATTACGTTACTGAAACTATGATTTGAGCAACTTTCAGAAAAGCTATTGCCACTTACATAAGTACTAGCTTAAAATTTGTATGACTCAAACAGCTCTTGTGTAAACATATTTGTTTATCTAGCTTCCCCGGAAAAGAAACCTTACAAGTTTCAGCTCCATGTGTTATTAATTTACTGTATCTGAAGTTGTCATTTCATTGCATGCAATTCTTCAAGCCTGTAAAAATGGAGACCAGTGATCTGATGTAAGTGTCCCAAATACGTCCCAGGAATATACATACCTATCTCTCTCAGTGATAACTCAGGCTTGCATTTTGTGCCTCAGGCCAGGAATCCAGAGAAAAAAAATGCTCTAATCCTATTTTATCTCTCATTATCTCTGGTTCTCAGTTTTTCAACTACCTTGTACTTTTTCCCTTCCTTTTTAAATAAATGGAGCCAGAACGAATGAGAATTTAAGATTTCACTGTGTTTTATGAAATAATTACCCCACACAAAATTGAAATTTGATGGAAATTGATATTTATGATCAAATAAGGTAAATGATGTCAAACTTAACACAAAATCAACCACATTTACATATCTGTGTACTCAAAGATACACACAAGCTTTTCAGGGCTCCTAAACTTTCTTTCATTAATGCTTCCAACATGGAGGTAAGAACAAAATAGAATTTTGTGTTTCACCTATTTCACTAATGCTGCAATGTTGCCTCTTTGTACAATTCACAGGAAGTGGTTGTGTGTACAAGCTATCTATGTGCCCAATTGATTAGGACTTTTATTACATCACTTCCTATGGATCTCTGAAATTTATACTATATTGAAAACTGTTTAATCCATCAAGTTAAAATTACTGTTCTTTGCAAAGTAAGCTTTAGGTATGAGAAATTTAATATGGAACCTGATAGCCTCCTACTTATTAACATTATAATTTCTTTCAATGTTTTACTGCTTGCTTATAAATACATTTTTTGTTAAAACAGAATAGTGCATTCATAGTCACGACTGTATACAGGTACAAGTTGTTCACGTTTCTCAAACATTTGGAAGAAATACAAACAAAAACCATATGTTTTAAATATTCCACAGAATACCTTTCTCCCATTTGCTTGTATGTTGCAAATGTTTTTTAAGCTGGTACTTTTCCCAAGGAGTACCACTTACCCTCCAGTCTTATGGCAAGTATCCCTCTCTCTATATATACATTATATATATATATATACACACACACACACATATGTATGTATATATATATATATATATATATATATATATATACACACACACACACAGATACACATTCATGAATGCATTTGTCACTTAAATATAATTTTTTTAAATCTAACATTAGTCTCTTAATCTTTAATTTTTTAATGTTTAATCTGTAGAGCAGCCATCCATGCAGATCTCAAAATCTCATAAGTATCTTATAAGATGGTAGGCAAACTTGAGAGGATATCTAGTCCACTCCTTTTTCAGACCAAAGTGTTCTTCAACTGATCCAAACAAATGAGAATATAATTGGTTTTTCAAAAGCAATGACTTTTAAAAATTTTTAGGCATGAACCTAATCTAATACAAATTGTCAACCCTCTTCCCAGAAAAAAAAGTGTGCATGAGTGTACATAGGCCCACAAAATGTTTCACTGAACTTGGCAAAGATCACCAAAACCATCCATGTGGAAGGGGTTCAAAGATCTTTAATAGCTTCTGTTTTAAAGTTTAAAGAAAGAGACCTAAAATGCTTGCTAGGTAACTTGCTCTGTTTTGGATACCTTATAATCCAAAAAGTCTTATCTTTAACTAAAAGCTCTCCCATTTCAACTTGTTCTCTTCATAGAGGTCATAAAGAACAGCTAGTCACCATTACCTTTCATACTCTTAAAGCCATATTAAGCCACACCTTGGATGTGTCCCTCACCAAGATAAATAATCCCAGCCAAGTAATTCCATTTTGGCTATACCTTTTCTCAGAGGCCCCATTATTCAATTCTTAATCATCTTTGTTGACTTCCTCTGAATAGTCTTCAAGTTTTCCATACTCCTCTGAGATTATTGAGCCTCTTATTCCTCAGACTATAGCAAAGGTCTGTGTAAATGGCCTTAGTGCTCAACAAGCCTTGCATAACCCAACTGTCCTGAGCATGGTGGATGTACCCTTTTCCTGCCATGTTGGAAGTTCTAAGCTAACAAATTGCTGTAAATTTCATCAGTGGTACTCTTGATTGCTTGATCTACTAGATTTTCCTTTTGGGATACATGATATTTTTTACCTTGGCCGCCAAAGTTGTGAGCTGCACTATTCAGCCATTTCCAGAACTCCAGGAGCATTATTTACAGCTTGAACAAGGTTAAGGGAGGTCCTTCCCTTAGTTCCTAATGGATCCATTTAAAATAACATATGAACAAATGGGGCGCCTGGGTGGCGCAGTCGGTTGAGCGTCCGACTTCAGCCAGGTCACGATCTCGCGGTCCGTGAGTTCGAGCCCCGCGTCGGGCTCTGGGCTGATGGCTCAGAGCCTGGAGCCTGTTTCCGATGCTGTGTCTCCCTCTCTCTCTGCCCCTCCCCCGTTCATGCTCTGTCTCTCTCTGTCCCAAAAATAAATAAACGTTGAAAAAAAAAAAAATTTTTAAAATAACATATGAACAACTTTTACTACTTGATTTCTTTTCTTCAGTTAACACATCTCTATTTCATTTTCTTTTCAAGTTGGAAGATGTTTTAGTACTGCTAACTAAATGCCAGTGCTCACACCTCCTTGCTTAATCTCCCTGGAAACCTTGGCTACCTCCTTATTCATTGAGATGCTGGTTCAAAGGTCACCCCCTCAGTGACCACTTCAATTTCAGCTTGTACCCCAGCTCTACCAGGAGGTCAGTCCTGTTTTCTCTTTGTCAAAGCACTTGCCACTATCTGAAATTATACTGTTTATTCACCCATTTAATTTTTTTTCATACATTTTCCCCTGACTAGCGTAAGCACTGCAAAACCAGGGATTTTCCTGGCTGTCTCATTTATTCCTGTAGCATGTAGAACAGTCCCTGACATATACCAGCCTCTCAGTAAATGTATATATTTTTGTATGTGTCTTAAAAGAAACTGTCTCGTCCCGCATTTATCATACTTCACAATCATTAAATTCCATGTCTTTATGAAAAACTTCTATTTTTCCATGTACTTTATGTGCATAATTACTTATTATGTTAAAGTGCTGTGGACTGTCCAGTTATTGAGCTAACTTTGAGGTTTTACTTTTTAAAAACACCCAAAAAATGTTTTGATAAATAAAAGGAGATGGAAATACTGACTCACCAATTAAAGTAAAATCATATTACAGGGGAAAAAAAGTTATGTAAGATATACACCAAGATGAAGACAAGAATTTCTACATGAGGTGTTTTCACTTCTATAATATGTTTCCCTGTCCTCAAGAAGCCACCATGGGTTCTTAGAAATCTCTTAGGCAGAAATACAAGATGCCAAAGGAGAAGGAAGAGATGAAGAAAGCTACAAAGTCTTTCTTTTTCCCTCAAGATGAAAACAGATTTCCTAGTTATACTTTTCTATATACATAATATATGTCAATAATAAAGGTTTTTAAGGAATCCCTTGGCTGGTCTATATTCTATCTGAGCTCACATATAATCACATTTGGGTGTAGCTGATATCCACCGTCCATCAGGGACAGAGTGGGGGTCTGCCTCCATCTCCAATCAAACCCATTAGATGGAAGAGTTTGGGTTCAGTGATCTTGGCTTCTGGTGTTCAAAATTGATGAGTGAGTTTGGTGCTGCTTTTCTTTGAGGAAAGAAACCTTCCCATTTACACCCTACCTCTTTGCTATGATTGCATAGGATGCTCATGAGATCTTCAGGATTTCATAGAACTAATTACAGAATTTGAAAGGACTTTGAATAGCTGTTTTTATTGGACTTGGAATGACTTTTTTCATTTAAACCAATAGTTTTCAAGCTTTTTTTAACGTGCTCCACAGGAAGAAGTACATTGTACATGGTAACCCAAATCACATGCCACTGAAATGCACACACACACACACACACACACACTCCTGAAATAAGTGTCATCAAACAGTACTTATCCTAACTATAGGAGATATATTAAATGTTTTCTTTTCTACTCTGAATTATTCTTTTTAACTTTTACTTTCAATGCTACTTGTTACACACCAAGTTGATTTCATGACCTACTGGTGGATCACTGCCCACAGTTGAACAATAGTGCTTTAACCATTTTGCAGAATGGCAAATGTGAGATCTGAGCACTTTGCCTAGTTTTTCCCTAACTTTCCATGACATTTAGTATCTTTTCTTTTTGGAGCATCAATCTTCAAACTCAGTTATGGTTCATGATAGGCTCTCTATGGCTTCTACAAGATTTTCAGAGCACCCTTAAAAGAAAAAGACTTGTTCAAAGCTAATACGCTATAAACAAGACTTGAGCCAGAATACGGTGAATCAGTGAGGAGTCTCTGTCCAATGACAATGAAAATTCTGAGTGAGTTACAAAGACACTACTTCCCCATGGGTAATTTGTTTTTAAAGTCAGAGTCATAAAATTTTAGAGGTAAAAGAGACTTTAGCAAATCTAGTCCAGCCCTTTGATTTTATGACAAAAATATTCCCATGCACATCCTGAGAAGTTCAGAGCATGGGTCTCATTCCCTTATCAACAGTATTTTAAAAAACAGTATTTGCTGCCATGAGCAGTTATATTTTGAACAAACAGAACTTTTATGTTTTCAGAAATCACACAGGACTAGCTTTTTAATGTTATATAAATAGTGGAATTATTATTTCTAGTATTTAAAGGGGGGATTGGTATCTTAGCTCTGTATTTTAGAAGTCACCTTAATAACTGAATTGTAGAAGCTTTATGTTCGTGATCCACACATCTGCCTAAGACAGTTATCCGATGAGCGTGGATTTTTTCAATATTTAGACATTTAACAGATAATATTTGAGAACTTATTATCTACTCTCAAGCATCTTATAGTAAAATACAAAATGCTTGTTTTTTATATTACAAATTATATTATCCAAGGAAATAATACATCATAAGCAACGTGTATTTCATTGGTCAGACTTTATTGGTATTTTATCAGACATATTTAATCTACCACTCTGGATCCTAGTTTCTTGATATGGACCTAGATCTTTCAAGTCCTCTGTTGAACCCAGGACCCTATCTCACTGGTTACTTTATTCATTAATAAATATTTATTAAATGCCTTACATGAATCAAGCACTATTATAGACACTGGAGTTACAGAGGTATATGAGAAAGACCAAGTCTCTGCACTCAGGGAACTTGCATACCAAAGGGGCTTATCATGAGTAGAGAAACCCCCAAGCTGGCTGAGTTAACCAGACTCTTTGGAAAAGTATTGAACTATGCCAACTTTTACAAAAATTTATTTCCAGATCTTCAGTAGTCCTACGGAGACAAGTGTTTAAGAAGTTGGATTCATTAGTCTATTTAAAAAGTTGTGAGTTCATTAGCCTGCATTGCTGGGTGTTTTGAAGTACAATCCCTAAGTAATATTCTTCCATTTGATTTTAATCCCTGTAAGTACATTATTATTAACCAACAAAAATTGACCAAGAAATGAGAAGGAAAGGGAGGGATAGAAGAAATGCAGGAGGAAGTCAGGCAGCAGGGGAGGAAGATACCCTCAGAATAAAGCACGAAAGTATAAAATTCAAGATTTGCTGATGATATTTTCAGAGTCATGACTGGACACAGTCACAAGGAAACCTACTAATGCTCACAACTCAAATAGAGTTGAATCTAGCAGAAGTGGGGAAACTGTTGGCACTCTTTTTCCAGAATTACATTGTTTTGATGATCTGACTCAAGTCTTAAGCATGACATTTCATGATCGGCTAAGCCTCGAAGCAACCACACCCTATTCTTGGCAAAAATACATATCATGTTACATTACCAAGGAAAACACAATGGAAAGGGCTTTTTTTAATAATAAATAAACAACACATCTTATTTATAAATCTTGTCAAGATTTTCAAGGACTTGCCTAGCTCCATGGTGAAACCCCTGTTTTCTGTGTAAGACATAGCATGCAGAGTAACTGCTTGAACGACAAGCTTCTTTTCAATTTCAGTGTCTTCAGCCCCAACCAAGAGGGGGACTATCCTCTTTAGTGGTAAAAGTAGATCCAGGTTTTATGGCTGGAGAGAGTCCAGAGCACTCAAAGTGAAGCAGACGGTTGTGAAGAATTATTTATGGCAGATTTTGTGATGCCTGTGTCGTACTCTGATTTAATAGGGGAGAAAATGAAATCTGAAGCAGAGTGAATTCAATTTCCAAATTTTACTAGGTGTACATGCAGGTTTTACACCAGGGTACTATCGTTACCCCCAGCTTCTTTTCATGACTCTCATTCTTTGTAAAAATAAGTTCTTCCTTGAACAGACCTGTGAAAATACTCTGTTGGGTCATCCACAAGAAGTCTCCAGGATAACACTTCGGAAGTCCACACAGTGGACCTATTCTATTGTGATACACACAGTGGATGACATCCCTGTCTATAATAAGCAAACTCATGTTTCAGTGGAAATCACCCCTCCAAAAGAAGGGGAAATAATTACAGAATCCTAAAGTAAATGGCACCACAGATTACTTTCGCCGTTTTGCCGACTCTTCATTAAAACGTTATATCGGCATGTGAGCAGTAACAGCCATTTAAAGATACCAAAACATGGTCATTTGGCATGGAAAATTAAATACATGTGTCCAATCTAATTTTAATAAGTGTAATTTTTGAAGCAAGTCTTGATTATTTTCCCACACCTCATCTCCAAAGGGAATATTGTGAATACAAGAAAGTTGCATAAAGAATAAGCAAAATAAATCATACTGTTAAGAAACATAATACATAAGTGTACAGACTTTCATAAGTATTTTATCTTATATTATTTTTCTCTTCATTAAAAATGTTATAGTAGGGGCTCCTGGGTGGCTTACTCGGTTAAGCATTTGACGTCGGCTCAAGTCATGATCTCGCGGTTTGTGGGTTTGAGCCCAGTGTCAGGCTCTGTGCTGACAGCTCAGAGCCTGGAACCTGCTTCCAAATCTGTGTCTCCCTCTGTCTCTGCCCCTTCCCCGCTCAAGTCTGTCTGTCTCTCTCTCCCTCTCAAATATAAATATTCAAACATTTTTTTAAGTTATAGTAAATATATCTCGCATAAAATGTACCATTTTAAATACTTTTTAGAGTGCAGTTCTATGTCATTAAGTAGATTCAAATTATTGTGCGTTCATTATTACCACCCATCTTCAGAATTCTTCATCTTTCCCACCTGAAATTCTATACCCATTAAACATGAATTCCCTATATCTACCCCTTCCCAGCTTCTGATACTTTGTCTCCATGAATTTAGCTGCTCTAAGTACTTCATATAAATGAAATCACACATGTGTTCAAGTTTCATCCATGTTGTAGTTTCATCCAAGTTTTCATCCATCATCTAGAATTTCTTTCCTTTTTAAGACTAAATCATATTCCATTGTATGTATGTACCCTGTGTGCTTATCCATTCATCTGTCAATAGAAACCTGCGTGCTTGCACCTTTTGGCTATTTTGAATAATGCTGCTGTGAGCATGAGTATACAAATATTTGTCTATTTTCATATCTTTGGGGTATATATTCAGAAGTGGGATGGCTGGATCCTATCATAATTCTATGTTTAAGTTTTGAGGAGTCAGGCTTATGCTTTTATAATAATTCATACGTTCAACAAACATTTATTAGACTCTTACTGTGTGCCAGGTAGCCATGGCAAAAGTTGGGAATGAACAGACAAGACACAAACACCGCCTTTAAGACTGACAGCCTAATGTTTGAGTGGTTTGCTGTTGTTCTTTCTTTTGATGGTGGTAATAATTTACAGTTGATGCATTAACTCTTTCCCAGGCTTCTTGAGACCAGTAATATATTTGTACAGTATATGGCAAGAGTGCCCTCATGACCCCAACCTTCACTAACTTGAGGCTTTGAGCAACTTTGACAACTAGAACCAGATGGAAATAGTACATTGTCCCATATGTCAGGTGAATCAGGACATTGCCAACCCCTCCCCCACATACATCATCTGTAATAGTAGCTTCAGGAGATAATCATTTCAGCGAAATCAGAAATTAGATTAATGGAACCTGTACAAATGAAATGTAGTAGCATTGTATGAATTCTAAGGTACTATATTTGATTATGAAGGAGCAAATTTTTCCATTCAAATGGCATTATACCAGTGGAAGTACCACATAAGAAATAATAATCGAGTTTGAATAAATTTTCTTAAATAATTTTAAAGTTTCTCCAAATGACTAAAGAAAATAAAACATGAAGCTTAGAAAGGGTAGGATAGCCTTGGAAAGTTTAATAAATCATGAAGGCAACAAAAATGAGTTTAATCGCCATAAGGATAAAGAAAAACATTGTTTTCATCTGTATGAAATCACTCTCTTATTCCATCACCTCCCTTAAAGTGCCCCGTAGATGGTTTCTTTTTTACAATCACAATGTTTATTTTATATGCTTCTACCCTACCTCTTCCAAACAAATCCAAAGGTTGCTTAGAGTAAAATTGCAATGCATAAAATACCAAACCACTTACATGGAATAATAGAATGTAAAAATCAAGAAAGAGTAAGAAAATGTTTAAAAGCCATAGGCTGAGGAAATATCTAACCATTGAGCACAAATTTTCGTTCTGACCCTCCTAGTAGCCAAAGCAAAGATAGAAACTCAGGGAGTTTATATAGTTCTCTTTATCTAAAAAAAGGAAACATACCCACCTTTATTTAGTTCTCTTTATCTAAAAAATGAAACATTCTCACCTGTCAAAGACATGCTTTTTGTATTTGACCATTACATTCCAAAAATTTGCCAGGGGGATTCTTATATAATTGGATTACATAAGCAAAACTGTCCTAGGTAATTTTAGATCTTGGGAGTGGTACACATACACATTTCTATAATGGCCATTAGTCAAAGCCAGAGGCATGATGTTTATTCATAGATCCTAAGCTGACAGAAGACTGTATAACTTGCCTATATATTTAATGGTTTTGTATAGTCCTGCCACCAATTACTGTGTTAAAACACACATGCTGTATTAAACGCATTTCTTCCTCTCATGAAAGTCTGGAGGTAGCTAGTCTAGGAACACTATGATGCTTCAGAGTGTCAGGCAGTCAGGGCCCTCTTTCTGGTGCATAGTATCCCCTCCAGATCACCTCATGGTCCACGTTCCAGTCTTCCCATTATCATTCCAGCCACACAGAGGAGGAAATGGTGAAGCAGGGGATGCCCCTCTGTTTAAGGACCTCACTTGGAACTACGTCCACAACCCCTACTTACATTTCCTTAATTAGAATTTTGTCAAACGGCCACATATAGCTGCAAGAGAGGCTAGGAAATATGTCTCTTCTCACTGGGCATGTATGTTTATTAGCAAGGCAGAAAAAGATATTGGGAGACAGCTAATATTTCTGCCACAGGTATGCTATTTAATGTTTTGTCCCTTAAAATGTAGGCATAACTTTAAAAACCAATGTATTGAGAGAAAAAGTAGATGCCTATGAGTACAGTAAATATTCTACTTACAGGGTCATCTGAGGGTGATGGAGCATTTTTATTACAGTCTGAGTGTGATAGGAAATCAAAGGAGACATACAGAGTGAGGTTGGAGTTGGGGAGGGCAAAGAGAAGATACGTGACCAAACACCCAAACCAAAAGCTAGGCCTGTAGGACTATTCGGAGAGGAATGTGCCTCTCTCAAACAGATCTTGCCCAAATCCTCACAGTCATATCCCTTGAGTCTTGCTGCCTCTTTATTTTACACAGCCCAGACATGTCCCCATTTATATTCCTCCGAGAGGTAAGATCAAGTGACATGCATCAAACTTATCTTGCTGGCCTTGAAACCTCAAGACTAGGACCTGTGTCCCCTCCAGCTTCTTCAAAGGGCGTTTGTGACTAGGTCACACCCTACAATCCTAACTAAGGAATGGGGGTTCTCCCCTTTATCCTTAGAATCCTATACTGTCTCGTAACTACAGTTTCTGTTCTGGGAACCGATGTTGGATTTTAACTTCTAGAAAATGCATGGGCAAGAAAGATAAATCTGTAGATTCTTTTACCTATTTCTCCCAGTTACACCCACTATTTCCCCCTCAGGACACCTGCAGATTGGTAACTTTTTGTTGTTGTTGGCTTGTATTCAATTCTCTATGTCATTACCATATGTAATATTTTCTCTTTTTGCCATGCTTACCAAGATCCAAATTCCTTCACGAAAGTCTTTTCAAAAGAAAGAACAGCCCATCACATTTTGAAGTAGGAAAGATAAAACATCCAGTTTTACCTACAAATTCCATGCCCTTTTCAGAAAGTTAAAAAAGGAACTATACTATAAATTATTTTTAATTATAGATTCTTTTTCAGCATTCCATTATTTCATAGTTTTTCGAGTTTCTTTGACTATGTTTATAATTGTGATATGAGATAATCTTCCTAACTTAACAGAGAAACCATTCATCCTGCTGGTATGAGCAAATATAACAGCACATAACAGAAATAAAATTGAAGAATACCCAATAATCTATTTTATTTTAGAGGAAGAGGACTCTGATTTTCCATGGTTTAATTGCTATTCTGAAATTCAAATTTGATTTTATCTTTAATTTCCATTTTTCCTTAGTTTTCGGAGACTCTGTTTTCTTTTGCCATTCTCCTGCTTGGTTTTTTCCCTCTTTTCTTTTTTCCTGACACTGTATCTATAGCCATAGCCGAGGTCAATTCACATGCTTAATTTGACAAGTATTTATCTAATGCCAATTATATATGAGGCTTTGTGGGGGAGCTATCTGAGCTACATCCCAAAGGTTAACAAGGATTTGAGCAAGACAGAGATGGCAGGGAGGACCTTACAGGCAGGAGGGACTGGAAGCATAAATACACAGGAGTGGAAGGACTTGGAGTATTGGAGTAATATCAGGTATTTCAATTGAGCTGGAGCATGACTTTCTATTATCCTGGGACTACAAACAGATCAGGGAGGTCCTTGAATGCCAAGCAGAGGAATCTGGCTTTTACCTTTTAATCCCTCTCTCTGTATTGTCTATAAATCTGTTAACACCCCTTCACCGTATTGTCTGGCTCTGGTATAATTATTTTATCTGTGAAGAATGATGTCATGGAAATAGTACTGAACTAAGAATCAAGGGCCTAGGATTTATATATTACACTTGGGTTTAATATGTGGATATTACAACCATAATTCAAACCTCAGCAATTAAACTGGTATCTATGTCAAAAAGCCTCTAAGAGACAGTTTATCTGTTTTCAGAATTATTTATTTATCAAGCATTGCACACAGTAGGTGTTCAATAAGTGTTTGTTGAAGCTAATTCAAACTTCTGCGATCCATAACATAGCCCTAGCAATGGAGAAAAAGGGGGGAAGAAGGACCGCCAGTTTGAAAGTAGTGAATAATTCTTTCCTCCTGATGCAGTTCAGTGCTCTGCTATGAGTTTGTTTGTTTATGTTTGTTTGTTTTTTTTTCAGAGCAGGGGGAGGGAGTCCTAGAATTAGAATCTAGATTATGATAATAATTTTTCCCAGAATTTTATCAGAATTTTCAAATACATAGAAAAGTTGAAAGACATGTACAAGGGATACTCATATACCCACCAACTAGCATGGTAATGTTTCACTGATCTCTTACCTTGTACTGAGCTATACTCTACAAACCCCTTGCCCCACTGCCTACAACTGCTCTGTGGTGCTGACCATTATTCTCATCATATAACAGTTTAAAACAAAAACAAACAAAAAAGCTAGGCTCAGTGACTTTCAGAAATTCATTTCCCTAAAGCTCTCCTGGTAGTAAAGGGAATAGCTAGAATCTGAACACTCCAGTTTCAAAATCTGGGTTCTGTCCACTGCACGAAGAGCCTCCAGAATTCCTCTTTGCTGCTGGCCAGGGTCACAGATGCTAACTGAATACCTACGTGAGAAGCCCTGAATTAAGCACTGGAGGCAATGAGAAGAAATGTAAGCTGAGGCTCTTAGTACTTTAGGCAACTCAAGATGAATCAAATCAAATTTTAAAATTTGTTGAGTTCCTGACACTTTGTGGGGAGAAATCAATGAGGATGTGATCTGAGACTGTGGGACAAAGAAGTAAAAAACATTTCTTCTTTAAGCAGCCTGAAATAGTGGGTCAGGGTGAGTAAAAGCCTTGGCCTTACATGTTCCTCTTTCTCTCTGCTTACTCTGTCCTCCTCACCTGCAAAACTTTTCCCGTTTTCTTATCATCTCTTGAAAGTCTCTGTTTATCTTAACACAAAAGACAACAGATGTTGGTGAGAATGTGGAGAAAGGGGGATGCTCTTACGCTGTTGGTGGGAATGCAAACTGGTGCAGACACTTTGAAAAACAGTATGAAGTTTCCTCAAAGGGTTAAAAATAGAACTACGCTACAACCCAGCAATTGCATTAGTAGGTATTTACCCAAATGATACAAAAATACTGGTTTGAAGGGGCACGTGAACCCCGATGTTTATAGCAGCATTATCAACAATAGCCAAATAATGGAAAGAGCCCAAATGTCCATCAGTTGATGAATAGGTAAAGATGTGGTATATATACACAATGGAATATTACTCATCTATCAAAAAGAATGACATCTTGCCATTTGCAACAATGTGGATGGAGCTAGAGTGTATTATGGTAAGCGAAATAAGTCAGTAAGAAAAAGACAAGTATCGTATGATTTCACTCATGTGTGGGATTAAAAAACAAAACAGATGGACATAGGGAAAGGGGGAAAAAGAAAGGGAAGCAAACCATAAGAGACTCTTAACTGTAAAGAAAAAACTGAGGGTTGCTGGAGGGGAGGTGGGTGGGGAATGGGTAAATGGGTAATGGGTGATGGGTATTAAGGAGGGCACTTGTGTTGAGCACCGGGTGTTGTATGTAAGTGATGAATCACTGAATTCTACTTCTGAAACCAGTATCACACTATACGTCAAACAACTAGAATTTAAATAAAATTTTCTTAAAAAGAAGAAAAATACCAACAAAAGCAAAAAAGTCTCTTTATATCTCAAGGTGTTTTTCAATTTCTGTTTCTTCCATTTCAGTCCCCCTTACTGAGTCCTCAAACTAGCAATGATCTCTCCCATCTCTGAACTATAGCCCTCTGCTCTACAAAGAGGCAGGGTAGATTAGTGGTTAAGAACACAGATTCCCCCTGAGATCCTGACCCTTCCCCTCTGTGGGTACGTATTCTTGGAAAATTAATGAATTCTCCATGCCTCAGTTTTCTCCTCTGGTAAAGGGGATATTATCAGTCAAGGATTCTGTTTCGGAGACTAGAATTTCCTCTTGCTAATTAAAGCAGGAAGTGTTACATTATAAAGGAATTCATTAACTCACAAAAAGTTGGAATTGCCAACAAAAAAAGACTAGTTTGAGTTTTCTGAAGATTCCCATGCTACTCTATTCCATACACCAGCTGGATGGAAATGTAAGGGCTGTATGTAAAAAGTCTTCCCACCTTCTCTGATCCAGCTGATAAACTGCATTCCCCAAGATTGCCTCTTATCACCCACAAAGGCAATGACTGGTTGTCATGGTTGCACACAAACTGCCTTACTCTTTAGCCATTTTGGCAAGCAGAGAGAATAAAGTGTGGTCTCTGCCTCACTTCTTTTAAATCTTGTGGGACTGCTCCTGAGTAGCCAAATCTAAATTACCTCTGGTACCCTAGCTGCAAGGGAGTCCGGGAAATGTAGTTGCTAGGTTTCTGGCTTCTGCATTTCAGGAAGGCACTAGCTGGGACCAATATTGAGTACGAATCGACCATAAGTCATATCCATTTGAGAACAATAAATGTACCTCTCCCATAGTGTTATTGTGAGGATTATATGAAATAATAAAGTAGTTAGTACCTGGCACATGGGAGAACCTCAATAAATGCAACTATTTTCATGAGTTAGCATCTCAAGGGGTTGCCAGGTGAAAGACCTCAGAGCCCCGAATTGCTACCTGATAATAAGTAATGTGGATGAATGTGTTTAACAGAGAAGAGCACCAGTGTTGCTACCTATAAAGTGAGGATAATAATCACTCTCTACCTTACAGAGTTTCTGCTCACATCACATGAGGTCATGTGTGAAAGATGATTTGAAAACGGCAACAAACGTTCCAGTTGCTTTGGTGTTGAAAGGATGTTAGGTGAAATGGAGAGCTACAAACTCCTGGTCAGATTGCAGCTGTGCCCCTGAGAGTAGCAGTCAGCTTCCTGTAGTTTCATCTTCTTCATCCCCACGCTATGTTTTCCTCTTTTTAATTTTCAGAATTAGCCAGGGAAACTAAACCACTTTCATACATGCCTGTGAGGCTAGAAAGTCTCAGACGCTGCCGTTACCACCTCCTGCAAGAGGGGAGATGGGGTTCTACCGAGCTCACCAAGGTCCCCCACCCCTGAGTTCTTTCCAGAAGACCCTTTGCCCTCTCCACTCCACGAACTGCAACTGGAGGGCCAAGTGAGGAGGCCCAACCTCAGGAAGAGACAGGTGGCTCTGGCGCGGACGCTGTAATGCATTCTCCCCAGGGAGAGAAATTCGGAGAGTTTAGCTCACTCTTTCCTGCCATAAAGCACACTGAATGTTAACAGCTTGCTCCTGTCCAAGCTGGTGTTTTTTAAATTAAGTATTGTTAAATCCATACCATTTGGAATGATGCTTCAGACAGCCCTGACACTCTCTCTCTCTTGCTTCTGCTTTCATTTCACCTAATATATTGTACAGGGAGCCAGCCACCAGTATTATGGCAGCTGTGGCCCCTGCTGCTGCTCAGACACTGGTGAGACGGCTTTAATGTAGATACCTGAAGAGGGAAAAGGAGCTCGGCCAACGCCCTGCTCCCATGCCATAAGGGGCCTTCCCCAGGCCGCCATTAGTAAGCATCTAGATTACCTAGGGTTTTATGTTATTTTTCCTTGGTACTAGAAACAGTTTTAGAAATGACAAAGGTGGGAGACAGAGACACCGTAGATTTCGATAAGATACTTTCCATTGTCAGGTAACATATATCTATAGGAAAACCTGGGTAGCCTACCCTCTACTCCTTTACCTTCACTATAAATATTACCCTCCAGCCAGTATGACACCACTGCCAGCATCTGAAAGTGTCTATGTGGGTGTGTAGGTGTGTGTAGACACACATACATATATAGACATACATGTGTGTATACATAGGTGCACATACATATGCAGATATATATAGATGAGAGAAGAGTGATTTCGGGTCAGAAAATCCTAGTCAAAGGCCAGTTCTAGCCAGTGGGTCCTGGGGCAAGTCATTTAATTCCTCTGAGCCTGATTTTCCACATATATAAAATGGAGTGAGTACTTAACCAACGTCGCAGAGTAGTCATAAAAATGGGATTGCGAGTGTAAAACCATTTGCAGCCTTTAAAGATAATGACATAAAATCTGGTAATTATCAAAATTGCCTCATCCCCAAAACTTACTCTAGTCACCCTTACACAACTTGATTTTGTTCTCCTTTTTCTAACATTACAGTAAGCTTGGAGCTTGCCGTGCACTGTGTAATGTTTGACAACACAATCGCTTTCCCTAGTTTCTCTGGGCATCCCCAACAGGAAAGGAAATGCTATGAGCACTGGGACCAGAAGTGTGAGATATTGTGGTGCTTGTTCTCCAGACATTCAATGGGTAATTGAGGATTTGACTTAAGAATATTGTGACATCCAGCAACTTTATTGAGGCGAAGGGGACCATCATGTTATATGTCAGTGTGCCCATCAGAACTTCAAGGCAGAAATTGCTGACTCAAAATATCTAGATAATATTTATTTCCAAAGTAGGAAGGAATCTAGAAGAGCATACTAGTAGCTCTTCTTCTGCAAATGGTATCATATCATGACCACTGTTGCTTCTCTTCCTTTTCCTACCACCTGTTCATGCCTTTGGATCTGCCTATTAAGTGATGGTTATGCGTGAAGAGGGAAGGAAGAAGTGGTGTTCAATAAAATATTCCATTTTGTAGAACCAGTTGGAACTCTTTAGCTAATTAATAGAATAAAAATCCCTGCCTCAGAAAGCTCCAACTTGTAAGAGAGAGATAGCTTTTTTTTTTTTAATTTTTTTAATCTTTATTTATTTTTGAGACAGAGAGAGATAGAGCATGAACGGGGTGGGTCAGAGAGAGAGGGAGACACAGAATCCGAAACAGGCTTCAGGCTCTGAGCTGTCAGCACAGAGCCCGACACGGGGCTCGAACTCACTGGCCGCGAGATCGTGACCTGAGCTGAAGTCGGACACTTAGCCGACTGAGCCACCCAGGCGCCCCGAGAGAGATAGCTTTAGGAATGAAAGTTTATTTCAATCAGTTCATTTCTTTAATATAATGATTTCAGATAACACCAGTCAAGGCTTGTTTTAAAATGTTTATTTATTTATTTATTTTTTTTTTGAAAAAAAGAGAGCGAGAGAGGCAAGGAAGGTTAGAGAGACAGAATCCAAGCAGGCTCCATGCTGTCAGTGCAGAGCCTGATGCGGGGCTCAGACTCACAACCCACGAGATCATGACCTGAGCCGCAATCAAGAGTCAGATGCTTAACCGACTGAGCCACCCAGATGGCCCATCGGTCAAGCATTTTTACATCTACTCCTGGGTACTCTTCAGCTTATGAACATTATTAGCTGTTTTTTTTATAGATTTGTAAAACTGACCTCTCTGAAAGGGAACAACATACCTCAAAACAGGACCTCTTTGCTATGGGTTTGTCCTATCCATTTTTCTAAAGGGACAAGGTGGATCCTTATATGCCCTGACTCTCCTAACAGGTTGAAAATGGGCATTTCAAAGCTCTTCTGTCTTTAATTGGCATGCCATATGAAGTAAGTAACTTGATGTTAAACAAGCTAGCTGCTTTTCTTTACCTTGCTGAAAAGCAGTGCTGCAGGTATGTATGTAGACGGACCTGCCTGTACTCACACGCCCATTATGCGTAGAGCAGGTTTTCCATATTTTTGCATTTCATAACTTGTGGGTATTTTTTATTAATGGGAGGAAAGGACTTTAATTCTCATCGTCTTCTCCCTCCACCATGTACATTTCTGGGCTCTCAAAAAATCTACAAAGGAAAAACTTCCTGGTGACACACCTATGGAAATGGAAGGCCAAGTTCGCTGTTTCATTCTTTCAAACACTCCATGATTTTCTTAGCAGATAAGGAGAAAGACGTCCTTGTTTGACACTTGACACTTTTCTAAAACTGTAATAAAATCCTCCTCTGGTAGAGTCAAATCTTGATTGCTGGTGGATTAACCAGACTTAGAAGCTTCCTGACCTTCTCTTTGCTGTTGCTGGCCTTGCAGTCATTTCACTGCTCATTAGCACTTCCTCCAGAGCGTCTCCCATCCAAGCCTCTTGCAACAGTAGAAGGCAAGAGGAGGTAAAACTCACTTCAGCCTTTTCTGCTGTGTTATAGCAGCTCTGATAAAGGACATGGATAAGGACGAGGCTGAAACTGTTGGTTAAAAGGTTTGAGGATTAACTGAAGATTTAATTCATCCTTTCTTTCCCTCTCTCTGCCACAGTAGATAGTTGTGAGCTGGCACTGTGTCAAAACCAGGCTGCTCCTCAACCCCAAATTTCAGCCCCTTTCATCCCAGTCTTTGTTAAAGGGCTTTTTTTTTTTTTTAAACCAGGGGCTCTAAATTTCTAATTGTGCCTTTAGTGTAGTAAACCTTAGACATTTTAAATTGTCACTTTACAAAGAAGCAACTTGCTTTTTCTTTTCCCCGCCCCCGGCTCAAGTCATTAATGCCTAAAAGTAACTCATGTCACTATTTAGGTTTGGTGAGGAACTTCCAAAAACTTATATAGCCTCTTTTCCGAGTCAAGGGAGAAAATAAAGAGGAGCTTCACGGAAGAGGAATAAAGCAGTTGTGCAGAACACGTTTAAAAGGCACGTTAAGTCAGTTTTTGTCTATGGCTCTTTCCCTTTATGGCATATGTTATATATTGACAGGGATTAAGTTTCTCTCCTGAATGCAACAATACAGAGTCACAGGGAGCTACTGTACTTCCCAAAGCCACAGGCACCAGCACAAGCAAACGGCAAATAGAAAGGTATCTCACAAAGAACCAACCAGGTTAGTTAAAAGTAGAGGGCTTTGCTTCATCTTTTGCAATTCTGCACCTTTTGCATTTCTCTTCCCCTCTGCCGCGCGCGCTCTGCTCTCCTTTCTTTTTCATCCTGTTTCCCCTTTTTTTGCTCGCACTGTTACACTTTCTCTGTCCGCCACCCCCCCGGCTTTGTTATTCAGCACGTCTGATTAGCAGGAGCCTGATTGGCTGGCTGCCTGCTCCGAGAGAGATTCCATTCAGCTTACCCCCCACCCATCCACCCACCCACCCACCCTCGGTCAGGAAATGTGAGCAGGGCTGATGGAAGCTGATAGGCAGGGCTGGAGTGTTAGCACCAGTACTGGATGTGACAGCAAGCAGAGGAGCACTTAGCAGCTTATTCAGTGTCCGATTCGGATTCCGGCAAGGATCCAAGCATGGAATGCTGCCGTCGGGCAACTCCTGGCACACCGCTCCTCTTTCTGGCTTTCCTGCTCCTGGTAAATGCCTTTTCATTTCAATACGTTGCTATTGCCACTTAGCCTGGTTGCTGTTGGGGGTAATATGTATATATGTGTGTGTGTGTGTGTGTGTGTGTGTGTGTGTGTGTGTGTGTGTGTGTCTGTCTGTCTTTATCTTCAAACACCAGGTAAAATAATTTACATGATTTTAAGAAAAGGAAAAACTTCTTTCAGAACTTTAACCCCCAACTTCCCAAGCTAAGTAAGGTCCGCAAGACTCTGTGGGATGATACATAATAATATTGAGACTCAAACTTTGGGATATACTGCCTAGCGTTCTGAGCTGGGGACTGTATAAATGGCGGTGTGTATGCTTGGAATTTGAATAAGGGACATCCTGAAATCAAACTCACTCACTGTGGTGTTCCTGGAATTTTTGAAGGATGGGCTGTAAGGGGCTTTCCCCACTGCCTTTTACGAATCCTTCTCTGGCTGTGCACATGTGCTAGGGAACCAGGTAAAAGACGGAATGAGAGCCCGTTTGCAGCCAGCCCAGATTATAGCTCATAATTACTGTAAGTCCTCTATGGATACAAGTTAATGCTAGTATTTATGAATTGAGGATTATGGTCTTTGATCTCAGATCTGCTTTTAAAGAAGAAGAAAATGCTGACTTTTTGTGTGTGTCTGCTTTCCATAATCACAGTGATAAGATGCTCTGCTCTTGAACATCAGCACACATTGCATTTTTGACTCGAAGTAAATGTTCCGTTGTGACTCATACTTGGTTTTATGGGCAGAAAATGAACATTTACTGTCCAAAAAAAATCTACACTCAAAATATTAATAGCAATGCACATTTTTTTAAACCAGAGTGTTCTGGGCAGGCAGCTTCATAAACCTCATCTGAAGGTTTGATTCCAAAATTTGCACACACTGATTCCAAACAAACGTGATTGTAGCTCTCCTTGTCACATTTATAGCATGCCAGCGCTTCCTCAATAAGGCAAGAAGGGAACAAGGTAAAAATGTAACGAATATATAGGTTGCATTGATTCGTTGATGCTAAAGGAATGTTTTGTTCTGATTAGACTCTGACAAATTTCATCTGAGCTATAATTTTGAACAGAGGAAGCAAGCCATTTGGTATAAATTGAAAAACTCCAAAAAGATTCATCAGATAGAGTAATCAGACAGTGTTTAAATATTTTATACATTCCCACCTCTCATTTGCATCATTGTAGCCAAGAAATCATACTGCTGCACTGCAAATGCTATAAATATAGAAATGTATTTTCAGGTTTTCAGACATTTAAAGGCCAACTGAATTTTAAGCATGAATAGACTATAACTTTAAGCTGTTGTGAGGAATATAAAAAGCAGAATGTTTAGGTGTGCTTTATGACTAGTGGAGCAAGCAATTTATGAAAGGTGTCTCATTTTTTCCATATGGGACGTGTTACTTATATACACACCATTAGTTTGCCTCATCTTTCCTTCTTCGTGATTTTCAACAAGCGTGTGTTATTCCCCTAATTTAATTAAATCACAAGGTCAATTACCAGTCCACATTACTTTTTTGCTATCTTCATATGAAAATATGATTTCGTTATATTTTGGAAAAACTGTCCTATTCAGGAGTAGACTGCTTAGCTACCCATTTGGCAAATTGCATTATTCCCCCTTTGACATCTTGAATATTCATATATGTACTTGAGCATATAATTAGACTTATGTGGAAAAAAGAAGTGTTTCTTTATATCAGATTTCAAACATAAAACATATTTTGTTTAAATTACAATAATTGTATTGTGAGGATAAAATGAAATCAAACTCAGGTTTGTTTCAGGTCTGTATTTAAATGAATTGGGATTCTGAGAGTCACAAGAAAGAACTGACTTGTGAACAACAAAATATATCCCTGGGCAGAGTAATAACAGTATTATTAATACCTGCCACGTATTGTGTGCCTGAATGTGCCAAATATTAGGCCAGTTGTTTGAAACGTGTTACAAGGAATCTGCACAATCAGCTTGCAAATAGGCATTTTTAAATTTTTTTTAATGTTTATTTATTTTTGAGACAGAGACAGAGCATGAACGGGGGAGGGTCAGAGAGAGGTAGACACAGAATCCGAAGTGGGCTACAGGCTCTGAGCTGTCAGCACAGAGCCCGACGCGGGGCTCGAACTCACGGACTGTGAGATCATGACCTGAGCAGAAGTCGGATGCTCAACCTACTGAGCCACCCGGGTGCCCCGCAAATAGGCATTTTTAAACCTATTTTACAGATAGGGAAACAAGCTTATATTTGAATACGAAAGTCAAATAATGGAGAGAAAATCACTTGTTTGCTTTATACTATGGTTGGAAAATGTTTAGCAATGATGGAAGCAATGGTGTAAGTTGGTCTGTAGTCGTTGTTGGATATTTAGGGGTTTTGTCTCATCTTGACCATTGAAGTTATGTACAGGATTATGGGCACTTGTTACACTTGCTTGTTAACTGCCCCCATCAGCTTTGTGACCAAAATTACATTACTGACCTATGAGCCCATGAGCCTCATCAGCAGTTGGCTTAGAACTAGAAGTGTGACAGTTTCAGCTCAGCCTTCAGTCTGAATGGAGAAATGAAACAAAGTAGATTGTTTTCCCCATAATTATTTTATACATTATAAGAGTCTATCTACTCTTAGAATTAATTTAGGTGATTTTTGAAGATCCCTTTAACTTGATCCGAAAATATCCCATTTGTTTAGTGGTGAGTCGGATTTCTACTTCAAAACAGTGTTCGTTATCACTGACAGCTGAATCCCCTGTGTTGGTTCTTGAGGATGTGAGAATATCAAATATTGACCCTCAGTTTTGTCAAAATCCTTTACCCTTGGAGGACGCTTTCTGGGAAAATGAGGTCCCTGTGTCTCTGTATCATATGTTCATGCAAAGCTCATACATCATGGATATCTATTTGACTCTGGGCACAATAGGACAGTACTTCTGATTAAGAGATTTCATCCTGATATTCAGGTCATATTTAGTCACATCACCCAGCTTCCCCAGTCTTCCCACTCTGTTCCCCTTTTTCATTCCCCCTCCTTTGTCCCAACTGTGTAGCTCCAAAGGAATGTGGCAAAAACCATGACCGGCCGTTGACATATGTGTCCATCCAAACCTGAAGTCAAATCACTTCTTGTCAGAAAGGCATTTAATCAAATTTGCATTTGCTTTTTGTTTCTTTTGAGTGGTTTTAAGCTCTTTCGCCTGCTATTGTGGGAGTTGTGAGAGTAACACTCAGAATTATAATAAAGTACATGTGTTTTTCTGTTGAATTTCTTTTTCTTCTCTGCACTAATTTATACATGGAAACTAGTCAAACACAATAGCCCATTCCCTTCAGTCGCTCTGGCACTGTCCTCCACTATTATCTAAGTGGATCTATCTTGGATGGCGAGAAGCACCATTAGCTTGTGGAATGAATGTTAAATCCCTTATTTGCAGCAGATTGTGGGCTGCTCCAATAAGTGGTGAGTGTGTGAGCGTGTGTGTGTGTGTGTGTGTGCACGCACACGTGCATGCATGCGTGTGTGCACATACACAAGTACCTTTCTATCACTGTTCCCTCTACATCTATTTCTTATTCTCATGCCTACATTCTCTTTAAATCAAGCCTCAGGACTTTTCACCTAAATCTACAGAACATAATGAGGCATTTATTTATATGCTATTTTCTAACTGTTTTTGTGAAGTTTCTTGTCTAGACATGGTCAGCTACAATTTTGTTTCCTCAGACTCCTGTTTTTAGTGTTTAGGTCTGTTCAGGACCACTTTCTGCCCCCACTTTTCCTTGAAAGACCACATGGATATTAAAGACTTGAGAAAAAGAGAGAAAATGAATAAGTGAACATATTTGTTTGTGCCTTTATATGAGTGTTAATACATATTGATTCTGCTTTATCAGTGTGTATGAATAAGGTGGAAAGCCACCCCCTAGCACACCATGGGGTAGGCTAGTACTCAGATGCTGCACGAAGCTCAAATAATAACAAAGTTAAGGTCAGGGTTTGTGTAATTTTAATCAGTAAAGTGTGGTTAACCACTGTACCTGTTACTCATTAAAAAAAAAACCAGTTAATGTTGTTGCGTTTTGCACAGGAATTGTTTGGATAAGACACGTCTGGTAATTTGGTTCTGCTCCTTCTTACGGTTTAATCAAAATACAATTTTAAACTCTTCCAGAAAAAAATATAGTGTCCTCTGAATGTCTGCATTTCCTGTAGCACCTGGTAGAATGCCTTTTATATACAGGCATCATAGCTGTTTGTGAACTAATTTAAGGGAGGAAAGGACTTACAGAGGCTATCACCTGGTTTGCTAATTCTCCACATTCTTGGTGTTTCCTAACTTCATGTACAGAGTCCAGTGTCTCTGGTCAAGTGACAGCTCTGCTTTTAATTTGTCTGTTTCAGGTTCCAGGCCTTAATCATTTAAGTTTCTCACATAGAATTGTTTGTTTCATTCTACTCTTCCCTCATTCTGCATATTCTACTGTTTCTTGTGGTCTCATGAGTACAGTGACCCAGAAGTGACCTCTCGTAGCATGAGGGCCCTCGTCTTTTCTCGAGTGAGAGCATTCCTTGAATCATCATGAATAACCTACTAGTTAAGTGTGTTGAGATAATCACAGGAAAATGTGTCTAAATCAAGTTTTACAGGCTTGCTGCTTTTACTAATTTTCTTCTTCTAGATAGCTGGCTTCCAACTTTGTGTTTTCACCAGAAGAAGACAAGTTCGTGTCATTTTCTGTCTACATCATAAAAACTATACCATGTGGTTGAATTTTGGCTTGATTGGCAGTACTGGCTCATGAGCGGCTTAGGACTGGCATACCAGAGGTGATGTAAGCCCTAAAGGATCCTAATTGAAATAGGCCAGCACAGCTGTGTGGGGAGCCTGCCTGCTAACTGGGGTAAGCTGTTGCTATCAACCCCTTCTTTCCATGAGCTCAAAAGTAAATGACTAAATCTCCCCAATTCCCGAACGTCAAGATTAAAACCTACATTGAATAAAGCTTAACTGTTCCGGCTTCTCCTCCTGGGGATTTTGCCAATGAGAGCACCCAGCATGGAGAGCAGTTAGGAGTTTTCTGGCCACGTCAAGAAGATGTCCCAATGGTAGTAGTCTGGCTCCACCAGTGACCTCTGGCTTGTTATTGGTGGATTTCCAGAGGCTTGGTGTTTATAAAGAAGTCTGGATATTTCCCTGTATTTTTTAATGGTCTCTGTTTCAGTCATAGATATATATCGTATCTCATTAACTACTGAAACTCTCTGCAGAAGAAATACCATAATTTCTGTTTGGCTACCCATACCACAAATTCTACCAATGTAGAATTAGCTTTTAGTAATTGTTTGTCAGAGACATGTGTAAGTAACTGTAATCTCTATAGTACTTTAAGATGTCCTTTCTTCTAGTTCTTGGGCTTCTTTGCATTGATCTTTGTCACTGTACTTCTCATACTGTGCTTACATTTCTGTCCACTCCGTGACATTGTGGGTGACAGCAGGAGTGACTTGTCCCTCCTACCTCTGTCAGATGCCTGGGAATTAGATCTCAGTGAATGTTGTTGAATGAATGAGTAAATGGATGGATAAGAATGACTTGGTAAAAAAAAAAGTTGGAAAGATGGTAAGACACAAATAGGACAGGAAAATGTGAACATCCGTTTCACCTTTGAAGCATTTCACTAATTCTGGTTTTAGTAAGACCAAGTGAGCAAGCTAATAAATTTAAAAGGGAAGATAAATATTTTGTTTTTCTCTCTCTTTCTTAAACATATACATCTATACAATGAATAACAATTGAAGAACAATCCCTTTTGCTGTTGATAATTAGAATGAATTTTGCATGTTTCATATCTTGCTTAACCCACTTGGTTCTCAAGTATTTTCCTTTTATGAAATTTGCTCTCAGGAGGAAAATGATACTTATATTTGCCGCAGTCTTATAAAAATGGAGGGTAGCTATAAACTCTCATTTTAGCAGAGATGATGCTATGGGTTCACCATAACTCGCTTCTCTTTCTGGCAGGACGTAAAGATAAACTGTATTTCCCAGGCTTTTCTGTGATTGGATGGTCACAATCACTCACTGATTGTGAGTCAATGGAACAGAGTTAGAAGTTATAGATGGCACTTCTAGCCCTCACATCTGCCACGTAATCATGCAAACACTCAGCACTCTCTCTTTACCTGCCTCCTGGACACAGAGCCTCCAGCAGGGAACTTCAAGACCTTAGGGAATGACAAAGTCACCAAGCGCAAGGCCTGGGTCCCTGAATGACTTCGTGGGGCAGAACCCCACGCCACCACTCTCACAGAATTCCTTTTCTGAAATCCATTCACCCACTACCAAGAAATAAACCTTTTTTTTTAATGTTTTATCTGTTTTTGAGACAGCACAAGCAGGGGAAGGGCAGAGAGAGTGGGACAGAGGATCTGAAATGGGCTCTGCACTGATAGCAGCGATCCCGACGTGGGGCCCAAACTCACAAACTGCAAGATCATGACCTGAGCCGAAGTCGGGCGCTCAACCGACTGAGCCACCCAGGTGCCCCCAACCTTTTTTTGTGTTAAAACACTGAGATTGGAGGAAAGGTGTTGTTTATTGTACTGAACACCTTTTAAAAATGAACTGTGCTTCAAATTTAGATGCCATGCATGCTAGCACTCACTTATAAGTCAGTGTTAATTCTACTTTCCATTTATTATATGGAAAATTTGAAACAAGAAGATTGCATGTCATCCTAATGATGGTTTAATCTTTGTGATGGGCAACTTACTGCGTGCCCCCAAGTACTTAACATGCTCTACATTTGTAACAACCTGCACACCACAAAGACTGAAGGAAAAGTAGGAAAATGGGTCCATGCTCATTTTTCAAACAGAATCCAGGAATGAACGGCACGGTAAGTGAGAAAAAGAACCAAGAGAGGCAGGGCTGTGGTAAACAGTTGGAATCTCCTAGAGTAGAGCAGACCAGCCAACCCAGCCAAGGACATAGAACCATGCAGACCCAAAGGAAAGGCAAAGAAAACAGAAAGAGATATGGAGAAGCAGAAACTAAGGCACAACACCAATGCTGCTCTCAGGACAGAATGTCGGTAGACAAAGGAGTAAACAAGTGACAGAAAGGGGAACAGACTCATAAATGCAAAAATCCCAAATGTTTCGCACAGCAGCATCCAAAGTGAAACACACCTCTTGAGCATACCTAGTCTCAACCATCTTTGATATGTGTTTCTCGTACATGTCTCAGATGTCATGGAACAACACTGGTTTTAGAGTGTAACCATCTGGTCTGTAGCACGGATTCTACTTCTGTGATCTTGGTCTAGTCACATAACTTACTTCAGCGCTGTCTCCTCATCTATGTGCTATTATTGCCCATCCCACCTAACTCTCCAGAATGTCATTAGAGGCAAATATGGCATCAGACGTTGAGCTGTTTTGTAAATTCCACAGTACCATGAAACATCAAGTGATTATACTTTCATTGATAGCATTTGTCTGTCACCAACTGTGTGGCCAACACAGAGCCAGGCTCTGTCGAAGATAAAGACACTGTCCTTACAATGAGTTTGGTAGTTCATTGGACATTTTGTTGTAGAGTTATTTTTAAAAGTTTTCAAAACACTCTCCTGTAGGGAATAGTTCTGTGATAGGTATCACTGTTTTCAACTGCCCGCACCCCCTCCCCAAGCTGACTCATCTTAAAAGGGACTCTTCTGTACCTGCATAGACACTATCTGTTTAATCCTATCCATGTGTAAATGTAAATCATGGCTTCCCACAGATTATTCATATGTATTATCTTTCTGGATATTATCAGACAGTATTTGACTTCAAACATTGAAACTTGTTTCCAATTTCCATAGTTGAGAATATCAATTTGTGTAACAGAACACACTAGAACAATTTTTTAGTTAAGATAAATTCTTTAGGAAAAAAAAACTGTCCTCAAAACAAATTCTTATCATTGTGAGAATTACCATGAACTAGGGGTTACCAGTGTCTAGGGCATTTTCATCTGCCCCACAATTGGGGTATCATGCTGGTAGACTGCAGTCTGATGTAGTTTCTACTACATTGTGCTTACTTTATAATAACCAAAAGATCCATGGAAAACACAAGCAGATTCCATTTGGAATCATATTTCTAAAGTGCTATTGCTTTAGTAGGTTGCATCTCCCTCCTTCACTAGACTTTTCTCTACAATTCCACTAAAATAAATTAATTACAATAAAACCAAAAAGGCCTTGTGCGTGGAAAGGGGGATAGTTGAAATAAAGGGACTAACAGAAAAATCACATGTGTGAGCATACACCATTTATAATATAGGAGATTTATTCCACTTCTGAGGCAAGAAATTGCAAGACTCTAATAGTTTCACCACCTGTGAATTATTTGGGTGCACCTCATAAGCGGGTTCTTTCTTCTATTTGTTTAAAGAAATAAGTGGTATGTTCGCCAATTCTACACTACATTAATTTTCACAGAGTTTCCATTTTCATCTTCATTGCTTTTTCAGATTTTTTTCCAAAGCTTCTGCCATTCTCCAACTAAAGCTTTGGGTATTTTCCCCTTCGATTTTTGTCCGGGGACTTTCTCTAAGTCAGTTCAGTCTGTTGGCATAAATGTTGGGACAAAGGAGGGAAGGAGTGTGATAACCTAAGACATCCTGACATAAATTCCAAGAGCACTAAAGAAATGAGACAGGAAATTATGAGCAACCTACAATAAATTCAAACTGTCCAATAAAATAAATATACCTCACTGGGTTCCCATCGTAAGGTAGGGTAGGGTGTCCAATTTCTCAGCTTACTTTGCCGGCTGCTCAGGCACCATTTGAAGTCTGCCAGAGTATTGTTCAAGTATTGTACTTCATCAGTAGACCCAGAAATGAAAAAGCACAATGGAAACAATAAGAATTCCTACTGTTCAGGTGCTGAAGTGAGATTTAAGGGAGAGTCGTTTTTTTTTTTTTTTTTTTAATGGTCTGTTTTTTCATTAAAGTTGCTATAACCATTTGACACTGAGACAGAATATCATTTCCCTGATGTGCCACACACTTTTATTTTTACCTTTGGGCTTGTATCCAGTCTGAGATAACAAACATGCTTTGAAATTACTGTTAAGAGTGAGTTAAACTGATATTTAGATTCCCAGGACATAGATTATTAGCACTTGAGAACTAAAAGAATCTTTAAGATGGCATCTAATGTGACCTTAATCGATTGGGATCTCTTTGCAGGCAGGTTTGGTTTTACTTTGTCTTGGATATATTTGTATCCCAGGCACCAGATAAAGAGTTTGATATCTATAAAATGTTCGGTGTAAGTTTGTTGTTTGAATAAATGAATTAATCACCTGTCCCAACCCTTTCATTTTGCAGATAGTTGAAAGTAAAATAGAAACGTTTGCAGAGAGATTTGACACATATTTTCCAGGAAAACCTAGTAGGTGGAATCCAGATCCTGGAATCTGGATCTCTTTCCTTTGAGTCCGTACTCCTTTGAGAAGAGTTCGTTCTCTTTCTATTATAGCTCTGGGACCCTTAAATAAGAGCCAGCCAAGCTGGCCTTGGTTGAGAAGGGTTGAAATGTTGAGATGTCATATGCAGAAGAAACCTAGGAATCAACAAAACTGCTGGAAAATCATCTTGAATAAAAACTTAAGGATCATTGTTGGTTTATAAACATCAGGGTAACCTGGAAAGAAGGGCAGGGAGGGAGGCTTGAAGCCTATAAAACTTGTCTCCCTCCCTAGATCTGCATCATTTCTCTTGCTTTCCATATCAATGAAACATGTGAAAACTTTGGTGATGTACATGTGAAAATAACTTTATGTGGGACCTTGCACATAGCAAGTGGCCAAGAAATGTTAGTTCCATCCCTTCCCTTGGTGCAAACTAGCATATTCATTGAAAGGCTGCTGAATGACAGACACTGTGCTAAGTCCTGGGTATACTGTGTTGAACAAAACAGACATGGTTCTAAAGATGGGTCTTTCTACATATAATGTGAGAAAGGATTGAGATGGGGAGCAGGGAGGGCAGGAAATAATTGGCCAGTACTTTCCATTGGTTTTATGTTGCTGTCATGATATTATTTTCTTTAAACTGTGTATTTAACTCTTGCTGATGTAAGGGGGTCTCTGCCTAAAGAAATAGACACATTAATTCATTATTTATTGTGATTCAAGAAAGAATGTGTAGAAAAACTCTACAACTCTACAGATTTATACTTAAGGTCACCTCTTTGAGTTATGCTTTTTTTATTTTCTGGAATTCTCTTTTATAGTAATACTGAAACCTAAGCTTAATGAATGTATTACTTTGTCTCTGTGTTTATTGATACATAAACACCTGTCTTCTCCATGTCAGAAGCGTGCTTAAAGTAGGCCCTCATTCAAGTGAATAAAAAGCCAATCAGTGGCATATAGAGCCCTAATGATGGTAGATTTTTCCTCAAAAGGGTTAGCTTGCTCTGCAGAAACTGTTTGTATGCAGGAACTTTATAAATCTTTAGGCATCACTCTGGCATGTTCTCAGTTCTCTCCTGGGAGGGATTCTGATTTTCCAGTACCTCTGTCATGTCCCTGTAGACTCCAGGATCTCGGTTTTAAGAAACCCATCCCGTGCTTCGTGTCTGTTTTTGAGTTCTACATAACTGGAAACAATAATTCCCCAGACTTTTGGATTTCTCAAAAGTAAATAAAGATGTGTTTGCACATCTTTGCAGGTAGGTAGGAAGTCTGGAAAGCAAATACAACATTTCTAATTTTTTTTTCATTTTTTTTAGTAAGGACATTAAAAAATAAACCTCTATCACCTTAGTTTCATAGACGAATAGTGTTAGCTTCAGTGTGAGAAGCACTTTGCACATATCTAGCTATCTAACATTCATACCAGTTATGGACTGGTTACAATTATATTCCATTTTCCCCAGTTTTCAGGTGAGGAAACTGAGGCACAGGGGGTCATATAACATTAGTAGTGGCAGAGCACAGATTCAGACTCAGGCACAGTTCATTCTTGCATGAACTCTGCCATTGTTTTCAGCAGTACAAGAAATGAAAGGTTCTTTGAATGAGCCAGAAGTTCTAAGTCCATACTTTCATAAGAAAATCTAAGTAAACACATTTAGCTTTATGGAAAGCTAACTGGTGTCCAGATTTATCCTTTTTTTTTCCGATTTATCTTTTTAATTCTTCTGTATCACTGAAAACTTCACAATGGACTGGGCTGCTCTAGGCCAGACGCTTTCCTTGGGACACAGAGATAAACAAAATACAGTCATACTCGCCCAGAAACCTCACAGATTCTAGACAAAGTTCGAAAAAGATACCACAGAGCCTGAGTGCAGGATATAAGGTGCTGCCATAGCTCCAAGAAGGACACGAGACAAGGAAGCTGACATTTATTGTCTGAGGTTCCCAGGCTCTGTGCAAAGCAGACAGTAACTGGGCTTTGAGGGTCAATGAAGGTGAACATGAAAGAACAGGTGTTTAAAGTGAATCTTAAGGGATCAGTAAAAGTCCACCAGGTAGACACAAGAAGGAAGGAGTGCACGTCAGGCAGAGGGACCTGCATGGGTAGAGGCACAGAGGAAAGAAAAGGAAGGTGAGTTGCAGGATCGGTGCGTAAATGCCAGTGGCTGGAGCATAACCAGCTCATGCGAGGCCTTGTGCGCTGTGGCCGGGAACGTTGTCCCAAGTTTGCGTTTTAGAAAGATAGCGGCAGCGGCCACATGGAGTGAAGAGGCCTGGCCTAAAGGCCTGTAGAAGACTGTGGCTTGTCTCCTGGTGGGGGGCCCTTGAAGGCAGGAGCAGTGGTAGAAAAGAGAGGGAGGTACCTAGTTATATGGCTGCATAGCTATTTGCAGGAAAACCGGTGATCTCCCCTCGCCTTATATCTTGAGGCCTCAAAGCCCCAGCTGTGTGCTAGGCTCTTTAGGTCCCATGGCTTCGCAGACAGGCTATAGCCTGGCGCTAAGCAGGTGCTTAAAAAGTTCTGAATGAATGTGGGAAAGAGTGAACCATTTTATTCATGGCATCCCTGTTTTCAAAATTCTGGCCTACACTCAGAGATTTTTCCCCCCAGATTATGGAAGGCCTTCCAAAGCAACAAATGTAGCAGTATCCCAAAAGGTCAAGAACTTTCCATCACTCTCTCAGGAAAGAATGAAATCTAGGCTCAACCTCTCTGCAGAAATTGCCACACTGTGGTAACTTAACCCTTTATTCACTCTCAGTGAACCTTTCCAAATAGAGCCCATTTCAAAGGGGGAGGGGGTGCTGCTGGCTTTTTGGAAGCTTTATGCCCTCACATAACACAAAGCCCATAAGATGGCATCATTTTTGTACCTTGGGTGGTTATTGTATTCAGAGACTGCAGTATTTCCCTGTGAGTTATTTACCTGCTTCCTCACCAAACAATGCCCCATTCAACTCTTCAGATTCATGTCACAGTTCTGAATCTTTCCACGGAAAGCCAGCAAATCTCTTTGCCCTCATTCTTGCAGCTCTCCACATTATCAAATATGGGCCCCACATGTGAAGTTCCCTTTGGACGCAGCTGAAACTCCAGTAAACGAGGCAGCATTAAGGATCTAAATTTAAGTTATCTGCCCTGATTAAATATTAATTGTGGTCCTCAGAAAATAATCAAGCCATGTCTGAAGTTCATAAACTCATCATTTTATACTAAAAACATAATGTGACTGAAAAAAGTAACCCACAAGTTTTATTAAAGTGTGAGTTAAATGCCACATACATTCTTGGTATTTTTTTTCTTTAGGAGTCTAATTGCAAAGGCATTGGATTTTAAGTCAGGCATTGGGAGTCCTGTGGGACTATAATTTCTTCTTCTCCTAAATATGAAGAGTCTCCCGTGTGCACACAGCTCTTTACTCAGTATTAGTACAAAATTGATTATGGCTTGACCTCACCTCATAAAGTAGATATGCTTTGAAACAGCATTCAGCAGGTATTTGTTGTAAATCGCATGGCCCTTCTGACTTCCATTCTGATTTTGGACATCTACCACTTTTACTCTCCTTCCTCCTCTCAAAACAGACTTCAAGCAACATAAAAATATCGTCAGACTTAGCAAAGGGAGAAAAACGTGATTTTCAGTCTCCTTCTATGCGCCACGTACTGTGGTGTTTGTTTACATATGTTACCTCAGTAAGCCGTACCACAACCCATTTCACAGATAAGAAATCTGAGTGCTAAAACCTAAAGAGTGCTGTGACTTCTTCTGCTTTTAGTGTATGTGTATTCAATTCTTCTAGCAAAAAAAAAAAAAAAAAAATCCTATTAAAATCTGCAGTACAGACTATTTTCCGTGTTGTTGGAACTCTGTTATCTGCCCTCTGCCAGCAGGAGCCTCCCCAACGTGCTGAGTGATTTCCACAGTTTCAGAACCAAGTTCATTAGAGTTCATTGTTTGTACCGTATTTCATTGATCCTAAGATACACAATTCTTTTCTGATTTTAGAAACTTAGTTGCCTCTCATAATTGATAGCGGTTAACAGTTTCATGAGTGGCTTTTTTATTCTAAATGGTACATAAAATAATAATGTGACTTCAGTCTATACCATGTTGAATTCGATAGTATATTGTATCAGGGTCTTTCCAAGATTTAACTGGTGGGAGCAAAGCTAGGCTTGAGATTCAGATGCGGAAACATGATTTTGTACCCTTCCCTCCCATTCACCATCCATTCACCAAAGACAGGTAATTCCTGTCTTTGCTTGCCAATCTGAGAAGGTGAGAGTTTGTATATTGAGCTAACTTTCCATACCCAGGACAACAACCTCTTGACTAGGTCTTCCTTTCTTCTTTTTATTTTTATTTATTTTTATTTTTTTCAACGTTTATTTACTTTTGGGACAGAGAGAGACAGAGCATGAACGGGGGAGGGGCAGAGAGAGAGGGAGACACAGAATCGGAAACAGGCTCCAGGCTCTGAGCCATCAGCCCAGAGCCTGACGTGGGGCTCGAACTCACTGACCGCGAGATCGTGACCTGGCTGAAGTCGGACGCTTAACCGACTACGCCACCCAGGTGCCCCCCTTTCTTAATATACATAGGCCTCAGCTGTCTTCACTGTAAGCAGTGACTTGAGATGGAGTAGTATTTCCTGATGTTTGGTCAGTATCTGAATCAGCTGAGTACTTGCTAAAGTTATGAAGGCCCAGACGCCTCCTCCTTCAGGGAGCCTGGGCTCCAGGTGGTTCTGATATACCCCAGTTTGAGACAATTGGTGTAGTTGTTAACAAGCAGGAACTCTTGAGCTGGACTGCTTGGATTCAAATCCTGGCCCCACCAGTGTGACCCTTCTGTTTTTATCTGGTCTCAGTTTCCTTGCCCGCAGAACAGCAATCAACAGTAGCATGTACCTCAAAGGATTATCGTGACGTTTAACAAAACAGTTCATGAGACATACTTAGCACAATACCTCAGACATTAAATAAGTGCCCAGTAAACATCAGCAGTTATTATTACTTTCCTCCTACAGGCTGAAATTCCTCTATCTCACTCCTAGAAACCAATCTCATCTTTTCCTCGTTTCAAGGCAGCCGACAGCTTTGCCTGGTAACTAGTCTCCTGTGCAATCTCAAAGAAAGAGGCTGAGAAAAAAACAAAACAAAACTGAGATCCCTTTTAATTGGGAGGTGGAGATGAGGGGTGCTGAAGCCCACTGAAGCCAGGGAATTTCAAACAGAAAAAAGATAAAGGGAGGGCGCCTGGGTGGCTCAGTCGGTTAAGCGGCCGACTTCGGCTCAGGTCATGATCTCGTGGTCTGTGAGTTCGAGCCCCGCATCGGGCTCTGTGCTGACAGCTCAGAGCCTGGAGCCTGTTTCAGATTCTGACTCTCTCTCTCTGACCCTACCCCGTTCATACTCTGTCTCTCTCTGTCTCAAAAATAAATAAACGTTTAAAAAAATTGTTTAAAAAAAAAGAAAAAAGATAAAGGTTGAAGAAAGTCATCCTGTGAATTCACTCATAGATGCTTGCCAAATTCAGGATTCTAACCCTCCTCTGCATCAGTCACCGTAGGAACCTAGAACTAAAAATGGCTGGGCAGCCACCAGCCTCTCTCCCCAAGGCAGATTCAATTGGTCTGGGGAGGGGCCTAGTCATTGGCCATTTTTCCTGAGTTCCCAGGTAATTTAAACATGTAGACAGAGTTGATAACCACTAATCTAATTGAATATTTTAAAGGTTCTAAACACCTCGCATCTGTTAGGGGATTTGTTTCTGATCTTTGAAGATGCTTTATAGAACTCTCCTCGCCTAAAACAAAATAAAACAAAATTTAGGAGCCCCTTTTCCCTAAATTAGGGATGCTATACCAGTTCAAATAACTCCTAATTGACGTGAATGCCCTTTGTAAATTGTAACTGTGTGTGTGTGTGTGTGTGTGTGAGAGAGAGAGAGAGAGAGAGAGAGAGAGAGAGAGAGGGAGAGAGAGAGAGAGAGGGAAAGACAGGGGGAGGGAGAAGCAGAGTGAATTATGATGCATACTGTGAAGATTGTCCTGTAATGTCATATAGAATGCATAGAGGGACCCAGAACCCTGCTGGTCAATAGGATGTTGTATAATCTGAAGGATCATCTACCAGTCATTTGAATGTCTAAACTATTCAAAAATGGGAACCATAAATATTTTATACAAGATAGAAATTAGAACCTATCCGAGTCTGATTTGAGGAGACAAAACAGACACTCTGAGGATAGTTCTTCTTCTGCATATACTAGTCACCCAATTTTTTATTTTCTTTATTTTCCTCTCTCTGGATGGCTATTGTGTTAGATTAAGTATTCGGTCTTATTTCCACTGCTCTCCTGACAACCAGGTTTAATTTCTATCCAGATAACATACCCATCCTTAATTAGACATGAAGATTCGAAATTCCTCGATGTAAGGTGGATTTCTTTCTAATCTTTTACAGCAACTCTCCATCCACCAACCCCGGTAGTTCCTTTTTTCTAAAAAAGGGAGTAAAATGAGGATCAAATGAATATGTGTAAGTACTTTGAAACTGTGAAACTTCAATCATATCATGCGCTGGCTAAAAGCCTTCGTTGGCTTAGCTGTCAGCCAACTCAAGGATCAGTCCCTCACCGGGAACTCAAGGCCCCATCCCTACCACCACTCCAACTGTATCTACAGTTGTTTTGATTCACTGAGAGCCGTGCCACAGAGGAACTGACCTGGGCAAATCTGGAAGCACACTGAGACACCAGTTATGTGACATTAGAGATGATGATTAAGACAAGTCCAATTTACGGTACCAGCAGATGGCACAGAAAAGAGGGAACAGAAAGGAGATACATTGCAGAAATAAAATATATAGTACAGGCAATTGTTTGGGTATGTGTGTGTGGATGGGGGGGTGGGATAAGGTGCAGCACAGAGAGGTTGGTGCATTACTTCTGTGATGCATAGAAATGTTTATATATTTAAGTGTGTTAAGAGGAAGGATTGAGGACCCAGATAGTGAGTTTGGTTTTGGACATGTTGACTTTAAGGTACTAACAAGGCATCCAGGTTAAGTGGAAATGGAATCCTGGAGATTAGGGAAGAGGAGTTTTTGTGTATCACCTACAAAGAGAAGACAGTTCAAGGGAGGGAAAGTGGGCGAGATCAATAGGAGGGGAGAGAGAAAAGAACCCTGAGGATTCCAGCGTTTACCAGTCAGGATGAGTAAGAAAAGACAGGGGAGGAACAGGCCAGTAGTCACTGCCAAAGAAGCCAGGGGAGCATATCCCCCAGCAAGGTCTGAGAGAAGGCCAGGGGATGTGGTGAATTACGGGATCCTGATGAATTTCAGAGGAGCCACGTCACTCAAGTGGTGGGGCAGACGCCAGATCGCAAAGCGTTAAGGAATTCGGGGGTATTGAGGAAGCGGTGCCTTGGACATGGATTAGCCTTTCAAGAAGTTTAGAAGTGAAAGAGAAGGAGGCAGGAGACAGTTTAACTCTCACCACGGACACAGCGGAAAGTAAAGGCAGAAAACAAAAAGCAGGAGCCCTCAGATAAAAGTGAGCTTGGTTTTAATAAAAAGAAGAGAAAGCGCTTTAGTCTTATAGCTCAAAGAATGCTGATAGCAGCCGTGTGTGAAATTGATTTCTGAGGCCGCGCACCAGAGACAGAGAGGCTGTGAGGCAAATGGGGTAGTAAACCATGATTTAGCACCTTCACTTTCTGCGCTTATTACAAAACAGGCTTTAAAAAAAAGATGCCTGTGGTGTGCCTCAGCAATCTTGATATTGTCTGTGGCCAGGATCCATTTTAATATATTCCTGAGGCATTTTAGCGATTATAACATTTCTTTAGACATCAGTCTATTAACTTTTCACAATGCTAAACATGGTTAATGCACTGCATACACATATTATTTCTACCATTAAATAATGTGCGGAGGGAGAAAGAATTATTCTTGCTGGAAACCAAAAGATGACAGGCTCAAAATGCTTGCACATTGAAAGCAATAGAGAAGTTTTACAGATTCTCAGAGAAACAGTATTTGCTTCTGCCTTATTGAGCCTTGAGGGGTCAGAGAGGAGCTCACAAGAATCATAAAAACTTTTATTATGTTTCATATGCTAATGAACCTTTAATAAGTGGCTTTGTGAATGGCTCCTTGACATTGTCATTTAATTTACAAATGAATGGAAGATTGTATTATCTCCCATATGTACAATACTGAATGATGTTTTTCAATTATGATTTTAAAATGCTAACAGTACAGGGATAAATACCTTTCACGAACTTGACTGGGAGATAGGAAGAGAAACTGGCGTGTAGATGTCTCTAATCACCAATATTATTTTCTGTCTCAGTACAAGGAGGCCTATACTGTTTATAGATAATAATGACAAATTATAATTGACAAAGACAAATCCTTTTAGAAAACAAAAGTTTTTCTTACAGTGATTTAAAATAAGGAACGTCTGCAATCAATTTACTATGCACAATATTAAATATTTACTATGCACAATATTAAAGAAAAATTACAGACTATTATGTTTATAAAATAAATGATTATTTAACTAGAGAATGCTTGCCCTGATTGCTATAGATACAACAAAAACTATATCAAGGCCATAGCAACTGACTCTATTGCTTTGATAAAGAACCTAATATATTGAAACTATATCTGTAAATCTAAATACTTAAAAGAAATAGCCACTATGAGTTATACCGGTAGAGAACCACAATAACAGAGTTCTTATTCTAATAGAAACTATGTCATGAAAATTACCCAGATAGCCAGTATAGTAGAAACATTATAAGAAGAAAACATTATTCCATAACACTTGGTTGGGGAATAGGTCAATACAGAAACTAAAAACTATCGTGGCGCCTGGGTGGTTCAGTCGGTTAAGCATGACTCATGATTTTGACTCAGGTCATGATGTCGTGGTTCCTGGGTTCAAGCCCTACCCCCACTGCATTGAGCTCTGTGCTGACAGCTTGGAGCCTGCTTATGATTCTCTCTCCCCATTCTATCTGCCCTTGCCCTTTTCTCTCGCAAAATCAATGAATAAACTTAAAAAACAATTTTTAAAGAAACTAAAAACTATCAAAGCTAACTTTTATCTCATCGTTCGGGAAACTTTTGCTTACTTGTATTTATTGATTTTTAAAAGCTAAATAGTACACATTAATAGAAAGTACAGAGTATAATTTATCATTTCTTTCATTATTGAGAAGTCACTTTAAGGATTTGGCAGAGGTTCCGGATGCTTTGTTAGCAAAGAAAAGGAGTCGCAAATAGAGAGTCTCTCTTTAAAGAATTGGTTACTTTTTAATAAAACAATTCTTACAGCTGAAGCAGTAGTATCATCTCTACTTGAATTTCATTTAACAATTGTGCTGGTCAAGAGTTTCATAATTTAGCACTTTTATTTTGAAAATAATCTTGACATCAACTCTATGAGTTAAATCATGCAAACGTTCATGTCTTATTTTACAAGGTAGAAAATTGATTTGTAAATATGCTTAAGTAAGATAGTCTAGTTTAGAATCACAGACATTTTTCTGGCTAGGGATGTCTTAGAAAATGGCCAAAATTTCTTCTTGTAGAAATGACTGAAACTGAGGCACCGAGAGCTAAGTTGCCTAAAATGCCACAATGGCAAAGTCAAAGCGTGTCAAAAATAGTGCAATGGCTAAGACCCGAATCCTATATTAAGCCTCTGTCCCTCTTTAGAAGTTTTGCCATTGGTATTGCTCGTGTCCGTTCTCTGAAATATTTTAAAAATAAAAGTGCTTACCAAAAAAATCAGTTAACCACTAAGCACTCACTGAATGCTGATATCTGTGTCAAGCCCTGTGTTAGACATTAGGGGTGTGGGGCTAAGTATCACATACTCCCTACCTTTGAGAGTTCATATCAGTATTTTGCCTCTATTAGTTTCTTTTAAATGTCAGAGCTCTGTAATTTAAATGTTTAGATTTGTTTTTACATGGGATCTAATGGAAACATGTTCTTCCCCGTCCAGAACACTTACTTTAAAATTTGTATTGAATTCTGCTTCTATCAGATCATTTTCCCTGATTAATTCTGGTCAACATTAAATTTTTCTGTGATCTGTGGTTATCTCTGGTGTGCTAAGTTTTGCCTTTGTGAAAATATGATTTAATAAATAGTCTTTATTTTTTTATAGGTAAAAGCCTATGCTTTTAATCAAGTCAGGACCCCTTCACCCACCTTTCTTCCCTCCCTCCTCCTCCTGGTACACTAGTCTTCACAAAGCCTTACTGCCTGAGTCCTGCAGAAAGGCTGACTAATGTGTCCTCAGTGATGAGGGTGCTTTGGCAGATAGGCATCTAGCACTTGGGTTAGGCCAGATTAAGGCAAGATGTGACAGGTTAATCATCTTTCACCTTTACACATTTTGGATAAATTTAAAGTTAGCATAAAAAGACATACTAATAAGAAGACATGTGACTGTCCTTACTTTTCCATGGGTCATATGATTTTTTTTCTCTTTCATTCCCTTGCCTGTCTGCAGGTTTTGTATACACACACACACACACACACACACACACATTTCCTCCTCTGTCTTTAGAGAATCTACATGTATATGAATGAGAGTAAAAGCTGACAGCCGTTATGAATTAGACACTCAACTACAACTTGTCCTAGCCTGTCTTGTGTTAATTATTCATTCAACGAATATGCACAGAGGCCGATTACATATCCGGTGTACTGGGAGTATAAAGGCATATTCGTCTTTGTCATGGCCCTTAAGAAACATACAATCCCTTCCTGGGAATGGATGTGTAAACAAGTGACTACAGCACAGTGGCTGATAAATGCTAAAACAGCCATGTGTATAAAGTCCTAGCAACGTGCTCCAGTTAACACAGTGATTGATTCTACTGGAGATCAGAGAACGTTTCACGGGAAGATGGCACCAGAGCTGCATCTCAAAGCAGGAGCAGGTGTGCACAAGTCAGAGAAAGTAAAAAGAGGCGAGGAAGATGGAGAGGAGGGAGGGCTAGGCTGTAGCAGGACCACAAACAGAGTATTAGAGGTCCTCAAGCAGCTTGTCTAACAGGGCAGCGGTGCCCAATCCCCAGAGTGCAGAGGACACACATGACCAGGAACAGCAGAAATGAGTCTAGCACATTGATTTAGGGTCAAGTTAGGAAGAGTGTTATGTGCTACACTAATAATTTGGCCTTTATCCCATACGCAGTGGTTCTTAACCCTTTTTGGAGAGTCCAGTGAAAGCTAGGAATCCTCTTTTCAGAAGTATGATAATAATGAACATATACCCAGAATGTCACATACAGTTTCTCAGTCCTCATAGCACATCTGGAATCCATTACTGGACACCACCGGCTACAGGCATGGAACCACAGAAAGTCTCTTAGCAGAGAGCAGAGAGTGAAGTGAGTTTTGTGCTCTCGAAAGATAACTAGCCGCAGTGTGGAGTACAGACTAGATGGAGGTCAAAACATCCGATGAGAAGCCTGTTGCAAAATGCCAGGCATAAGGCCTTAGAACCAGAATGAAGGCAGTGCAGGGAAGGATGGAGAGCATAGGAATGGAAACAAAGGCACTCCATAAATGGAATTGATAAGGTTTGGTGTCTGATTAAAGGTAGATGTTGAGCATCAAGTATTTGGTTATTGCTTGCGTTTATCTTACTTCCACACTAAAGCATAAATCCTCTGAAAGGTGTCGCTGCACCAGACTCGACCTGGGAGTGAGCAGAAGCAGAAACATAAACATGTAGGATTAAAACTTAACATTTCATGAGAAAACAAGTCCCTCCACCAAGCAGGAGGCAGAGGTGTATGGGGTAGTGAGCTCTGGGACTGATGGACAATTGCTGGTAGACACTGAGAAGCAGGGAAGGACCTGTTGAAATTGGCAAATCTGGATGGGAGACAATCATGTCAGAGCAGCAAGTCAACTTGCTGGTTGTCATCTGTGCCTTCCTTACAAGACTTCGTATCCCCAGAGCATCTAGTGGAGTATAGACACTGAAGAAATCTGTTGACTATCTATATTAAGCAATTATGATGCTTCTGGATGGCTGGGATGCTTGATTTGCCTTACATTGGTTATGGGAAAATATTATCAGGACCATAAGTAGACCCTCAATTTGATTTATTGTCAAATACCAAAACTTGTGAAACTATTCCAGTTATTCAAGCTTTTACCTATGGCTACAGGTTAAAACCAGAGGGGAATACTATCAATTGAAGATTCAGAGATATGGTCATTGAGATAGCTGTTGCTTTTTAAAAAGTGTATCTGAGTTACAGGTGTAGTGTTTTTGACAAAATTCATTTATTTGTGCGGAAGAGCTGGGGTGGTGGCACATATTTGAACTGGAGAAAAGAAGCCCCAGAATTTGACACCACTTGGAAATTTTAAGGAACCAGGTCTTTCTCTCTCTGCCCCCATTTTTGTTCCCCTTCTTTTATACCCCACCACGCCCCATGCTTATGCCATGCCCTACGTGTGTTTTTGAGAAACGATGACAAGTAAACGAGTAATCTAGGATTTGAAACAGAACATAGTTCCAAAGCCTTTCACCATTATGAAATATTTGTCCAGATGTCTTACACTTTCTTCTAAATGACATGCATAATAATTATTTCACTGATCACTGTAAGCAGCTCACAAAGGAAAGCACAGTCCCTGCCTCAAAGAATTTGCAGTCTAATTGGGAAGATAATGGGTGTGTAAAATGATAATCCTGAAGAGCTACCACATCTTGTTTCAAATGTAATTCATTCCATACTAATTCTTGCCAATTGATAAAGCCTGGATGGGATATCAACTAACTGCAGATTAAGCAGGATATTGAGATAGTGGAGAGCTTGGCATTCTTTTATAGTTTGTGGATATGGGAAGTGAATGCAAGCAAAAGTAGAAACAAGAAGGTAGAAAAGAAAAAAAACATGTAATATTGAGGAAGGACAATGTTTTAGATTTCAATTCCAAACACTCATCCTGCAATATCCAAATGGCACATGAGAGAGCACCCAATGGTGAGCGTAGAAACAGAACCTAAATGACACCCCAAGTCCTATGAAGTTTCCTTCAGAATCAAGGCAGCACATTTTTTTCTTGGCCCAGATGACACCATGGTCAACCAAGGAAGAGTGAGGGAAGTTCTAAAATCAGAGACTTGATATTGGTAAGAACTGATCATTTTTTTCCAGCTTCTCTATTATCAACTACAATTTGAGTTTTTGTTCATCAGACTCCAAGCCATATTAACTTATTAACTTTCCAGTTTCCGCAACGAGTCACAAAGTGAGCCTTTTCTCTGTCAGGAATTCTTTCTCCATGATTCCAAACCCCAACATGTGCTTTCCAGAGCCTCAGATGTTTCGTTAGTTCTACAGATGTTTTGTAAATGCATTTCAGCAGAATTTGCCAGGGCTGCAGAAAGAATCTATGGCTGATTAGAGTCACAATTTGGACAGGGCTCGAGTTAGATGAGATGGAACCGGAAACCGAAACTTCTAACTGGCTCACCAGGAAGTCAGGAATCCACAAAAAGAGGGGAGAAGGAATTCCATTTCAGGGGGTGTTTCAAATATGCCTATTTTGGGGAGTGGAGGGGTGTGGAAGCCCAGGAGATGATTCTTCCCTGTTTTCCTTGGTGCTTGGCCTGCATATTATTTTCCACTGGAGATTTTTATTTTCTAAGTATAGAAAAAACAGCAACCAAGACGAACTGCTTTATTTTCAGAATTCCAGGTAAAATGGCCTTTTTTCACAGTTGAGGTGAAACAGTATAAAGGCTTTGAAATATCCCCACAAATGCAAAGGGTCAAGAATGTGATGACTGTCAGCACAAACTTGGGCATAAGTGGTTTTTTAAAATTACTACAGTTTGTACAGGATACAATTCTCCTATTGTCTGATTTTCCTTTGTGAAAGACATGGAGTTACTCGTTTCAGCCTTCTGCTCTTAACTGAGCTGCCTCTAGGTTCAGAAGCTAACTATTAAATTAAAGAATATTATTATAGAACATATATTAAATATTATATATCTATATATAATATATGCTCTATCTTTATTATATAGATATGTATTATATATATATTATTTACCTATAATATATACTATATATTATATCTATATTATATTTCTATAATATATACTATATATCATATCTATACTATATATCTATAATATATACTATATAGTATATATTATATATAATGTGGATAATAGATACTATATATCTATATATAATCTTATGTATATATAATCTATTTATTATAGATATATAGATATAATATACACATACATAATATTCTATTATATAGATATATACACACATGTACATGTATGTACATGTATTAAACAAAGCAGAGTATTAAAACAAAGCAGAGCTTTTCTATTTGCTAAGTTTATGCTTTTAAAGTAATAGAAACCGACAGTGATAGAATATTTTACTATGCTTTTTCTTGAGATGAGCTGATTCAAAACACTCAATGACCAGTTGCAAATTTCCTGAATACTGATCTTTGCTCAAATCAGCAATTATTGATTTTAATTCAGCTGGCTGTGAAATTGTGTTCGGGTGGAGCTCTCCAAAATGCCCAGAGGTTTCTGCAGCAGTTTCTTAGATGAGCTGTAATCTGGCCTTGTCCTTGGATAGAATACAAAAAAAATCAAGTTACCATAGCTCTGAAATGAAAATCGCACTGAAGCATTTGACATCGAGCAGAGTCAGGTTTTTGTTTCCTAAAAAGTAATGAAGCTGTCTTAATTCTATCTCCAAGCTGTTATTCCAAGATTGAGAAACAATTCTGAGGACATAATAATTTTTTAAAAGAAAAGCAACATTAGTTCTTGTCATTCTATAAAAAAATTTTTTTATGTACTGAGAGACACCGTTTAAAAATGGAAAGGAAGGTCAGAATGTGAAGCTAGGCAGAACAAAAGGTGGTCAGATAACAGGTGTAAAGCCTGGCTGGATCAGGTACTGACTGTGTGACTTGTCAGGGGAGCGATGTGTATATTCGTGGCAGAGATGAAATAATTAACACTAACATGTCAGAAACTATATCCAGTACTTTGTGTACATTCTCTTGGTTAGCCTTCACAGTCACCCTAGTAAGAGAAGTATCAATGTTGCCCTTTTACAGATGAAGAAACTGTGCTCAAAGAGATCTGACAATGTGCTGAAGGCAAGTTGACCAATATACGACTAGTAAAGTCTGTCTGAGACCCACAGCCAAGTTCTTTCTTCTACACAATGATAGAGGTTGTTCAACCTCTCTAAGCCTCAATTTACTTGTTAGTAAAATAAGGGGGAAAAATCCAAACTGACATGGCTCAATGGGAGGATTAAATACGATAATTTGGGTAAATTCTGGCATACTTCCTGGCACATAGGTACTTAATAAATGCCAGCCAGCATTTTTCCCTCACCAGTAACCCTCCAGGCTTAGGTACAATTAGGTGCCCTCATAGGAATGTGAAAGGGGTGTGCCCATGAGCGCACGTGCACAGTGGAAGAAAGAGGAAGACAGGTACCCAAAATCTTTCCGAGGTCTGCATAGCTTTTACACCACGTGAACTGACTTTTCTCCTCGGTAGCAAGGGACAGACTTCATGCAGTGGCCTCTGAAAGACTGTGCACTGTGTCACTGGCAGTTCATCATATCCCCCAGCAGTGCAGCTATGATAAGAACCAGATGATCTGAATTTCCTAAGTAAAGCCAGCAGCAAATATCTGGGAAAGCGCATGCCTCAGTATCCACACGCTCTGCTTTTTAAGAAAGTACATCAAAAAGCTAATGGACTTTTACAAGAGCCCAGTTACAGCTTAATATCTATAAGCTCTCAGATCAGGGAATCACAACCCCTACCATGTAAAGTTGGTGGCAGAACCAGTATTCCAAATTATTAAAGAAGCCAAAGATTAGATAAGATTTAGAGAGACCTGATATGTATAGAGGAGTTCAAAATGGAATCTGCAGATTCATTTCCAAAGCTTGGTACGTGGACAGGATGTTTCCATGTATAGACTTTTCCATTTTGCATGGGCTCACCACAGAAAAATGGTCCTCTCATCACTGGGGGGGGGGGCTGCCCCTCTTTTTAATTTAGAGGGATGTGACATCCATTTGTACAGTCACATGCACAGCTCCAGATGGCTTAAGCTAAATGCTGTCGCAGAGGAGAGGAAAACCAGAGACTCAGGTGACTTTTTGCTGATCTTGAAATAGTAAGAAGGGCTCTTTGCCTCATCCCATAACCCACTTTGCTACATTTGAAGACCTGTTGATTTTGAAAAACACTTCGCTTATAATGTAACTTCATCTGTTATATAACTTCAAGTTTACAAAAACCTATCACCCATTTCCTCAGGACCTATTTCCATTTTTATTTAGTTCCATACAGCTTGACCTCTTATTACAACGTTTAGAAAAAAATATTTTCCAAGGCCTCTGTATATATATTAATAGAACTCCAGAGTCTTTAAAATTTTTTTTTAAGTTTATTTATTTTGAGAGAGAGAGAGAGAGAGAGAGACAGCATGAGCAGGGGAGGGGCAGAGAGAGAGAATTTGAAGCAGGCTCCACACTGTTAGTATGGAACCCATTGCAGGGCTTGGAATCATGAACTGCGAGATCATGACCTGAGCCAAAACCGAGTCCGGCAGTTGGCCGACTGAGCCACCCAGACACCCTCAGAACTCCAGAGTCTTTTGATTGCTAATTTGTGCTTCACCCTACAACATTGTTCATAAGTCCCTGATAACCTGTCCGGTGAAAGAGGCTTCTGGATAAAGTGGTACATAGGTGGTCATTCTAAGGTTCATCTATTAGATGGTGAGATGCAGGGAACTCTTACTTTATGTGATTACTCCAACTGCTTAACTACTTATCGCTTTCAGGTTTAAAGCTGTTCACCTGGGACTTGGTTATTGATCTTAAAGCAATTGGCTATGAAATCAACCGCAAAACTATCAGGTGAAAACCACATTTAGGTAAACCAGCAATGATGAGGAAATGACACCATTATGAGGTTGATGAATTTATGGAAGCTATTCTAATCCTCTTCTAATATTCCTAGGAAGTATATGATGATCTGTGGCCAAAGCCTGCCTTCCATGCCGTTGTCATTGACTGAGGCTTGGCACCTCTTAACTGGACAGAACAATGGGTGGATGGGCCCGGGGAATCGATTACTGAATTTTCTTACAAGAAAGTAGTTGATTTAAGAGTCGTCGTCAATGTTACATTCAAAGGTCATCATGTGGCATCAAAGATCTAGAAATAGCTAGTCTTTTTCTAAATTGAATAACTCAAGGCAAATACTCAATTTTCAAGAATTATAGAACCAAAACTCAGTCCTTTTTTTCTCTCAGTGTTCACTGGATTTCTGAAATGTTGGCTCAAAAAAAGTGCCGATTGTCCATTTTAACCCATCCAATAACTACAAAGTAAACTAAGTGCTACAAAAAGATAGGATTTGTAATGGACTTTTCCCTCAAGTTTAATATCAGATGCAGTATTGACCATTTCGGGTAAGTCCACTGATGAAACACTGGCTTAAATACAGAATTTAATAGCCATTCTTCAGTTCTCAGTCAATTCATAGTAAATGACCATCATCTCACCTGACACTGTTGCTGCGATTCCCCGAAGTGGGGTCATGGGTAATCCCTTGGTCACTGTGTTTCACAGCATCCATGATCTTGCTTCTGAGATACTGAGATTGAAACACTACACTTGGGGCGCCTGGGTGGCGCAGTCGGTTAAAGCGTCCGACTTCAGCCAGGTCACGATCTCGCGGTCTGAGTTCGAGCCCCGCGTCGGGCTCTGGGCTGATGGCTCAGAGCCTGGAGCCTGTTTCCGATTCTGTGTCTCCCTCTCTCTCTGCCCCTCCCCCGTTCATGCTCTGTCTCTCTCTGTCCAAAAAATAAATAAACGTTGAAAAAAAAAAATAAAAAAAAAAAAAAAAAAAAGAAACACTACACTTATGTGACAGAAATCAAATTGGAAAGCATTGACTGGGGTATATTTTAAAAGCTTAGAATTTTGGTTTCAGAAGCAATCATCATTGCTTTTAGGCAACTCATTATCTAGACCTTATTATTTTTGCCTCATTTTCTCTTGCTAGATGCAACTCAAAGCTAACACTTTAAAAACAAAATGCTACTGTGGAGAGGAATGCACATTTCAAAATAAGAGAAAATAAGCTCGAGTCCCATCTGGACCAGGCACAAAAGTTGTTTATACTGAAGGCCTTCTTAAAAATCATAATAAGCAAATGCTGGTAGGTCTTAAATGACCCGAAAGGCATTGCTGAATTGTCATTTCTGGTTATAGATGTAAAAATCTGGCACAGTAAAAGAGGGGGAAAATCACTTTACTGTCTCTAACATTAAACATTGATTCAGTTGACATGAATTATGTTTATTCCACTTGCTAAAAGACACCTTGGAGATGGTTCCAGTTTGAGAAAAAAGGCCCATGACTTGCTGCTGAGTCTGCGTGTGATCTCTTTCAGAGCACTGTGGGCTCTTCCTATGTCTAGTTGTGCTGAAACTTGTAACTTGTGATGAGGTAAGATACAACCTCACTTTAGATGGAAAAGGTACGTGAAAAATACCAAACAACTTTAGCACAGAGTTTGGAACAATTTACTTCTCCAGAAAAACAAATTCTCAACTATATATTATTTCCAAAACAGCTTATCCAGAGAGCAGCCAGAGGGAAACCTCCCAAGGATTTGGCATTCTGGTGTTCTTATCTCACACGGAAATGGAGTTCGCATGTGAATACCGTGTGTGTATTTATTTTTTTCGGTTGTAGTAACTGGATGGTATCATAATTTGTAATCACTCATCTTGCTCTTAATTATTTCACGAATCCTAGCATTTGTGATTTTGCTTTTCATCTCAGACTTATTTAATTTGAATAAAATGAGGGACATGGTATTGTACAAATGTATGTTTGTCACACAAGTCATTACCGCATCCAGCAAATACCATAACTCTCTCAACAGAACTTCTTCCAGTCATACAGAGAAAACTAAAAGGGAGCCAGAAGATGCACAGTAAACTGTTCAAAAATCTGAAGAATGAATTTAATGGGTGTATGGACAATGTATACTTCATTGCCAAAGAGTCTTTTCTCCTTCAGTATTTAATTAAGCTCTGGAAACAGAGTGCCCCATATTGCCTTGATTAGAGGTTGATTTTATTAATCCTAAAAACCAGGCTTTGGAGCTCAGTAAATGCTTCCTTTAGAAAGAACATACTTTGGGGTAACCAGTGTGTTTCTGTTACCCATTCTATTCCACCTTTTAGAGGAGCCTCTAACTACTGACAGATCATATCACCAGGCAAATGTAATATGGCAGGTGGCTGGAAAGTTCTGCTGTGGGAAAGTCAGAGTTTTCAGGGAGATGATGCCTTAAGAGTCTAGAGTCTCCACTAAACTCAGCAGGAAAAAGCACTAGTACCTTCCCAGAGTACCTCCTGTAACCTTTCAGAGTACATCTATGTTTATAAATTATGGTAACAATTAATAGTATCAATAAAAGCCATTAATGCTTAGTGTATGTATATATTATTGTGATAAAATTTATAAAATTTACCATTTTAATCATCTTTAAGTATACTGTTCAGTGACATTAAGTATATTCACTCCGTTGTACAACCATCACCACGATCCATCTCCAGAAATCTCTTCATTTTCCCGAACTGGAACTCTGTACTCATTAAAAATAATTGCCCATTCCTCCTGTCCCCCTACCCCTGGCAACCACCATTCTACTTTCTGTCTCTATGGATCTGGCTACTCCACACACCTCATCTAAGTGGAACCACATGATATTTGTCCTTTTGTATCTGCCTTATTTCTCTTAGTATGATATCTCCAGTGCTCATTCATGTTGTAGCATGGGTCAGAATTTCCATCCCTTTAAGGCTGGATAATATTTTGTTGTGTGTATATATCACATTCCAGTTATCCATTCATCCACTGATGGACATTTGGGTTGTTACAACCTTACGTGATTTTTATATTTGATTATTTTAATTCTCACAATACTAGTGTTTATTATCCTTATTTTCTGATTAGAAGACTGAAGGATAAGGAGGTCACAGCTAAGAAGCTCTGGAGCCAGGATTCTACTCCAGGTTGAGTGGGTCCTTCAGTCCCTTCTCTTTACTACTATGCTAGCCTTTGCTAGCCCTTTGCAAATGATTTATGAATTTAAATAAAGCTTCCATCACTTACATAAGCCTTGATACAACACTCTGAGGTGAGGTTTCTGACTTGTCCAGATTTTAAAAGGCCCAAGGAGGGGCACCTCGATGGCTCAGTCAATTTGAGCTTCCAACTCTTGATTTCAGTTCAGGTCATGATCACAGAGTTGTGGGATCAAGCCCCAGGTCAAGCTCTGTGCTAAATGTGGAGCCTGCTTAGGATTCTCTCTCTCTCTCCCCTTCTGCCCCTCCTCCCCACTCACATGCGCTCACTCTCTCTCTCTCTCTCTCAAATAAAAAAAAAAACTAAAAAAACATTTAAAAGGTCCAAGGAGTCGCCAGTGTGACAACAGAGCCCCATAGCAACTGATCTACAAAGAAGCTCATTACTACAAAATAAACAGTTTTCTGAAGGGCTAGAGGATGTTCTCTTCTTTTTCAGGAGCCCCTCCTGTGTGGATGATATAACCTTGAGTATAACTAGGTAGGGCATGAGAAAGTAATTAAAAATAAAAATAATAGGGCGCCTGGGTGGCGCAGTCGGTTAGGCGTCCGACTTCAGCCAGGTCACGATCTCGCGGTCTGTGAGTTCGAGCCCCGCGTCAGGCTCTGGGCTGATGGCTCAGAGCCTGGAGCCTGTTTCCGATTCTGTGTCTCCCTCTCTCTCTGCCCCTCCCCCGTTCATGCTCTGTCTCTCTCTGTCCCAAAAATAAATAAACGTTGAAAAAAAAATTAAAAAAAAAATAAAATAAAAATAATAACAACAGGAATAACAATCTGAGTTATCATTGTAGACCTCATATACACTGGTGACCTCATTTACATTATCTCACGTTCCCACAATGCTTTGTAAGAGGTTACCTTCCTGTTGCCTTCACATCCCAACCTTTCCCAGCATTCCACATCCCCTGTGCTCTCTCTCCAGAGACAAAACTGAAGGTGACATTGTCATATTGTCTAACATGCCTATTTTCTTTCAGGTTTGTTTTTTCCAAATTTAAATTTGAAATTTTAATTTTTTCAGAAGTATGTCCTTGATTGATATAAGAAGATACCATCTTTTTGTTAATGTTTGTTTATTTTTGAGAGAGAGGTGGGGGGGGGGTACAGAGAGAGAGGGAGACAGAGGTTCTGAAGTGGGCTGTGCACTGACAACAGAGAGCCTGATGCAGAGCTCAAACTCAGGAACCGTGAAATCGTGACCTGAGCCGGTCGGAGGCTTAACCAACTAAGCCACCCAGGCAGCCCCGAGAAGATACCATCTGTAATGTTTGAATATTGTGCTTGATTTACTCAGTAAAATAATTTGGCCCCAGTTCACATTAGCTATTTGTAGAACTGTTGCTATGGACTGAATTGTGCCCTGCACCACAATTCATACATTAAAGTCATAACCCCCAATGTGATGGTATATGGAGATGAGGCCTTTGGGAGATAATCAGTTTAGATAAGGTCATGAAAGGGGTCTCTCATGATGGGATTCATGTCCTTAGAAGAAGAGACACCAGAGAGCTACTCTGTCTTCTCTCTGTCTGTCCATGCTCATACAAAGTGGAGGTCGTGTGAGCACACAGTAAGAAGGCTGCCTTCTGCAGCCCAAGGGAAAAGCTCACACCAGCAGCTACCCATGCTGGCACCCTGTTCTCTGACTTTCAGCTTCCAGAACTATGAGAAAATAAATTTTTGTTTTTTAAGCCACCCAGTCTGGTATTTTGTTATGGCAGCTTAAGCAGACTAATACAACTGTATTATTACGTATATTATTAATACCACTGTATTATTACGTATATATGACATTCTCGATTTATCATAACATAATTATTGGTAATATTTATTAGTGCTTTACTCTGAAACTTATCCTAGGCTAAGTTCATTTAACTTATCTTCTTCTATAGTGTGTATGTGTGTGTGTGTGTGTGTGTGTGTGTGTGTGTGCATGTAGTGTCATGGTTATAATATTATCCCCATTTTATAGAAAGGGAAATTTTAGTGTAGGCAGGTGGTAATTTAATTGTTCAGGGACACCTAGTAAAATCCATATCCAACCCAGGCAATTTCTAACTCTAGAGATTATTCTATGAACTATGGCACATATTTTATCTTTGACTCTTATGAGAAATGTGAAGTTCAACATGGAGACCCGCATATACCAATTTTCTATACAGTAGGTACAGATTTCACTAGGAAGCCTTTCAGTAACAAGCAGATCTATTTGTCAAGAGGCAATCCCTGCATTACTAAAGTTACTTCATGCAGTTGTTGTAATTAACAAGTCCGAAATCTGGAAATGATGTTGCTCGATTAAAAAAATTGTCAATTGTATAAAATGTTAAATTTTGGAAGGTAATGCTGATATGCACATTACAAGCTTCTCAGAGCAGAAGCATCTCTGAGAGAAGTTTCTCTGTTTTCACAAAGAGGTAGATGAGTAGACTTATGAACCCAAGGCAAAATCATGACTTCAGTGCAAAATGTGACTTCAATTTAACTTACCCTCACCCAGATTCCTTATTCTTGCCCCCTTTTCTATTTGCTCCATTATGCAGATCCCTTGTTCCTTTCAGTCATGGCCCAGGGTCTCTAAACTCAAATAGTCCTCTCCCCAAACACATTATTCAACTGGAAAGAATCTAATAAATGTTTTCATCTCCAGCAAGGCTATCATATTCAGACATACAAAAGGCCCACACTTTAGGACACATGTTTCAGGGTTCAATGGGGACATGATACTGACCATTCTCTTTTTCCTCACAGAGCTCCAGGACAGCACGCTCTGAGGAGGACCGGGATGGCTTGTGGGACGCTTGGGGCCCATGGAGTGAATGCTCACGCACCTGTGGTGGAGGGGCCTCCTACTCTCTGAGACGCTGCCTCAGCAACAAGTAAGTCCTGCATCCCAGATGGTAGGGAGTTTGTAAGGCCCATTTGTAGTAGGTTCAATGCATACTTTTGTGGTTGGGGTTATTAAGACCATTTTGTTGCACACAAATCTGGATGGAAGAAAGGTATGAAGAATTAAATATGTGCATCTCCAGCTAGGTTATTTATATACTCTTATATGATAAGTGATATAGAGTTCATCTCATTTACAGAGGAAATGTTGTCTATTTTCATATTAGAACTAGAAGGTTGATTTATAAGTAGAAATGGACCATAATATATGGCACTTTTTGGATCCCCTTAAATTTTAGTGACAAGAATAGCAACAATATTAACATTAACAACATATTAAGTTTATGTTGGATTCCAATGTTATCAAGCACTTTGCAAATAAGTGGTATATTGGTTTGGATTTCTTGGATGTCTGGAAGTTTCCTGAGATTATTCAGTTCAATGAATGATGAAGTTTGCATAGAAGGAGGTTTGGAAAACAGAAACTTCTTGGGAACCTGGCATGGGAATGAGAGCAGTGGTGAAGGTGGAGAGTGGCTAATGGTTTCTAAGCTGAAAGTAAAGGCCTGAGGCATTAAAATGGCAGTCTACTTCAAATAATAATAAGTCAGAACTGTTTCTTGATCTGTGTGGTCTAGATTTTTCTTCAAACTATAAAATACAAAGTACAATAGTAATATTTTTAATGAGAGATTTTTATTTGACAGTGAGGAGTGTTACATGTGACAAGTAAGAGGTTTGATCAAAATTACTATATACTATAGAACATGGAACAGAAGAAGAAAATATCTACCTATATATATCTGCTGATTCTTCTAGACTTTTCATAATGAAACAGCACAAAGTGGTGAGATACAGGTTCAGAAAAATGTCAGCTTACTCTAATGAGAGAATTTCTTGAAATCAGGGTCAACGTCTTACTCTTTTCTGTGCCCCCCAGTCCCGCACATGGTCTGACAGATAGATTTTCCTTCACTGAATCCATGATAACTAGAGACCATTTTGGCTCCAGGCAGATCCTAATGGAAATGGTGTACCCTGGGAAACCTGGCCAAAGGGCATATCTTGCAAGAAACCGGGTTAATTATGTTACTTAGCCATTATGGTGTTTGGTTCTACTCAGAAGATGGAGCTATTGGATTACATCCACTAGCAAGTTTGTTTGTCATCTTTGGAGGCCAGTGTCATAACAAACGAGGTCCCCGAGCTGACCAGAAAAAACTAGACCTTTCATTTTTATGATTCACCTCTTCTCTTCGTCTCAAATATCAAAACCTCCCTACATCTGTACTACATGATACTGCATGGTGATAGCACTACAAGATATAATTGATAACAAACATACATCAGTAAAGCCAAAATGTACAGATTTGAAATGTTCCTATTATACAGTTTTCTCGAATTACCGTGCTTGAATATGCTATAGAGGTGAGCCAAAACATGTGTCTCACAAAGCTGGTAAGGAGTGTATGGGAACTTTCATACTGGCTCGTTGATGTGAATGCTACATTGTGAGAATCTTGTATGGAGTAAGAGACTGACAAGCAACTTAAGGGATAAGTACAATCACAGGTAGAACTCTGTCATTCGGCAAAGCATCAAATATATTATAACATCATATAACATCAGTTATGTGAAATTCACACTTACCAGTTTTGTCACCTAGTAAATTAAGGCTCCAATTGTTAGGATTTTATTAAGATACTATAGAAGATATCATCTATCATCTACTCATAATGAATTGGAAAAGTAAAATGTAAAATCTAAAATTATAAACATATTGACTATATGTCCCTATTTGAATTTCAAATATTGAAAAAAATACATTAGGTAAACTCATACTAGGCTGGAGAAGAAGCTTAAACAATGGGGAGAGGGGCAGGACCACCAACCTACCATGAGTGGTTATCTGTGGCCCTCTTGTTCATTTATTTTTTTAATTTTTTTTTTTAGTGTTTATTTATTTTTGAGACAGAGAGAGACAGAGCATGAGCATGAATGGAGGAGGGTCAGAGAGAGAGGGAGACACAGAATTTGAAGCAGGCTCCAGGCTCTGAGCTGTCAGCACAGAGCCCAACACGGGGCTTGAACTCACGGACTGCAAGATCATGACCTGAGCCGAAGTCGGACGCTCAACCAACTGAGCCACCCAGGCGCCCCTCTTGTTCATTTTTTAATGGCTAATGAACTTAACGGGTTTTCTCTCATCTCCACTCCACATTTAATGTGGGCACCTTATACTCTTGAGAAAGATCACAGGTTATGAATGTATATGTCCTTAGAGGCCCAACAAGTAACTGGAATGTGTGTTGTAGTCTAACGGGTAAGCACTCAAATTCAGCCTAAATGAATCCCATTGACCTGCTGAATTAATTTTCCAGACTGATTTTCCAGTCCTGTTCTCACTTTTAGCTCTGATATTTTTAAGTCTGTCAGCTAATAATTACTCTGTTCCAAATATGATAGAACTGTAAAAAGGAGCTAAAATACTCAGATTTTATGGAATAAATGACAACTACTCAACTTCTGGAGTTAATTATGTTCTGTGATGGATGGGGAGACTGGGAAGAGGCTTGGTTAACTTTATGAGTTTGAGAACATCTTCTCTGAGTGATCTTTTGAAGAGTGCAGGAAAATAAAAATCAGTGGAGGGAAAGCAGGGTGAAAATATAAATAAGCATTAAATATAAAACTCATCCTTCTCACTGGCAGTGCTTGGTGCTGGAGAAAATGCCCTGACCCAGGGAGATACTGAGCAGAATCCTTCCTTTGCCTTCTCCCCCATCCTTTTTCTAGGCTCACAGAAAGTAAGCAGTGCTTCATTTTCCCAATTTCTGATATTAGACTATTGATAATTGCCTTTACTTGCAACCCTGGTTTGAGCAATAAGGGAAGGCACCGTATACACTTTTTTTCTACAACATTTACTAATCTCTGGAAGATTATGTTAGGTTTCATTGAGCAACTCTGATAATACAACTATTGCTAATCTTGCATCACTAAAGTCTGCTTTGATTTTTGCATCATAACGTCTGCTGTTATTTTTTTTTCTAATTAGAAAATGGACTATGCATACTTGTACTTTATGATGGCTCTTCATTTCAAGTGAATTAGACAATGTACCAACTACCTTGAGAAGCTGCTGCTTCTGTCCAGTTCTTCACATCCTCCATTAGATATTCTGAAGTAATATTTTTAACAAATGTGTTTTTCTCATTTATCTAGGATTGTGTGTTGTTTAGTGGAAACTATCCTTCTTCGACCTAAATTACTTAAGCATATAGTTTTAAATTTGATACTAAAGATCTGTCTCTGAGAGTTCTAGCTTTGTCTTCAGCCGGTTAATTTAACTTTTCCCATAAGGAGTTCCAGATGCATAAGGCACTTAAGAATACTGTGTGTAACGTCATATGTACCACTGTATTAGGTCTGTGCCAAAATCAAGGTCAAAGAGGTAAACTGCAGTTCATTTGAAATGGCAATGAGTCAGATACTGGATGCTCTTAAGTGTGGTGTCAACCTTTATATTGGTGCCCGAAGAAGACTTAAAGGTCTTTTGTGACATTTTTTATCTTCTGCAAGGCCAATTAATCGCCAGACTAATAAATAGTATGGATTAATAGATTAATACATTAGGAGTAAGAATATTTTGTTAAATCCCAACTGGTTAAATGAAGGGCTTGTCATACCTATATGTACTCAAGTAGCAAAAATAATAATAAAAAAATTATTTCAAAAGCCTTACGTATAAAGGATGAAAGCATTTTTTAAAGTTAATAACTTTTGCATTGAATTCTTTAGTTGAATAGAATTTTTTGGAGCAGAATAAAATTATTAGATGAACAAGAAATAAAATCATCACACTGTGGAGGTGCCTAAAAAAAGATTATGATATTGTTCCAAAGGGATGTGGCTGCCAGAATGTTGTCAATATAAATACAGAAAAATTAAAATAAACATCCTCAAGGAGTCTTATCTCACAGTAATTGGAAAGATCATTCAAACTTGTCATTTCATAATAATTGTGCTAAGTGAAATTAAGCTAACTCTTCAGATTTTTTAATTGCAAACACAATTTTTCTCCCATAAAAATATTGATACTACAGCAATATAAGCCTTAGTTAGCAAGTAATTTCTACGCCATATAATAATAAATACCAAAAGAAAAATTTTAACATTAAGATTTGACTTCTTAAACAAATATTTTTTTCCCTTTAAAGTCATTTCATCTTTATCAAAACATCCAATTAAGTTTCATAGGATCTGTTTTAAGACATTTTAGAACTTTCAGCTAAAGTGAACCCCAAAGCAAGATTTATCTGTTATTCTTCATCTGGTGTTATATGTTATCAGACTTGTTTTCATTGGAAATGCTTGAGTTTTTGTTTAAAAGAAAGATATACAAGTTCAGAATGGGTCTGACTACTCTGTCATTTATATGAGGAAGTCTTTTCATTGTGTTAGGAAAGATTTCACATTTTAGGATGTTTAAGAGTTTGTGGTTGCCTTCCTTTTACTTTCTGGGTTAAAGCCTAATCTAAATGTATTACCAGGACTTCTAATAGTCCAGGTCATATATCTTAGAGGGATGTGGTCCTCCCCTGCACCCCTAAGCTCTTATCTCCTTTCGAGAGGAGAATAAGTCGAAAGACTGAATGTTTGGAAACGTTTTATCCCATAAACCTGTTTATTAGAATAAAAAATGGTTGGAAATGTGTTTGGTGTCCATAACCTTTACTAGCCATGCTGGGAATTTATAATTCTTGGCCGTCTTTTTCTGTTTATTTAAAAATTCTTTATTTGGCTAGTTCAATAGCCCTTGTGAAGTCATTATTTCTTTTCAATTTTTTTTTTTTAAATTGCTTTATAGGGATATCTTTGACACGTAAAAACTACATATATTTAAGGTATACAACTTACTGTTTCAATGTATTTATATATTGTGGAAGGATCACTAACATGAAGCTAAATAATTTATCCAACACACCTATATAGTTACATATTGTGTATATGTACATAGTTACATAGTGCATATGTGTTGAGAAGATTTAAGAGATACCCTGTTTCAACTTTCAAGCATACAATACAGTATTGTTAACTATCATCACCATACTGTACATTAGATTTCCCAAAGTGATTCATCTTGCATAACAGAAACTTTGTACCCTTTAACTAACATCTCCTCATTTTCCCTTCTCTCCTGCTCCTGGCAAAACACCATTATACTTACTCTCTGCTTTTATGACTTTAACTATTTTAGATTCCACTTATAAGTGAGATCATTCAGTGTTTGTCTTTTTTTGTCTGGCTTATTTCACTTAGCATAATGTCCACCAGATTCTTCCATGATGTCACAAATGGCAGGACTTCCTTCTTGTTAAGACTAAATAATATTCCATTGTATGTATATACCACATTTTCTTCACCCATCCCTCTGTCAGTGGCATTTAGATGGTTCCCATGTCTTCACTATTATGAATAATGCTGCAGTGAAAATGGGTGCAGATATCTTTTCAAATTCCAGATTTCATATCCTTTGGATATATATACTCAGAAGTGATATTGCTAGATCATATAGTAGTTATATTTTTAATTTTTTGAGGAACCTCCATACTGTTATATAATAGTTTTACCATTTTCTGTTCCTACCAACAGTGTACAAAGGTTCCCTTTTCTTTATGTCCTTGCCAACATTTGTTACTTTTGTCTTTTTGATAATAGCCATTCTAACAGGTATGAGCAGATATCTCATTATGGTTTTGATTTTCACTTCCCTGATGATTGGTGATGTTGGGCACCTTTTCGTGTACCTGTTGGCCATTTCTGTTTCTTCTTTTAAGAAATGTCAATTCAGGTTTGTTGCCCATTTTTTGATTGGATTATTTGTTTTTTCACAATTGTGTTGTAAGAGTCTCTAATATATTTTAGATATTAACCCTTTATCAGATATATGGTTTGCAAGTAACTTCTCCAATCAAAGGCAATGAATAGATTGCCTTTTAACTTTGTTGATCGTTTCCTTTGGTGTACAGAAGCTTTTTAGTTTCATCTAGTCCCACTTACCTATTTTTGCTTTTGTTACAGGCAGTTTTGGTGTCATGACCAAAAATCATTGCCAACACCAATGTCAAAAGTTTTTTCCCTCTTTTCTTTTAGAAATTTTATCGTTCCAGGTCTTATAGTTAAGTCTTTCATCCATTTTGAGTTAGTTTTTTTTTTTTTAATTCACTGTGAGAATAAGGGTCCAATTTTATTCTTGTGCATGTAGAGAACCAGTTTTCCTAATGCCATTTATTGAAGAGAGTATCTTTTCACTATCATTGTGAGTTCACCATTGTGGCACTCTTGTCAAAGATTGGTTGACTATATATGTGTGGGTATATTTCTGAGCTCCTTGTTTTGTTCTGTTGGTCTAAGTGTCTGTTTTTATGCAGTACTATAATGGTTTGATTACTATAACTTTGCAGTATAGTTTGAAATCAGGAAGTGTGATGCCTCTAGCTTTTTTCTTCTGCCTCAGGATTTCATTGGCCATTTGGGATCTTTTGAAGTTCCACATAAATTTTAGGATTGTTTCTCTATTTATGTAAAGAATGCCATTGGGATTTTGATATGGAGTGTGTTGAATCTGTAGACCACTTTGGGTACTATGGACATTTTAACAATATTAATTCTTCCAATCTGTGAGCAAGGGTTATCTTTCCATTTATCTGTGTCTTCTTTAATTTCCTTCATCATTGTTTTATAGTTTTCAGGGTATAAGTCTTTCACCTAACTGGTTAAGTTTATTCCTAAGCATTTTATTATTTTTGATGCAGTTGTAAGTGGGATTTACTTAATTTCATTTTCAGATGGTTTGTTTTTAATGTGTAGAAAAGCCACCAATTTTTATATGTTGATTTTGTATCCTGAAACTTTGCTGAATTCATTTATTAGTTCTAACAGTTTGTTGTTGTTGAATCTTTAAATTTTTCTACATATATGATCATGTCATCTGCAAAGATGATCTTATTCTTTTCCAATTTAATTTGGATGCCTTTTATTTCTTGTCTAATTGCTTCGACTAGAACTTTTGGTACTGTGTTAAATAGAAGTAGTGAGAATGAGTATTCTTGCTTACATTGGATCTTAGAGGAAAATTTTTCAGTTTTTCCCCATTGATTATGATGTTAGCTGTGGTTATTCAAATATGACCTTCATTGCGTTGAGGTAAGTTCTTTTTATACCTATTTTTAATGGTGTTTTTTAAATCATGAACAGATATTGAATTTTTTTACACTCCTTTTCCTGCATCTGTTGAGCTTATCATGTGGTTTTTATCTTTCATTCTGTCAATGTGATATATGACTTTGATTGATTTGCATATGCTGTACCACTCTTACACCTCACAGATAAGTCCTACTTGGTCATAGGTACAGTGCTTTTCATGTGCTATTGAATCCAATTGGGTAGAATTGTATTGATGATTTTTGCAACCATGTTCATTAGGGATATTGGCCTATGGTTTTCTTTTCTTACAGTTTATTTGTTTGTCTGGCTGTGGTTTCAGAGCAATATTGGCCTTATAAGATTCATTTGGAGGTGTTCTCTCTCCTACTTTTTGGAAGACTTTAAGAAGGATTGGTATTACTATTTTTTAAATGTTTAGTAAAATTCACCAGTGAAACCGTTAGGTCCTGGCTTTTCTTTCTTGGGAGGTATTTGATTATCGATTCAATTTTCTTATTTGTTACTGGTCTGAACTAGAAAAAGAACAAAACAAGCCCGCAGTTATCCTGAAAAAAAGAAGATAATAAAGATTAGAAAAAAAATGGATCAAATAGAGGTTAGGAAAACAATAGAAAAAATTCAACTAAACTAAGAGTTGTTTTTTTTTTTTTTTTTGAAAAGATAAGATCAACAAATGCTTGGCTAGACTAAGAAAAAAAGAGAAAAGATGAAAATAAAACCAGAAATAAACAAGAAGACATTATAATAAATGCCTCAGAAATCAAAAAGACCATAAGGAACTATTATGAACAATTATACCAATGAATTGGGTAACCTAGAAGAAATGAGTAAATTCTAAGAAACATATAACCTTCTAAGGGTGAATCTCCTCAATTTTCATTCATTCATTAAATAAATATACACTGAATATCTGTCATGTATCAGGCAAGTTGCTAGGTATAACTAAGGATAAAAGACCCAGGAGTCAAGCATCTGCTTTGGGGGATTTAACAAATTATTAAGTTTTTGCTGATTATACTGAATTTCTACTGATTGTAGTTATATAATATTTTAAGAAGAGAATTTCCTCCCAGTTATGTAAATAGGTAATATATATGTAGCAATAGTTCTTAATCTTAGCTGTACTTTAGAATCACCTATATATATATATATATATATATATATATATATATATACATCCCACTGAAAGCCAATTAAATACAAATCTCTAGAGCTGGAACTCTGATATCAATACATCTTTCAAAAGCTCTCCAAATGATTTTAATGTATAACCAGTGTTAAAACTGCTGCTGTATTCACTGTTGACAATAGCCAAAGTATGGGAGGAGCCCAAATGTCCATTGACGAATGAATGGATAAAGAAGATGTGGTACAATGGAATATTATTAGGCAATCAAAAAGAATGAAATCTTGCCATTTGCAAGTACATGGATGGAACTAGAGGGTATTATGCTCAGCGAAGTTAGTCAGAGGAAGACAAATATGTGACTTCACCCATATGATAAAGGGAAGATACAAAATAGATGAACATAAGGGAAGGGAAGCAAAAATAATATAAAAACAGGGAGGGGACAAAACATAAGAGCCTCTTAAATATAGAGAACGAACTGAAGGTTACTGGAGGGGTTGTGGGAGGGGGGATGGGCTAAATGGGTAAGAAGCATTAAGGAAGACCCTTTTTGGGATGAGCCCTGGGTGTTATACATAGGGAATATGTCACTGGAATCTACTCCTGAAATCATTATTGCACTATATCCTAACTAACTTGGATGTAAATTTAAAAATAAATTTAAAAAACCCTGCTGCTCTATTAAAGGAGATGATAGTGGAATGATTCAGCTCCCTGGGATTTTTTGGAAGTTAGGGTAATGAATAAAAGAAGGAATTTTCTGGTAAAAGAGATTTGTTTATGTTTAAATTCCTCACTCAGGTTTCTGTGAAATGACCCAATCTACAGCATTGGAGAAAAGCCCTGGGCACCAGCATGTCAGGATGTAAAAGTGGTGATTGTCCCCATACTACTGTGAGCTAAAGGAATAACTTTTCTGAGTGGTTATACAGTTGTCAGTATAGCTAAGGTCAGCCTTGCCCAGATTGACAAATGGACTAAGTGATTTCTGAAGTTTTCTTCCATTCCATTATTAAGCTTACAAGTATGACCCTTTAAAATGCCTCCAGGTTGTTAGTGAATGACTAAGTTAATGCCCCGAGCCTGGGATATTTTATGCAAATTCTCTAGGATCCACCTGCCTTCAAATTCATTAAATTTCTTATCCGTTGAGTGGAGTTTATCTTTCTACCTTCAATTCCACATTTATCATTATGCGGAAAGAAAGGCTTCCTAATAGTACTTGAGGTCTTTAATTTTTCTTATATTTTCTTAAATTTCTTATCCATTGAGCGGAGTTTAACTTTCTACCTTCAATTCCGCATTTATCATTATGTGGAAAGAAATGCTTCCTAATAGTACTTGAGGTCTTTTATTTCTCTGTTTGGGTCCAATTTGTGCAACAGAAAAGAGGAGTTTATCTAACCCTAACTGTTTTTGCTTACTTTCAACCACTGGGGGAGAGGGAGGTGGTGGGAAGGAAGGAGGAAGGAGGGAATGATAAAGGAGAAGAGAAAGAGATTAAGAGAAATTAAAGGGACACCAGATATTAACAGCTAAAGACAAGGGATACCAGAATTACATACATTGGGGGAAGGATGCTTTACCTGGAGACAGAAAGAATAAGTATAGAATGCTAAGTAACATCATAGTCATGTGTGACCATCAGCTGAAACCCATAACTACATATGTCAACCTTAAATAGCTGCATAACCAATCCCTACCTCTGGGTTTTGGGGTAGGACTCACAGGTCAAGATTGGGATCTTTTCCTAGTGAGAGAGTCACATGTTTGGGAGCCTGGCTCTCATAACAGTGCGTTTCACTGTCTCTGAGTCTTTAACCTATTTTGTGGACTATCCCTTTTATTTATTTATTTTTTTATCAAACTACTAATTTTGAATCTTGGTCCCATTATTTTCTAGCCAGGTGACACTGCACTGGGTTTTTAGTTTTTCTGGGATTCAATTTGTCGCATCTATGATGTCAAGTGGGCAGTTCCTGGAACAGAATAGGTGTTCAATAAATATTTATATTCAGTGAATGTCTAAGGTGCCCTTCAACTCTAAAATTGAATGTGTGACCCTGAGACAGAGAGCTTTTCTCCTCCACATGTGCAGTCAAAACCCATTTTGCTGCCAGATAGGAAGAGGAACAAAAGCTGCTCTTAATATGAATGGTTTTAAAGAAAAATGTTGTTATTCTCCAGGCCCCCATCTTACAACGGACATCTGGGTGATATGGGCGGATTGAAGAACTTTTGTCTCTAGCCAAAATAATTCATAAATTCCCAGCTCCAGGGTTGTATCGGGTGAGGTTGTGAGAGTCCTAGAGTTTCATAATATACATTTTCCTCATGGGGAAGATGGAAAAGTTGGACTTGATGTTGCTAAAACACATTTGTTTTTATTCTCATTCTTTGCCTCTTTTGGCTACTGAGCAAATGTAAGATCATTTGCAAACCTTATGGCATGTGTGTATGTATAATAAAGTGCATGTCCTTCCTGCTAGCGGATCTCAAGCCAAGGGCAGCAATCCCCCTGCCCCACACCCCAGCATATTTCAGAGGGAGCAAATGCATCGCAGTGACAAATACAACTTAGAATAAATATGTGGAAATAAACATGTCTGTAAAAAAAAATGCAGTTTCTTTCCTCTGGTAGCTATTTCACTTCCTTTTATGCTTTTCACCTTCACTTTATTATAGAAAGATTTTAATCAGGTTTTAGGGTTCACAACTTAGAGCAAATATTAAACCAAAAGTTCTTCATGGCCTGAAATTATCCTGATAGCATTTCCTTCTGTTCTACGCCTTCTCTTTAACCTTGACCCACCCATCCTTCCTTCGCTCCTGTCTTCCCTCCCTCCTTCCTTCCTTCTTTTCTCTTCTCAAGAAATGCTTATGGAGTACTAACCATAAACGAGGCACTTCACGAGGCACTGGGGCTCAGAGATCAAAACATAGACTGCAGGGGAGAAAAGCAAATAAAAGAAACCAAAAATAGGTTTTTTTTAAAGTGAAAACAGTCCTGGCCAGCTACAGGACTGTCCTGATCCTTTAAAATACTGACCACATTGTTGTCTCTCTGCCTCTTGTTCTAATGAGCTTCTTACCTTCAATGTTCCTCCACACCCATGCCCAGCTAGTAAAATTCATCACACACTCAGCAGTGGTCTTCAGCCTCATTTTGATATACTTATAAGTCATTTCTCTTCACACCACTTTGAATTACCTTTACACAGACTGGCATGTGTTATGGTTTCTTGTATGGCACTGTATCCCCAATACTATCATCTATGAGCACAGGTTCTATCTTTCTTGTTTTATATTTTACTGCCATGCACATAGTAGGTGCTCAGTTCAGTGTTGGATGAATTCGCTGAATAGAATATTTGGGCCAGGAACCTACTGTAGGACTGTTTCTTGAGTAACCCTTTCTCCCATCACATTCTTGGGATACTTATGGCCCATATGGGACATTCTACCTAAGATATTGCCTTTAAGTACTTTCTTCTCACCAGCTTGTCCCTTTGTCCAGTTCCTTTTGTATTTAGTATCCAGACCATGCCCATTAGTAGTTGACTATGCATTATGCTGTTGTGTGTTTTACGTGGATGGATGTAGATTGTTTTCCAACTAAATTATAACTTTGAAAGGATCAAAAAAGGCCATCATTTTTCTATCTTTCACAGTTCCTTGCATAGTACTGGTTCAGACTGGATGCTCAATAAATGTGTTAAGTGACTATAAATCTGAAAGCATTATACAAAAGCTTGCTAACCAGAAATCCTGCACGGGGGCTCATTTTCACTGTGAGACTGCTTATTGTACAGTTTCCTCATTAGATTTTCTGAACAGTATGCTTGGAGCAGTTTCTGGCTTTATTAGAAGTTGAGCATGATCATTATGGTTTATATTGTCATTGTTCTTGCTTTTTTCTTTGTTGATTGCATGAGCATACTCCTCATTTTCATAACCTCAGCCCATATTTGTGAGAACTCAATGCTTTGTTGTAACATGTCAGTCTTTGAAGAACAGACAGAGATATGTAAAATCATACTTGTTTGGGGAAAAAAATTGGCAGTGATTTTTCTGGTTGTAATTTAGAACATACCAAACACTCATAATAGCAAATAAACCGATTTGACACTCACAAGACAAACTCCCAAATTCAGTCTATAATATCCTCATGTGGGTCTACATTTTAATTTAACAGCTCTGTAGCTGCTTAGCCGCTGCTAGAGAATCTGTAACAGAGAAGACTTCCTTAGTTCCCTATGGTAGAGAGAAGATCAAACAACCAGAGGGCATGTCTTCTCAGAACGTTTTCCCCAAACCTACATCATTTCCATTCATAGTGAATTTGTTCTCTACATGAAGTTTTAGTAACCCTCTCTGTATACACAAACCAGGGTCTCCAAGCTGGCACAGCATTCAGAATGTTTTTATAATGAGAGATTAGTATAGAGAAGAAGTGTTGAATTATAAAACTAAGGTTACAAAAATATGTTACCTATGCCAAAGAAACACTTTTAAGCCAAGGCGTCGATTTATGGCACTGTTTTAAAATTTGGGCCTCCGCTACCCCCTAGTCTGTTTAAAATTGCTTTGAAAATTCAGGTTTTAGGCCAACTGTTCTTTTGGCTCCTTTGGCCGCATTAGAGCCTCTGGCAGATTGAGAAGAACTAGTGTGACACCAGGGCTGTGTCTGTTCCCAGCCAGCTCACCTACTGATGGATGATGCTTGGCAGCATGCCTCCTTGTTGTTTGTTGTATTATTACGACAGAAAGCATTTTCAAAAGCTACATTTATCAAGTTGTCATAATAGTTTGGCTTGTATATCTATCTACTCAGAAAAAAAAATAAATCTCTCTCTTAGCACTAATCTGTTGGAGCCACATGATGCATCACGTGCAGAAGAGGCAGTGCAAAATGAAAAGGCCATTCTGCATGAGATTCAGGGACCTTTCAACTAAATGATTAAAGGAAGAGGTATTTTTTTATGTATGCATTTGAAAGTCCCAGAGCACCAAAGACCTGTCCCCGCCTTGTTTCAAGGGTACTTTTCCATGGGTGGTTGTGTTTGTTGCAGATGCCTTATTCCTAGAATTTTGGAGGGAAAACACTGAAATTTGCCACAAAGAAGGTCAAAGACACTCTTAATGTTTAAGATGGATTTTTCATTGGCAGGTATCACCAGATTAAACATCACTTGTTGTGGAGAACCTTATAAGCAAGATAGGTGGTTGTCTGGGAGCTCAAGACTGTTTGAAGCTGGGATTCAGAATCTTTATCCAGAGAAAAAATATACTCAGAAAATGTTTGTTTAAAATACTTCAAACCTATTAATGTTAATAAAGCATTCACTAGGTATGCATACTAGAACATCTTCAATTATTCCGAAATATAGTATATAATGAATATACAATATAAACATGGTTATCTGTAGATATGTTTTTTTTTTCAACGTTTATTTATTTTTGGGACAGAGAGAGACAGAGCATGAACAGGCGAGGGGCAGAGAGAGAGGGAGACACAGAATCGGAAACAGGCTCCAGGCTCTGAGCCATCAGCCCAGAGCCCGACGCGGGGCTCGAACTCACAGACCGCGAGATCGTGACCTGGCTGAAGTCGGACGCTTAACCGACTGCGCCACCCAGGCGCCCCTGTAGATATGTTTTTATTGAGATATATCGACATAGAACATCATACAAATTAAAGGTATACAATATATTGATTTGTTGTTTTTTCCTAATTTTTCCCACCCCTTCCCTTTGTTAATCATCAGCTCATTCTCTATATTTATATGTCTGATTCTACTTTTTGTTTGTTCATTCCATTGTTTAGCTTTTTAGATTCCACATGTAAGTGAAATCATATGGTATTTGCCCTTCTCAGTCTGACTTATTTCTCATAACATAATACCTTCTAGGTCCATCCACGTTCCAGATGGCAAGATCTCATCCTTTGTTATGACTGTGTAATATTCTATCGTGTGTGTGTGTGTGTGTGTGTGTGTGTGTGTGTATCACATCTTCTTTATCCATTCACCTATCATTGGACACTTAGGCTGCTTCTGTATCTTGGTTATTATCAATAATGCTGCAATAAACATAGGGAGACATGTCTTTTTGATATAGTGTTTTCATTTTCTTTGGGTAAATACCTAGTAGTGGAATTACTGGATCATTTAGTAGTTCTATTTTTTAGTATTTTGAGGAAACTTCCTACTGTTTTTTACAGTGGCTGTACCAATTTACATTTCCCACTAACAGTGTACAAGCGTCCTTTTTTCTCCACATTCTCACCAATACTTGTTATTTTTTGTCTTTTTTTATTTTAGTTATTATGATGGTTGTGAGGTGATATCTCACCGTGGTTTTGATTTGCATTTCCCTGAAAATCTTTTCATGTATCTCTTCTGTTGGCCATTTATATGTCTTCTTTGGAAAATGTCTATTCAGGTACTCTGCCCATGTTTTACTCAGATTTTGGGGGGGGTTTCTTTCTTCCTTTGTTTGTTTGTTTGTTTGTTTGCTTTCTTGCTTTCTTGCTTTTGGTGTTTAGTTGTATAAATTCATCATATATTTTTGATATTACCTCTTTATCAGATATATCATAAAAATTTTAAGGAATAAAACAAATTGATTGATTTGATGCATCTATACATTGCAATATGATACCACTTTCTGTTAGCTTACACCTCTAACATGTGCCCTAGTTATCATTTCTTTCCTGTGGTGGGAACAATTAAGATCTCTCTTAGAAACTTTGAAGTTTATGATACAGTGTTTTTGTCTATAATTGCTATACTGTGTATAGCAATTTTGTCTATAACTGCTATACTGTGTATTAGATTTCCAGGACTTATTTATCGACTAATTACAAGTTTGTACACTTAAATAACATCTCCCCAATTCCTCCACCCCCAAGTCTCTGATAACTACCATTCTACTTTGTTTTTATGTAGATATTTTTTAAAGTTTATTTATTTATTTTGAGAGAGAGAGAGAGAGAGAGAGAGAGAGACAGAGAGAGATATGGGAGAGGGGACAGAGAGAGAGGGAAAGAGAGAATCCCAAACAAGCTCCATGCTGTCAATGCAAAGCCCAATGAGTGGTCTCAAACTCACAAACCGTGAGATCATGACCTGAGCTGAAATCAAGAGTCCGACACTTAACCGACTGAGCCACCAGGCACCCCTGTAGGTATTTTTTGAAGAAGGTGCTGAACTGACTCCTCTTGCTAGGACCAAGCACCTACAAATAAAGTTTCCACATCAACAAGGCTCATTTTTATTGTCATGAAAAACACTCTAAATAAGAATTAAATAATAATTATATAAACATGGAATAAAATGCATAGAATTATAGAATTGCTTTTTTTTTAATGTTTATTTATTTTTGAGACAGAGAGAGAGAGAGCATGAACAGGGGAGGGTCAGAGAAAGAGGGAGACACAGAATCTGAAACAGGCCCCAGGCTCTGAGCTATCAGCACAGAACCTGACACGAGGCTCAAACCCACGGACCGTGAGATCATGACCTGAGCCAAAGTCAGACGCTTAACCGACTGAGCCACCCAGGCACCCCTAGAATTGCTTTTTTAAGCAAAAGAGTGTAACAGAGCTAAAGGAAAGACAACGTGGAACTTAGGAAGCCCACTATGGTGGCCAGTCCTCTAATTTTCTCCCCCATGCCAGGCAAGATCCCCACCAACCACCGATGATGCACAGACTCCAGTTCTAGATCGTAGGTTTTTAGCATCCATTTTGACCCATGGATGAGGACAGTGAGCATCTGAGGACAGCAGGGTCCAGAGGTTCACGTAACTTCCTTTTTAATGGCAAGTTGATTGGTATCAAGTGTTGTTTCCTGAAAGAACCTCTTACACTAATGTGTCTGTGGAAAATGAAAAGCAGCCCAACAGTGCATTTATACTTGGTCCTCTTAAGTGTTCTCAGAATTTGTTATTCCTCTTGAGGTCTTTGTAAAAAGTCCCTGAAATGTAGAAGTGCTTTCACTGGCTTCTTGGGGACATCCTTCCGCAAGATAGCTCCAGTGAATACTGAAATGCTCAAATTGAAGCAAGAGAGGAAAACCATGCACCAATAGTACATGACGTCATGTTTTCAGCTGTAAATCTGCTTGTCTTGTCTAATCTATACTCACTTTAGGATCCAAAATCTAAAGGACCCAGAGTCTTTCTGTCAGCTTGAATTGTTGATATGGTTTATACCTGTTCTCTTGTGAAGAGCTCATGGTTTCCTTTTGAATAATTAAAAAAGAGAGAGAGACATAAGGAGATGAATGCTCATATTTTAAAATTCTTTGCCCATGAGTCCGTATTTGAAAGACAAGAGGTATTCCAAGAAATGCAGTAACCTGTTTTTACTGAACAGCACTGTGCTTTTTCAAAATCAAAGGCAAAGCTTCCTGAGTGGTTGTCCTTAAGAACTATGGAGTCTTAAATACACAGTTACCACATTTTCCCAAAACTTGTTCACCGACACCGGGAATGAGTCTCGTTATGCCTCCAGAAGAATCTGTTTGCCTAGGGAGGAAAATGAGGAGAACCTTGAGGTAAAAATTGATGTTTTGCCCAATTTTTTAATTCTTTTTTTCAACGTTTTTTTTTTTTTTTTGTTTTTTGTTTTTATTTTTGGGACAGAGAGAGACACAGCATGAACGGGGGAGGGGCAGAGAGAGAGGGAGACACAGAATCAGAAACAGGCTCCAGGCTCCGAGCCATCAGCCCAGAGCCTGACGCGGGGCTCAAACTCACGGACCGCGAGATCGTGACCTGGCTGAAGTCGGACGCTTAACCGACTGCGCCACCCAGGCGCCCCCAATTTTTTAATTCTTAATGAGAGATAAGTTGAATATGCCTCCCTCTTTTAAGGACTTAAATTATATAAGTGGGAGGGTGGGGAAGTGGGGAACCAACAAATTGCTAACGCCTGGAAAGAGAACTTTTAATTTTCCATGGTAATTCATTTCTTCTATGGTTGTTAAATTATGGCAATTGAAACTAAGATATTATCAGGGTTTTAAGAACTGGAAGAGTTTGGATGGCTTGTTATGTGTTAATGAGAAACCAAAAAAGTGTGCCTTAAGCTTACACTAATCTCATTATAAGTGAGTTAAAATCTGAATAATTCACAAACACTAGCTTGTGATTGAGGTGATTACCATTTTTTACAGAAGGAATTAAGTCAAAATTAATAAATGAGTAACTAGGAGTGAAGTGCTTAAATGAATAAATAAGGAATTGTGTGTACAAATTCAGTTTGGAATATATTTGAATATTTATATTTTGTTCCTTCATATTTGAACCAGTTCTGAGTCCTTAATTGGTACCGTCCTTAGCTCACTAAACACAGTCCTGAAAACATTCTATTGTTTGCAATGAGAAAATGCATTTACTTAAAAATCTCTGTTATCAGTGGCCTATAACTTGCTTTGGAACCCATTTTGGATTGAAATTTCTGTTTGTTTTCATTCCCAGGGGTGAATTTTATTTTGTTTAAATGTGAAAGAAACCATTTGGCTGTTTTATACCAATGAACTGTTAAGAAAGGAAGAAAATATTCTTTACTGCATAATGCTCAAATGAGGCTTTTGTGCCCAGATAAATGCTTCGGATGAAGAAATTCATACTTGGCACAAATTAAATCCTTATGGTGGAATAGTCACTTCGTTAACTTAAATAAAATTTATATGCAGGTATAATAAATTTGAACTTTTAAAAAGTGTAAGCTTCTCTGCATTGAAGTTCTTTCATGTTACATTTTATAGAGGAGTGTGGTTTTCTTGGAGATGTTCCCGATATACGATGTGAGTCTAGGTATCCTTTACTTACTAGAAGTGAATTTACCAGAACTGAAGAGTAGCTCATAAATTGATATGGTAACAATAAGGTGCATTTAACCCCCAGACCAACACTATGCTTGGTTTCTCACATTTAATCTAGTATTAATATTTTACACATCTTAAGCATATCTTGTTCCTTTTTTTTTTTTTTTAATTGTCTTAGACAAATCTGAGTTCCAATCCCTGGCTCTTTCTTTCCTGTGGATATTTCATTAAGCCTCCTAATCTCTATTAGCCTCAATCTTCTCATCTATTAAATGGGAGTAATAAAACCTTTCAGAGTTGTTGGAAGCTTATTGATAATGTACACAGAATATGTAATCCTGGACCAAATACCTATAGAAGGCACTCAGTATATCATGGAGGCTAGAATTACATTTGTTACCCACAATCTGATAATGACTTTCAATAATGAGGACATTTCCAAAATCCAGCATTACCACTTTAATGTCATATTTCAGTTGATTAAATGAAATAAGCTTTCAGTAAATAAGTAATACTATTTAGTAGAGGGAAGGCTTAATCCAGGGAAACAAATTATGTGTCAATCAAGACAAGGTGTTTGACAATTATAGGATATTCTTTGGAAATTGCAGCAAATCTTTCTGTGTTGTTTTATTTTTGCTAAATAAGAAGGATTTAAATCAATGTTTCATATTATGTGCTCACATCTATCTTTCAAGGATGCTTTTAAAATGTGTGTTCGTAATTGAAAATATATGGGGAAAGGCTCATTTAAGTTATTGAAGCAGGTATTTTTCTGCCTTTGTTTTGTTTGGTTTGGTTTTTAGCAAATGATATCTCTATAATAATCCTTTGGCATTTGAACAGAGCTTTTGTAAATTATCTCAGTTAGTGATCACAACTTTGTGCCCAACCATTCCAATATACATTTGACAGATGAGAAGGGTAAGACCCTGAGAGGGCAACAGGCTTATGCAAGGAGAAAAACAAGTTTACGACCTACATCCTCAAACTCCTAATTTAGTATTGTTTTCATTATTCCTTCAGGGAGATAAGGTTGGGAAAAGAAAATAAAAAGAGGTGAAAAACATAGAACTTTAAGGTCTTAATGATTAACACCAGAGTTCACTTTTTTAAAGTGAGAAGTCATCATTGTATCTTCTTGTTTTTAAAACATTCAGTGGTTCCTCTTTGTCTATTGCCAAGTTCAAAATTAGAAGGTATTTCTCTCATCTGTGATTCCCCACATAAATCCCAAACTCCAGCAAAACAAAACCATATCTTTTTATACCTCTGTGCCTTTCCTGTGGTTTCCTTTATATATATATATATATATATATATATATATATATATATATATATATATATCCTTAACCCTCTTTCAATATCTATTATGTTTTTATTTCTGTTACACAATTAATTTACCAAATGTTTATATAATGTGCCAGGCACTGTTAGAAGTGCTCCACAAATATTAAGTCAGTTAATCCCCATGATAATTCCAGGAAATAAGTAATATTATCCCATTTTACAGATGATAAAACTGAGATATTTAAACTGCAGAAGAGAATCAAGATTCCAGAATGAGGATTCTGGTTTCAAAGTGGGTACTCTGAACCATTATACCATGTCACATATGCACTTAGAATTTCACAACTGAAAAACTTACCACATTCAACCGAGACCAAGGTCTAAATGGCATGCCACCAAAGGCCTCTGGGTTGTAGAATTCATTACCTTGTAAATGTACCATCAACTGGAACCTACTTATTATCTTTTTAGACTCAGAAATATGGTATTTTTCAGTAATCATAGCAAGAACAGATCCTTCTCTTGGAGGTGGACAATGACTTGGCCCATGAGATTAATGTTTCAAACTAGAATGCTAGTTTATTTATTAACTTACAATGAAAAATAGAACTATCACATGGACCAAAACACCCACGTCAGCATGACAAGCACACTGTGCCTCTCAGCAGTCCTAAGAAACCAGATCACTCTTGGCAAGTTGCTTGGTCAACATGGCATCCTAAGGAGGGGTATCCCTGGGATAAACAGAACGTTCATTGGCATTAGCTAAGTTATCATGATGCATCAGTATTGTGATTGCAACAGCCTTGCCAATGGGACCTGGAGGACATGAAACTCGTAGGTCTTTTGCCTGGGACACTGCTTGGCTGGGCACCGACAACCATATATCTCCGTGATTCTCTTCTTTTCTAGGATTATAATGCCTGGCCAGCCCTTCCTTTCCTTTCCCATGTTCTATTGTTAATGTGTGTTAATATTCTCAGTCTGGTCACAGTCAAGTCTTCAGGCCTGGGACCTTTCTATCTCTTTAAGACAGGCTTAGTGCAATTGTATTTTCAGATGCTATTTTCTTTTTGATGACATCTTCAAGACCTAACACAAATACTATCTAGCTTTTCCTACACTGAATTGTAACTACATGAGTGGTTTTATTAATACCAAAGACAAAGTTATAGCCATTTTTTTTGTATTCCCAGAAGTAAACACATTGTGCAGCACATAACAGGAGCTCAGTGGTTGTTTCCTGAATAAACAAGTAAATGAGGAGGTAGAAAATCATCATGGTTAGGAGTGTAAGCTCTGAGACTGCATGGTCTGGTTTCAAATCTCAGCTCTACGACTTAACACTTGTGTGGTTTTGGCAAGTTACTCAAAGTCCCTGAGCTTCCGTTTTTCATCTTTAAAAAGAGTATAATTGTACCCTGCCTCCAACGGTTCCTGAAAAGATTAAATTAATACATATACCAAACTTAGAAATGTACCTGGAATTTCAAACTGTTAGTTATTAGTATAATAATTCTCTTAGCATTTTGTATTGTATTTTTACTCATTTTGTAAAAAGTATGACTTATGTTGCAAAGGGCAGAGTACCACTTGTCCCTGTTTTAAGTGTCACCATTGAATATTTAATTAAAAATTGTTTTGTCACAGAAATTCAGTAAAATGGAAACTCCCATGTATTGCTAATGGGAGTAAGGAATGGTTCAACTTTTATGGAATGCAATTTAGCAATATTTATCAAAAGTCTTATAAAAGTTCATTCCCTTTACTCCAGTAATTCCCCTTCTAGAAATTTATCTGTCCTACAGCCACGGTCAGAAACTTGGATAAAACTTTTATATAGACATAGTTTATCACACCATCATTTATCAACCCCCTCATTGGAAATTACTTAAATGGCAAGTCATGAAAGAATGGTTATACAAATTACTTTATCTCATTTAACGGAATATTATGTAGCTCTCAAAACTGTATCTTTAAATTATTTCATAGTGTGGGAAAATGCTTCCCAAAAAGCTGAAGTGGGAAAAGAAAACCCAAACCACAAAATGGTATAGGTGACGTAATTTCTTCCACACTGAGAAGAAATCAGTAAGTCAAAATAACAGTGATTATCTTTAGATAAGGCAACTATGGGGGATTTCGTTTTTGTAATCTTTCTTTTCCAAAACCTCTCCAATGAGCGTGTATTTTAGAAGTAAAAATAATTCTTTAAGAACTATAAGTTTTAATGTCCTTAGATGTGTAATTTTAAGACATGTTGAATATTGTCTCATTTTTACCATGTTCCAGATCTAAGTTTTTTCAGTGAAATATCTCTTCAGTCTAATACCAGAGATAATTAAGAAGACAGGATTCATTTTTCAGAAAACCTTGTATTAATATTTATTTGGTTAATAAGCACGAAGTATAAGTACTTATCTTGAAAAATTTTTGAAGGAAAATGAATGCTTACTTTCAGCTCTCATGGAGAAATCAGTTTATATATACAACTTCTTGAGAACTGCTTTGTTTAGTATTGATAGTAATTTCTATAAGAACATTGTTATTCGGAAGAAAAGAAAGAGACTCGTACATTAGTATTAAGAGAAAATTGTTCTCGTGACAAAATAGTTTCAATTTTGAGCCTGTAGTAATGAGTAGTAATGAGTTTTTTTCTTTTTTCTTTTTTTCCTCTTTTTTCTTCTTTTTTTTCTTTTCTTTTCTTTTTTTTTTTTTTCTGTGTGTGTGTGTGACCTAGGAGCTGTGAGGGAAGAAATATCCGATATAGAACATGCAGTAATGTGGTAAGTACTGAGGTTCTGCTTCTGCGATTATGATCATGTATCATTTTAAGAACTGAATAATGCCAAGCAGTTTTATGTATTCTGAACAAGCAATCAATTAGTATTTCAAAGAGTTATTTTTCTCACACTATACTGATGATGCAGCCTTTTAAAATACATACTTTTAATTCTCCTCAATATAAACTTTGAATCGCCTGGCCAGATTATAACTAACTAGGCTGTTTCAAAACAGGGACTCTGTATTTCTTTTCTGCTTTCTGACGTTTCACATCTAAGTGTCTCGAGAACCAATAAGAGGAATGATAAAAGGGAAACCACTGGGGTCCTCATGAAATAAGTATTAGTTAAACGCAGATTTGACAGAGTCATTCATTCATTCATTCATTCATACAACAAAAACTGCTCAATGCCATCCTTGTATGAAGTACTACACTAGTACAAGGAAGAATAACATGTGGTCACTGTCTTAAAACATCTGTGATAAAGGACAAGATGCAGAGAGAGAAGATAGTTGTGCACGTAACCACACTCTAGCACAAAGCATGACAAATGCTGCAAGAAAGGGATAAAGTTCTTTGTGGGTTACAAATGGAGAGACATTTGAAGGGTCTTCAAGGAAAAAGTGATTTGAGATAGGGCTTAGAGAACTAGGAGGGCTGTGACTGGTCCACATGAGTGTGAGGAGGTGATAGTCCAAGCAGAGGGGACACAATGGGCAACTTTGGATGCAGAAATGTTTAAGGTATGTTCCACATATGAATTTGGATAGGATTGTGGCTAGCATTATTGAAGAAAAGAATTGAAAGATATTTTGAGGGACGCCTGGGTGGCTCAGTCAGTTGAGCGTCCACCTTCAGCTCAGGTCATGATCTCGTGGTCTGTGAGTTCGAGTCCTGCATCAGGCTCTGTGCTGACAGCTCAGAGCCCAGAGCCTGCTTTGAATTCTGTGTCTCCCTCTCTCTCTCTTCCCCTCCCCCGCTGATTCTCTGTCTCTATCAAAAATAAATAAACATTAAAAAAAAAATCTAAAAAGGTATTTTGATGTTACACCTTGAACAAATTTAAATGTTAGAGTTCCAAGCTTATATTAGTTCAGTGAATAACAGGGGATCACTAGAGGCTTTGGAGCAAGAGTATGATATTGTAGTTTCTTTCACTTCAGAAAGATTAATTCTGTAGTGATATGAGAGATGCTCTGGAACAGGAAATGGATGGGGAACAAGAAGCCATCAGAGCTTAAACCAAAAGGAAATAGATGCAAGAGAGATCAAAATTAAGGTCACTTTGTAAGACCTAACAAGCAATTTAAATTAGAATGATAATTTGGAGTGAGAATAAAGGAAACACAGAGGTGTGTGTATATTTGGAGTTCTTAAACTGGCCTATCCTCTGTTAGAGTAGCTCTTTCCTTACTAGCTACATGACTGACTTTCCTTATTCTAATCTCAGCTCAAATGCCACCTCCTCAAAGTATTTTCCTTGACCAACTTATCTGATATGCTTGTCCCACTGCCCAATCCCATCTCTCACAACAGTCAATCTTGCTTCCTTTATAGCACTTTGACTTTCTTTGTAGCACTAATCTCTACCAAAATTTATCTTCTTCGATTACTTGGGTTTTTTTTTTTTTTCTGTTTTCCACTCTAGAATGTGGACTCCATGAGGATAGGAGCCTCATTCATCTTGTTCCCTCCTTTGTCCCTAGTGCCTGGAACTATTGACTCACACATATGAAGCACATGATGGAAATTTGCTTAATATGTAATGGATACCCAGGCTTCTGAAAAAATGGTGGATACCATTATCAAGATTAGGAATGTTGGGAGAAGGCTTGGGAGAGGGAAATGACAAATTTGATTTAGGGACACTATTGAGTTTGACATGCAGGCTGAACTTGTAGGTGGTATATTCAACTGTGCAATGAGGATTTGATCTCAGGAAAGAGATCAAAGCACAAGCCATAGAAACAGAAATAAGATGCATAAAAGTTGAAGATTTGGAAGCAGTTCCTTAGGTAGAATCATAAGAGGAAAGAAGCCTGAACTTTGGCGAATGTCTATATTCAGATAGAAGGAGAACTAGAGTGCTAGGTAAACCACAACAGGCACAGTGAGAGAAGTAGCAGAAGAAATAAAAATTCCTAAAGGTGTTCAGTAGGATAAATGTTGCCAACAGGTTGAAGACTGAAAAAACTCTGCTGAGGAACAGTTTCTATAGTGTACTAGGAACAAACAAAATCAAAATCACATGGGGTAAAAAAAAGAGTATCAATGAGAAAATGGAGTTGATGGGTATAAGCTATTCTTATTAAGTGTTCACAGAGGTATCTCATCATTTATGGATCCACATAAAGGTAGGTGGGTAGTTGGTTTGTTTTCAGTGAGTAAACCTTGAGAGATCAGTTGATCTAAAAGGAGAGATTGAGGGGCGCCTGAGTGGCTCAGTGGTTAAGCATCTGACTTCAGCTCAGGTCATGATCTCGCGGTTTGTGGGTTCGAGCCCTGCGTTGGGCTCTGTGCTTACAGCTCAGAGCCTGGAGCCTGCTTCAGGTTCTGTGTCTCCTTCCCACTCATGCTCTATCTCTCTCTCTCTCAAAAACAAATAGTCATTAAAAAAATAAGTAAATAATAAAAGGAGAGATTGATTATATGAGAAGGTAAGGGGATACTTGATGCCCCAGGTCCCAAAGGAGACAGTGGGTGACAAGAAGAGGAATCTTGGTGAAGGCAAAGGACATATGCTTCACTCTGAGAATATAGAAGCAAATTGAGAGAGGAAATTTGAGGGTATAGAAAGATTTTGAAGAAGAGAAAAGGTGAGACTGCTCCAGATGCACAGGCTCAAACTTCCCTTAGAGTTTTCTCCGTCACCTGCTGAAAGTGAAGAAGGTGAGTTGAACTTGAAGAAGTGAGCATGAAGGCCTACAACAGCCCCTAGGTAAATCAAGTGGAAGCCAGCAAAGCAAAATAAGGAATTGTTCGGGGGCAAGGAAGGGGCTCAGCTGAGGCCAAAAAGCTTGATGTGACAGAGAACAAGGTCAGAAGGATTTAGGACTTAGTCCAGTGGTATGGCGATGCATTGGGGCAGGAACAGAGAAAACTCACATTGGAGGTGACTCATGGCCAGAGTACTGATGAGATGGGTTGTGAGAGACCAAGATGAATGAAAAGTATATGTATTTTTAACACCCAACCAGGGAGAGTGCAGGGAACTAGAAGGCATGATAATTGGGAGTAAGAGTAATTGTTAAGGGGAAAATTTTGCCCACTTCATTTCTCTTTCCACTGAGGACACTAGGTGCCACATAGTTCAACTGCTAATTGGTTAAAAGAATCAAATAGCTACAGTTGTTCAATTTTTAAAAATGGTATTGACAGAGTTTGTTTTATAAATGGTATAAAAAATGTTTAATGGAAATATACTTTAGCTCATTGATTTTCTTTATCCCTTTTATTATCGTAATATCTTATACATCAGGGCTTTTTTTTAAATACCATAATGTTATTTAAGAATCTCCATAATGTCCATTCTGTTTCTTTATGGCTTTTAAAATCGTGGAAAGGATCCAAACTCTCCTAAGTAGATGAATGCCTAAAGCATCATGAGCAGATGTCTGCCTACCCTGTCCTTCAAGCTCTTCAGAAACAGCCCACAATCTCCCTGCTATCATTATGAGCACTTTCATGGACAGATGTAGGCTAAGACTCTGACCTAATATTATTTAAAACCCATAGCGTTACCAAAGCCAACTCTTTATAGCTTGTAGAATCAAACTGACATTGAATTTCTGTATGAGAATCTAAACTCTTCAAATCATTTGAAGCTTTTTTTTTTCTGACTTTTGGCCATGACAGAAGCAACATTGCCAAAAAAACAAACAAAAAGTCTCATAAGAATCTTTTCATAATCCCATCCCAATTTCTCAAACTAAGAAGTTCAGGGCAATTCAGTTAAATATTCCCCTTTTAAATACCTGTTTGGAAAAACTCTAGGGTCCCTTGTTCGGTAAGCCTCCAGGTCAACCCTTAATACCTGGCAGCTTACTGGGGCTCTTCTGAACCACTTCTCCAAAGATTCACCCTCTTTTTCTATTTTTTGTAGGTGCTACATAGTTCTCTGGGTTCTTATTCTCCAAGGCTGAGGAGGAGAAAATGTCTCCTCAGTTTTCTTAGCTTTCTGCGTTGTCTGAAAAATCAGTTCACATACTTTTAAGATGTTCTTGTTAATCACTCTGTAGACAGGGGGTATCAATAAAGAAAGTACCCATGATGTTCACCTAGTTCTTTTAGTCACACGACCTTCTGTTACTATTTCTAGCTGGTTCAAGCAGACTATTTTCATTTCTAAGGATGTAGTGCATCCAACCTTTCCCATTTCACAGTCCAAGGGGGCAAGGCCCTCTCTCTCTCTGGAAGAAAAGACGAAGGATACTACTGGGGAAAACAATAGGTGTGAGCCCAAGTGGGTCATTTAGGTTTCAGATCTTCCCAGGGAGGGCCCTAATTTGCTGACTCAAATTAGCCCTCACATCTGATCCCCTTGATCTTAACTAGGCATTTTAAAGGGACTTTCAAAGTTAGACTAATACCGTGTTACTTATAAACTGTTTCTTTGTCACCATCCTTAATCTTAACAAGAGTTGACATTTAGGAGACAGTGACTACAATTAGCAATATAATAGGCCAAGGTGCCTGTGGTAGCTGGTGGTGCCCTTAAGTTCTTTTCTTTCTTTTTCTTTTTTTTTTTTAAATTCAAGTTACTTAACATATGGTGTAGTATTGGTTTCAGGAATAAAATTTAGTGATTCATCATTTAGATAGAACACCCAGTGCTCATCCCACCGAGTGCCCTCCTTAATGCCCATCACCCATGTAGATTGTCTATCCCCCACCCACCTCCCCTCCAGAAATCCTGTTTGTTCTCTGTATTTAAGAGTCTCTTAGGGTTTGCCTCCCTCTCTGTTTTTATCTTATTTTTCTCACACTTGACTGTTGTTTAAAAAAACAAAAGTCCCTAAGACTAAAGTCGGGAGGCCACATTTCCATATCTCTTCTAGAACCCTCCCAGAGATGAGTGGGCAGAGATTTCTGTGCTAAGAGGTCACAGAAGGGCCACGTCTGATTTTCTCAACAGTGTGCACCCAGTGCCTAGCATGAAGTGTCCAACAACATGCTTCTGAAACTGTGTGCCAGGGAACACGGCAAACTGACAGGGCTGCCGTGGGATTTTTCAAACATTCAAAGGCACCCTAGCAATACTTGATACCTGCTGGGCCCTATGCAAATTAGTAGATCATGCTGTCTTCCTTTCTATGACATCTTGTCTTTGCAAAGTTGGAGACTAAGCCCCAAACCCAGTCCTCCTGAAGCTTTGATAAAAAAGCAAGTACCGAGAGAAAATCAATGTGGGACAGGAGATGAGGGTGGCATTGTCCAGTCAGATTTCATACTTTAAGAAGTTTTCCAATATTTAACGAGTGCAAACTTACCATTAGTAAGTAAACCTGGTTGTTTATGAATAAAATAAAATCTAATTTTTCTTTCAAGTATGTGTATTGTTCTTTTCAAATAGCTGTTGTGAGGGTGCAAATACCTATTGAGTTGTTTGGACCTAACTACTTAATCAATGGAAGTGTTAGGTATTCCTTTCGGCCTAGGGGTGCCATAAAAAAGTTTTGAGATATTAAAGGGGCTATGGGCAGATGAAGTTTAGCAACCCCTATCACGTGGTGGACATTCAACACTTAATGATGAATGAATAAATGACATCCTAAGTAAGGTGACATTTGAGCAGAAACTTTCAAGATGATAGGAATTTTTCCAGACTATAGTAAGAGACAGTGTTAGAAAAAATGGGAATGGAATTTATTCAGCAATTTCTGCTGTGACCTGCTGTGTACCAGGCACTTTTTCTAGGCACTGGGGTATCATAGCTACAGAGAAAGATAAGCCCCTGTTCTCATGAAGCTTATTCTCTAGTGAGAGAAAGCAGATGATAAACAAATAAAGAAAGAGAAGTGTGAGAGTTTCAATGAGTGAATGATTCTGAAGGAAATAAAGCAGGATAATGGCATAAAGAATGACGTCGGGGAAGTCGCTGCATATGGGGTGATCAAGAAATTCTCTCTGAGGTGACATGGGGGCCTTAGTCGTATGTGTGAAGGGAGAGGCATGAACTAGCCCAGCTTCTTTGAGGCCCTGGTAGGTCATTTTATGAAGTATGGTATGCGGTATGGTGCGGGAAAGGAGGTACTTATCTGTTCTGAGGAGTCTGAACTTACTCCTAAATGTTATTCTGTAAGGGGCACTCCTAGCCTCTCAGTAAGGGTGACAGGCATTGTTTGCAAAAGGACCAGAAGGCTGACAGACGGGTTGCTCTAATCACCCCCTTCTGTGCATTTCTCTTCTCCCAGACCCAGAGTCTCCCAGTCTCAGACTGAAGTATATGAAAGGCAGCGGAGGGTTTTCTTAACCTCAAGAACAAGTTTCTTAACTGAAAAAGAAGTTCTGGGGGAAAGAATGTTGGTTTCTTCTTAATAAATGTTCAGAATCCTCCCCCTACTACAGGGGGCTTCCGGAGGGCACGCTGGGTGTCCAGAGTGGCTCTGCCCAAGGCTGACTAGACTCTATAGCACTGGACCTAAGAAATGTGCTTCCTGCTGGATTCAATCCCGATTCCCCCCTTAATGACCCATCCAGCTGAAAAGCAGGAATTTTCCTTGTGCTGTATCTTCCTTGAGAGAGAGAGAGCACTCTCATCTTAAACTCTGATAACACATGTCTCTTCCAAGTAACTTTATTAGGATTTCATCCGTAAGTTAATGTAACAAAATGGGGGCCAGCTTCTCCTATCCTTACCTGTTAGCCTTGTAATGACAGTCTCTGAGAGGCCATCAGGATGTGTGGCTAGGAGGAGGGGTGAGTGATTTAAAGGACACACTTCATTTTTCAATCCCATGGACACAAAGGACTCAAAATAGTAACATAGAGCAGAAAGAACATAGGCTTCTCAGAGTCCTGGCACTGCAGCTTAGTAGTTAGGTGCTTTTGAACAAAGTTCGGTAATCTCTGTTTTCTTACCTGTTAAAATACCCTTCTTATATACATCCAAAGAATGTTTGTTAATGCAATGTTTATGGTAGTTTAAAATTGGAAACAAATGGAGGGGGGGCTGGTTAAATAAACTGTGATGTGTCCACACCACAGAGCACTAAACAGTTATGTAAAAGAGTAAGTCGGATCTGTAAGCACAAACCTGTAAAGTTTTTCCAAGACATTTTGAGTGTGAAAGAAACAAGTGTAGAGTAGTATCTTTAATATGATCTCAGTCAATTTTTAAAACCCCCCAAACTGAGAGCACCTGGGTGGCTCGATCGGTTCGGTGTCCGACTTTGGCTCAGGTCATGATCTCAAGCCCCGCATCAGGAGGTCTGCTCTCTCAGCGCAGAGCCTGCTTTGGATCCTCTGTCTCCCTCTCTCTCTGCACCTTCTCCACTTGTGCTCTCAATGTCTTTCAAAAATAAATAAACATTTTAAAACAAGTAAGTAAAGGATTCTAATTAACAATTGTTTTTTAAAAAATAAAAAAATAAAATAAAATAAAATAATTAAAAAAACAGACTGAGGTATGTCTGGGGTGTGGTATATCGCTGATCACAATTATTATGTAATGCAGAGAGAGATTTTGAGTAACTTAAGGGCTTTCCTTTTTTATTCTGTATACTTCCGTAGTAAGTTAGATGTGTTACAGGATGTATATTCTTCTATAACTGGCATCAATTTAAAAATATAAAAAAGAAAATGAGGTTGGGGTAAAATATTTCGAAAATCATTGAATATATATTTTATTGTCGAAACACTGAAAAAAATACCTCACAGAGTTTTTCTGAGGATTACATGGGGAAATATCTAAAAAGCAGTCAGCATGGTACCCAACTCAGTAATGTTGGCTCTGCCCTGCCTTAGTTCCTTTCCTCAACTCCCCCTTTCTGTGGCGAAGTACTCTTTCCAGGAGAATACACTATTTATAAAAGTAAAAATTAGATCACTTTAAATTCCTGAAGTTCGGCCTTACTGTGTGACATCATAAGGAACTTTTCTTGATTATTTTTCCAAGTAAACAGATTCCAGGTATTCTAGAACAAGAATATTAGCCCTCATCTCTGGCAGAACTGCAGATTTACAATTCTTCTTCCTTTGGATGACATATAGGAAAACAGACTTTCTATGTAATGCCCGTAGGCTGGACAGTTAGGTCTCTGGCAGCGGTGAAGCTTGGCTGTTCTTTGAACAAACAAATGTTTAGTTGGAATTGCTGTATGTTCTCAGGAACATAACCCGGGGGACCAATCAATATCCCCCCTAACGAGTCTAACTTACCACAAAGATAGAATGAATGTAGAATGGCGACTTAACTACTTGTAGGGCTGTGTGTGTGTGTGTGTGTGTGTGTGTCCCTTTCAACATTGAGAAACACTGTTGCTGGAACAAAAGGATGTTCATTAGGGGTCACATTTCCAGGAGCATCTTGATTTTCTTGACTCGGACCACAGTCCTTTCTATTTATGCAGAAATTAGTAACAAAGGAAAATAATTTTTAGGGGGCAAGAAGTGATAAGTGACTTTTATTGTTTCTCTGAGGACAGAGTCCCTGTCCAAACTCTGTCAGCACCAATGCTGACTAAACTTTGACCATCCAGCAGATGAATTAATCTCTAAGTGCAAGTATACAGCATGTCATGTGGATAACTGGAGGTTGATTTTGGTTCAAAACACATCATTTCCCTTTCAATAGTTAAACACTGAGCATTTAGGATAAATGGCTGAAAATATCTGCAGCAATTACTCCGGGAAAAAAAAAACCCTCATATTTTATGACTAACTGTTTTATCATTTGTGGCATAAAGAAATAAACCTTTTTTTAATGATTCACAGATTCCTTCATTTGGTGGATCTGTCCGGTGGATATAGATCTCTCTGCAGTACTTGCTACCAGGCAGCTAGCCAATATTTTTTTTTTTTTTTTGATTTTTCCTCCCCAGTGGGTTGGGCCCTTCTGCTTTTCTTCTCCCCTAGGCCTTCTTTTGACTGCTGCACACATTTCTTTTCTTTTTAATGCTTTTTCTGACATGCCTTTATTGGACCCCTCTGAAGTCTCTCTGCTTTTCCTTTCTCCTTAATGTGTCCTCTTGATGTGTTTCTTATCCTCTGCCTCAACTTTTTCCTCTCTGGGAGGAGCGTCATATGAACACGACCCCAGGGAGAGAGACGTGGGCTGGCCGGCTCTGCTGTTGCTCACTTGGTGGTTGGACAAGCTCTTCAGACTTCTCACAGCCTCAGTTTCCTCAATCATGACGTAGAGTCACCATGTTCACTTCACAGTACTCCTTTACGAGGATCAGAATCAGTAATGTAGGTACATGGAAGATGCTCAATGAATTTTAGTTCCTTCTGCCATCTGATATGACAAAGATAAGTAAGTTATGGTCTTCCAAAAGAACTCCATTCCCCAGGTAAGGATGATTTTGCCCTTGTTCCTAACTCAACATAATATGAAGAACTCCAAACTGTTGAGTAAGATATAAAAGCTAATAAATTGTTACAACTAATTTCTGCTTATTGGCATCCTTCTGATATATTTAAGAGCCATAGGTGATTTGCCCCCGAAGTTGGTCAGAGTTAGTTTATTCTAAGCCAGCATCATCCCATGGAGACTGTCAGAGGAAGCATTGACAATACTTGTAAGTGGCCTTTGAGTGATATGAGCTGGCCTCCCTAAAGTCACACGTTCTAGTTCACACATGTGATGCTTTCTGATAAGAAATAAGTGTGCCTCACACAACAGCTATGTTCTTTTCCTGTGGATTTATAGCTAAGTGTCAAACGACTGCTTTCTTACGGCTGTTAGCATGAACTTGGTCAACCCAGAATTTGTTTACTTCATTATCATCATGATCATTTGCCATATTGAAACTCTCTGAGGAAAAAGTTCAGCTAGACCTTTTGCAGGTGTGTGTTTTGTTATTAATGCTACAGTATTGGCTTGATAGAGTTTTGAAGGGAAGATAAACCCTTCACTGATTCGCCTGATAAAGGGAATTAAAGAGTTATCTATCATTTCCTAGAGTGTTGGGATTTATCAGACTAGAAAAGTGGTATGAGTCCCTCTCCCAGCTAGTTCTATGACCACGGGTAATGGTATATATGTGCTGCAATCTTTGTCAAAAATGACTAGTACACTGATCATATACCTCAAAGGGATCCTGACAAAGCAATAGATTTATAGAAGATTTGAATTAAAAGAAACTAGTTTGTTTGGGGTATCTGCCAGGTGCCAGGCCTAGTGCTAGTGACTAATTCAGTTCTCACAATCACCTTGAGAAGTATTACCCTGATTTTACAAATAAAGAAATCTGGATATTGAAAGAGATGAAATACTTTATTTAGTGGTGCTGCTAGGTTTGTATGATGCCAAAACCCATGCCCATCTCAGCATGACTCAAGAGGGTGCATCAATGACCTAGACTAACTCATGTAGCAAATAACAAAACTAAGACACAAAGAGATTAAGGCATAAGGAATTTTACAACATATGCGATATGGTTTAGGAAAAGAGATGTTCAAATAAGTTTACTGTAGCAATTTTAATTCTTCAAGGCTACAAGTATATGAACTGCTGAGAATTTTAAGTGTGCAAATCAAATACAGCAGAAAAGGCAAATCCAAGTATCCTTGCTGAAAACGTCCCAAATTGCCTCTCCTTTGAGCTTCTCCTCTTGTCCAGAGAATATAAATTTCCTGAGTCAATACTTCTCAAACCTACTCTCTCAAGTCCTAGTTTCTGAATTACACAAAATGTATGCTGGCCTCTGGTGACCCAGATAGAAGCTTGAAGCAGAGATTTGACAGTGACTTTGAAAGAAATTACTACTGTAGTTCTTCCCTTGGCACAGTGCCTTGTGGAATGAAACGAAACAAGCCACCATGCATAGGTTGCTAACATGCAAATACTTGTCTATGCTCAGCCGCTCTCCGTGAGACTAGAAACGATAAGCAGCATCAGATCTTCCAATTACCGCCAAGATGTGTTGAAACTCAGGCAACAGAAATTCTTATGCTTTTTCCTCTGAGGGATCACTCACAGACCTTTGTGCTGAGCTTTCTGAGCTAAGGCCATTATTTAATTAATCCACTTTCATACTGTATTGTACTTCCGGGAATCTTTTCTTCATATGTTTTTCTTTGATTTTGAACATTCTCTTCCTTTTCAGAGGAAATTATCAAATTTAAAGAGGGTGTCTTGAACGTTTGGCTATATTTTTTCTTTACAATCTTATGATGAGCAAAGCTATGCATGGCTCTTAGAGCATATTTAGTTTAGGCTTCAAATTCTGTTCAGAATCTTGAGTGGAATATGGTCATCACAGAAGGAAGGGTAAGGAGGCATTATGCGGTATTTTTGTGCCTTTGAATCTTCACCAAGCAAATGTGCTTCAGAGCTCATTCAACACCAATATCCTATAATGTACTGGTCTCCTCTTCCCAAGCAATATATTCATTATGAATACTCCTCCCCTCCCCCAACAGAAGATTTTAAATGATATAGCACTACATTTCAAAAAGTGTAATTTATTACTTTTTAATGTTTCTTTTTCTTCCTTTAAAATACTGCTAGGAATTATTTACTTTGAATTGTTATAGATCCTAGAAGCAACTTGGACAAACCTCTCAATCCCTATAGGATGGGAGTTTGGAAAACAATTTTTAGACAACTCTCTGTGGGGCCACCTTGACCTCGTTGCTGGGTGATGAAGGCTGAGCAGTCAAGTTGCTATGACTATCACCCCTGTGGCATCCAGAACAGCTCTGCCTTTACCTGTTTTATTGATTAGCATCCTGCATAAGATTCTTTTGAGGGAAAAGAGTTCTGCAACAAAATAAGAGTATGAAAACCCCTGCTTTATAATATCCCTCCTAAGAGGTCTTCTAGTTTCTGTCTGATTATTTCTAGGGAAGAAAATTATCCATCTGACATAAATTTGTGTACAAGGCTAATTGCCAGGAGAGTGTCTCATAAACTGATGTATACTTTAATTCAACAGATAGTTAGTTATTGACTGTGCAAGGCATTGTGCTGGGAACAAATGACAACAAAAAGATTTGTATAAGACAGTACTCCCAAATGTTTTGAAATTGGAGGCAAGAAGAAAAGACAAAAATCCAGATAGCTACAATCTCATGCAGAGTAAGAGAAGTTGTGAAGGAAAAGTGTAAGGAGATTGCTAAGAGAATTTCTGATCAATCTGTTCTTCCCTGTTTCCAAACAAGCAGCAATGTTGGGCAAATTATAAAACGTTGAAACCAATGACATAGCCAAGTTCAATAGCAAGATTAAAACATCCATGCACCAAAAATGGAGCATGTATGCAAGATGGTGATCAGTGCTGATGGCCACAGGCTTTTGGGCTCCATAACTAGAAGTAAGCAAAGATTAGCCCCAGCTCAATTCCTGTGGGATAACCAGAGCTAAATTTACTTGTACAGGAGAAAGAGCACTTCTTCCAGGTAGAGAACTTCATGTCAGAAGCCTGGATGGGGCTCTTTGTGTGGATGGAAGCTGATGTTTGCTTTGGTTTTAATGATGGTTTGCCTGGGATGAGAGCTTTATCTGAAACAGTGAGTCTAGAGGGGCTGGTGGAAATCACGGACTGAACCTACTAAATGACACTTGGGCTCGGTGACTAGATTGGCAATTTCCTTGTTATGGATTCAAACCCACAATTCCAGGGGCACTGGGGGGGCATCATCATTTAAGTGTCTGGCTCTTGATTTCGGCTCAGGTCATGATCTCATGGTTCATGAGTTTGAGCCCCACATTGGGCTCCATGCTGACAGTGCAGATTCTGCTTGGGATTCTCTCTCTCCCTCTTTCTCTGCCCCTCCCCTGCTCATGCACTCTCTAAATAAATAAATAAATAAATAAATAAATAAATAAAACTTAAAAAAAATGTTTTTAAACACAAAAACAATATTCCAGCATAGCAATCTGATTCTGAACTGGGGGCTGGGTGAACCACGTGGAGATAATCACAAAACTATTAGAGCAGATGAGGACAAAGAGACACAAAGGAAAAGCAAAATCTTTCCATAAAAAATAAGTCTATTTGGGGCTCCTGGGTGGCTCAGTCAGTTAAGTGTCCAACTTCAACTCAGGTCATGATCTCGTGGTTTGTGAGTTCGAGCCCCATGTCGGGCTCTGTGCTGACAGCTCAGAGCCTGGAGCCTGCTTCAGATTCTGTGTCTCCCTCTCTCTCTGCTCCTCCCCTGCTCTTTCTTTCTCTCTCAAAAATAAATAAACATTCAAAAAATTAAAAACTACATCTACAAATAATAATCTCAAAACATTATAGAACTATACCAAAAAAAGTCAACAAAATTAATATTCACTCCAAATAAAATTTGGCAAATGAAACTGTTTGATAAAGACATTAAAATTGATACAGGCAATCCTCATTATTTGTGGATTCCAATAATTATGAATTCACCATTTCTCTAGAAAGTATCCCTGGTCATTTGCAGATATGTGCAGAGTGGCAAAAAACTTCAGTTGTCCAGCCAGCACATTCCCAGCTGAGGTGGTGCCTTCTTGTTTCAGCTCTCATACTATAAACAAGTGTCCTATTCACAACCTATGTAGTCCAAGTTTTTCAGATTTTTGCGATTTTTAATGGTGATTTTTAAAACGGCCCTCAAACGTAGTGCTAAAATGCTGCCTGGTGTTTCTAAGCACAAGAAGGTTGTGATGTGCCTTATGGAGAAGATGCGTGTTACATAAGCTTCATTCAGTCATGAATTATAATGCTCTTGGCTGTAGGTTCAATGCTAATGAATCAATAGATATTAAATGAGGTATCTTTAGACAGAAACACATATAAAACAAGATTATGTATTGGTTGGTTGGCCAAAGTATGACCAGAGACTCATTGGAACTGTGAGCGATGATAGATAGTATTTTCTCTTGCAGTGTTTATGGTGACTTGGCAGAAAATAATCACCATGAATGAAGGGAATTGGCATTTTTTTATGTTTATTTATTTATTTTGAGAAAGAGAGAGAGCACAAGGGAGGTGAGGACAGAGAGACAGAGAGAGAGAGAGAGAGAGAGAGAATCCTAGGCAGGCTCTACACTGTCAGCAAGGGACCTGATGCGGTGCTCGATCCCACAAACCATGAGATCATGACCTGAGCAGCAACCAAGAGCCCGATGCTTAACTGATTGAGCCACCCAGGTGCCCCGACTGTATGTGTTTAACAGAAACACACTGGGGGGCGCCTGGGTGGCTCAGTTGGTTAAGCGTCTGACTTCGGCTCAGGTCATGATCTCAAGGTTGGTGAGTTTGAGCCCCGCGTGGGACTGTGTGCTGACAGCTAGCTCAGAGCCTGGAGCCTGTCTTTGGATTTTGTGTCTCCCCCTGTCTTTGTCCCTCCCCTGCTCGTGCTGTGTCTCTCTCTCTCTCTCTCTCTCTCTCTCTCTCTCTCTCTCTCTCAAAAATAAATAAAATATAAAAAATAATTTTAAAAGAAACACATTGGGAAAAAAATAACTGTTGAAAATAAACAGTAAATGAGAGGGGGAACCAGGCAAAAATGAAGTAATATATTGATGAATAAAGATAATAAACTATTAGAAGTTTACAATAAAAGAATATTGTAATTGAAATAAAAATCTCCTTAAATGAGATAAATTCCATACTGGACCCAAAGAGAGAGCTAGTGAATTTGAAGATCACAGTTAGAAATTTACAGGGCACTTGGGTGGCTCAGTTGGTTAAGCATCTGACTCTTGATTTCTGCTCAGGTCATGATCTCACAGTTTGTGAGATTGAGCCCCATGTTGGAGCCTGCTTAGGATTCTTTCTCCCTCTCTCTCTGTCCCCCCCCATTTGTTCTCTCTATCTGTCTCAAAATAAATAAGTAAACTTAAAAAAAAAAGAAATTTTCTGAAAATACAGCTCAAAATTCCATATACCTGATATGACAGAGCCCTTAAGAGATACAGAACAAATAAAATGCTCACTCTCTTCATACATGTAATAGGATCTTCCAAAAATGAGAATTGGGGAAATGACATTTAGAATATTCCAGAAAGGAAAAAGGACAAGCGTCCTCAGACTAGAATTGCAACATAAGTGCTGAAGAGAAAAAATAAAATACATATGCACACATGTCATGATCCAACATCAGAAGGATAATCTGACATTAAAGAAAAAGGGAAAATATGAAAAGCTATCAGAGAAAAAACAGATCACCCACAAAGGAATGAAACTTAGACTAATGGCAGAAACTTCTCCATCACATAGAGTCCAGAAGATAATGAGTTAATATCTTCAAAGTGCTAATGGCAAATAAGGGTCAGTGTAGAATTTGGGACCCTCAAACTATCAATCAAGAATATAGGCAGAAGCCAAAATGTGTTCTGATATACAAAGACGAGAGAGTTCACTACCCACGGATTTTCACTAAAATAATTATTACAGGATGAATTTCAGAAAGAAAACAGTGGACTGTAGGAAAGCTGGGTATCCAAGAAAACAACGATGAGGCCAGAGGGGTGTGAGAGTGTGTGTGTATGTACACATACGTTTCGTGACTAATATTCCTGATTCTCCTTTCCTAATGAGTATATGGGAGTATTGAACTTTTCTAACCCCTTGAAATTAGACAAGACCATATGTATGAGTAGCTTGGGCCACTGAAATGTGAGTTGAAATGATGCACATTATTTTCAGGAAGAAGCAATAAAGGGTCAGTTTGAATAGTGTCCATGCTCTCTCTTCCCTTGTGGTGGTGACCAAGGAGATCTTTGCTTCTCAAAGAGTGGTTTGGAGATCAGCAGCATCAACGTCAACTGGGCTCATGTGAGAACTGGAGAATCTCAGGTTCCATTCCAGATCTGCAGAATCAGAATCTTCATTGTAACGCGATTCTCAGATCATTCGTCTATATATTCAAATTTGAGAAGCACGGTTCTATTAGATAGTACATTCTATTTCAGTTTGAGTCACTGAGTTACCCCACAGATAACAGCTCCTAAAGAGAGTCAGAGATTCTGTGAGTATGAAATAAATCTTTGCTGCATTAAGCCAAATGGATTTTAGAGACTGTTTGCATTTTCAGAATCCCCTAACCTATCCTGACAGCTATAGTCAAGGTGGTAGGCAGAATGGTCCCCCAGATATACCCATGCCCTAATCTTTGTAACTTGTGAATATGTATTATGTACATGGCAAAAGGAATTTGCCAAAGTAATTAAGGGTACAGACCTTAAGACACAAAGAGTAGCCTAAATTATCCAGGCGGGCCTAATGTAATTATGTGATGCTTTAAAAGCAAAGAACTTTCCACAGCTGAAAAGATATGACAAAGTCAGAGACTGTCAGCCCAGGAAGGTTTTCATGCACTATTACTGGCTCTGAAATGGAGGGGGGCCATGGTCAAGGACCAGAGAGAGACCTCTAAGAGCATGTCAACCTCTAGCTGACAACTAGCAAGGAAAGAGGGACTTCTGTCTTACAACCCCAAAGAACTGAATTTGGCCAAAACCCCAATGAACTTGGAAGAGGATTCGTCTCCTGACGCCAAAAAGGAACTTAGCCTTTCCAATACCTTCCTTTTGGCCTTGAGAAAGAAACTCTAAGCCAGGGACCCCGTCAGCCATACTTGGACTTGTATCTTACAGAACTGTGAGATAATCAATTTGTGTTTTAAACATCTAAGTTTATGGCAATTTGTTAAGGTAGCAATAGAAACTGAATGCAGTGGGTAAATCTAACTGGTGAGCACAACTTTGTTTTTATTTCATGTTTCTTTATTAACAGCATTTCAGTGTTTAGTGTGTATTAAGATCTTTGTTGTATTTGAGAAGAGGATAAAAATAAAGTTAGATTTTTTTTTACAAAATTTAAGTTGATTATTAAAAAAATTTAAATATCCATTAAAAGAATCGGAAGTGCAATCTATAAGTTCCAAACTAGCACAAGAAATACTAGAAAATAAAGAGAATCTTGCCAACTTAATAGAAGTTAGAGAAGAAAGAAAAAGGTAGTAAAGAAAAGCCATAGTAAGAAGAAAATACAAAATAAGACAGTGGTGGTTCAAACTTGACAAAGTAATGCCAAAGTTTTCTACAATGACTGTTTCAATTCTCATCCCCACAAGAATTATATAGGTTCTCTGGGTTCCATATCCTTGCCAATGCTTGATATTATATAACTTTAACTTTTGTCTAATCTTGTGGGTGAACTGCTGGAATATACCCAACTTAGTCACATATATTATATTTTTTGCGTACGTCTGGTTTGAATTTGCCAATATTTTGTTTAGGTTTTCTGCATGTATGTTTATGAGTAATTTTCTCTCATATGCAATCTTTATCTGGTTTTGATAAAATGAATTAGGAAGTGTTATCTCTTTTTCTAGTCTTTGGAAGAATTTATTTTAGAGTATGATTGTTCCTTTCATGTCTAGTAAACTTTGTAAAGTTGTGAGCAAGATTTTTTTCTTTGTGGGAAGATTATTAATTACTGATTGAACATCTTTAAGATGAATTGGAGCATAGTAGTTAAAAGAGTGAACTTTGGGGCCACACTGTCTATGTTCAGTCTCAACATTGAGTTATTAACTGTGTAACAGTCATTTAACTTCATGGTACCTCAGTCCTCTCAGCTGTAAAATGGGACACATAGGATTGTCATGCGGACTAAATGAGTTGATATATGTAACCTACATAGGATAATACTTGGTTCATAGTAAATACTTTGTAAACCTGTATTTTTATTGTTGTTATTTCTGTTTCTTCTTGAATATTTTTTCCTCTTGAATGATTTTTTCCTAAGACAAAATTTTCAAATTTATTGGCATAAAGCTGGTCATGCTTTTCTGTTACTATCTTTTTAACTCTAGGTGTACCTGCAACTGTCTCCCTTTTTGCATTTATAATAGTGGTTGAAATTCCTTTTTTCTTCATCTTATCATTTAATAAAGTTTTCAGAAGTTTACCTATTTTATTAGCCTTTTTGGGTAACCAGTCTTTGGTTTTGTTGAGTCTGTGGTTTCTGTATTTTCTGTTTCCGTGATCTTTGTTTTATTTGCACTTGTATCATTTGTATTTCATCTGCTTCCTTTGGATTTATTTTATTGTACTTTTCCTAATTGCTTAGGTGTGATGCTCAATGTAATAAGTTTCAGACTTTCTTGTTTCCCATATAACTATTCAACTAAATACCGCTTTGGTTGTTTCCCACAGTATGGTAAAGGGAATTTCATTATTAAGTTCTAGGTATTTATAACTTGAAGCAAAAATAATGGAAATTTGAAAATTATTTACCATCTACTAACTTCCAAATATATGGTACTTTTTAAAAATATCTTTATTGATCTCTAATCATTCTATGGTAATTTTGTTAAAAATGATTGTTTTTACTCCATTTCTTTGAAGTGTGTTGAGATTTGCTTTATGGCATAATATCCATGTGTTCTTGGAGAGAACAGTTATTTTCTGATCTGAAGGTATAAGTTTCTATATATGAGTATTCAAGCATTTTAAATGTGCTTTTCAAATCTCTTACTTCAATGCCTGCTTGAGAGAAGGATTTTTAAAATATTCTACTTTAGTGGTTAATTGGCCAATTTCACCTTGTGGTCTGTTAGGACTATTTCAAGCATATCTTATTAGACAGATATGCATTTTAAATTGGTTTTATCTTCCTGGGGAATTTAAACTTTATTCATAATGTCATGACCATATTTATCAGTACTAATGCTTTTTGCCTTAAAACCTCTTTCTCTGATATTATGGCTTCTCTATCTTTCATTGTGTTAGATTTATCTCCTACATTTTTTTCTATTCTTTTACTTTCAATGTTTCTCTATCTTCAATTTTGTGAATATCTAATGTCAACATTTAAAAAAAATTTTTTAACATTTACTTATTTTTGAGAGAGAGACAGAGCATGAGTAGGGGAGGGGCAGAGAGAGAGGGAGACACAGAATCTAAAGCAGGCTCCAGGCTCTGAGCTGTCAACACAGAGCCCTACATGGGGCTCAAACCCTTGAACCGAGAGATCATGACCTGAGCTGAAGTCAGACGCCTAACCGACTGAGCCACCCAAGCACCCCATAATGTCAACATTTTTTTAAATTGTAATCTGGTCGGGGCACCTGGGTGGCTCAGTCGGTTAAGCGGCCGACTTCGGCTCAGGTCATGATCTCACGGTTCGTGAGTTCAAGCCCCGCGTCAGGCTCTGTGCTGACAGCTCGGAGCCTGGAGCCTGCTTCGGATTCTGTGTCTCCCTCTCTCTCTGCCCCTCCCCTGCTCATGCTCTGTCTCTCTCTGTCTCAAAAATAAATAAAAAACATTTAAAAAATTTAAAAAAATAAATTGTAATCTGGTCATCTTTGCTTTCTTTACTCCATTTGCATTTTACTATGATTACTGATAAAACTGGAATTATTTCTACCAACTGATTTTGAATGTCTATTTTTTACTTCAGTATTTCTTTTTTTCCTTTTTGCCTTCTTTGAACTTTTGAGACCTTTTGTTGTTGTTGTTATAGTTCTCCTTCTACTGGTTTTAAAGTTATACATCTATTGCTATTCTTTTAGTGGTTACTCTGAATTTTATATGCATACTGAAAGGCTAAGGTTAAGTAGAATCTATACCTGTGTATCAAACAATTCAGGTCTTATAGAACATTTTAGCTCTAATTACCCTTCTTCAAACTTATATGCCTCTCTTGTCGAGTGTTTGGGCTGTTTTTATTAACCCCACAGATAAGATATTTTATATAGCCCAGTGCTTGATATAGTCAGCTCATCTTTATTAACCCAACAGATCAGATACTTTATATAGTCAATGTTTATTTAGATGTACTTGAAATATTCCATTTTCTTTGATCCCTATTCTTTCTTAAATCCTGGATCTTTAAGGCTCATTTTTTTTTTTTCTGTCTGGAGTACATCCCTTAGAAGTTCTTTTAGTGAGGGTTCAGTGGAAATAAGTGCTCTTGGCTTTCTTGTTGTTTGTGTAAAATATCTGTTATTTAGTTGTCTTAAATATTACTTTTCCTGTGAAAATACTTATCTTCTGTTAACACTTTGAAGATGTGTACATTGACTTCTAATTCCCATTGTTGCTGTTGAAAAGCCAGCTGTCATTTTAATTGTTCTTCCTTTGTCTTTTCTCTTACTTCTTTTATGGTTTTATCTTTATCACTGGCATTCTGCAGTTACCTATGATTGGTGTAGGAGCAGATCATTTATTTATTCTGTATGATTTTCATTTGACTTTCTGACTTGAGATTGTATTTTTAATTATTTCTGGAAAATTCTTAGAAAATGATTTTCTCATGTTTTCTATATCTTTGTCTTTCTATGCTATATTTTCTAGAATGTCTTCAACTCTTTCTTCCGTTGTCTAATATGCTTTTTGTTCCATCTATTAAGTCTCTAATGATCTTTTATATTTTTCATTTGCCTACATTCCTTTTTAACATTCTTTTTAAGAATTTTCCTTAAGCACATTAAATTTTATTTTGCATTTTGTGTCCGATAATTTTACTATATGAATTCTTTGTTCTCTTATGTCTGCTGTCTCTTTTTCATGCCATCTTGTTTCCTTATATATTTTGTGATATTCCTGTACGCTTACATGATTGTTGGAATTTAAGACAGCATGCCTTGTAGACTGGATTAATGTGTACTTTCTGGGAGAACTTACGTTTGCTTTTCAGGAAGATGACACTGGGAGGGGGTGGTGATCAGCACTAGTCAAGACCACTTTACTTTTTATTTATTTATTTATTTTACTTTACATCCAAGTTAGTTAGCATATAGTGCAATAATGATTTCAGGAGTAGATTCCAGTGATTCAGCCCCTATGTACAACCCAGTGGATGACCCAGTGCTCATCCAAACAAGTGTCCTCCCTAATGCCCCTTAGTTATTTAGCCTATCCTCCCAACCACAACCCCTCCAGCAACTCTCAGTTTGTTCTCTGTATGTAAAAGTCCATTTTATCTTTTTAAATAAACTTTGTTGTTCATAGCAGTTTTAGGTTCACAGCAAAATTAAGCAAAACGTGCAGAGATTTCCCATGTGCCTCTGCGCACAAGCACAGCCTTCCCAACTATCAACCCCCCTCCCTCCGAGTGGTACATTTATTCCAATCACCTGTTTACATATAATCACCCAAAGTCCATAGTCAGCATTATGATTCACTTTTGGTGTTGCACATTCTATGGATTTAGACAAATGTATAATTTCTATGTCTACTGTTGTAGTATCATGCAGAGAAGTTACAGTGCGTTAAAAATCCCTGTGATCTATCTATTCATCATTCCCTTCTTCATAACCCAGAAACGACTAATCTTTTTACTATCTCCATAGATTAGCCTTTTGCATAAACTGAGTGTTTGTTTTTTTTTTTTCCTTTTCCTAGTTTACTCTTTCTCGAGAGTTTTGTCTTAGGGTCTTGGCATTAGGAGGGAATCTTGATCCTCTTCCACAACTTGCAGTCCATAGACGTTACCCCTTGTCCCATGCTCTTACAGGCTATTAACATGGAAAGCTAAAAACCACCAGGAAACCAGCAGATCCCTTTAGGATATCCATCAATTTCCTCTCTGGATTCATGCTTCCTCATTTCTTTTGTCTCTAAGGAAAACTCCTTGCCAACTCAGCTGTCCATTTAACTTTTATTTTTTTAATTTTATTTTTGCAAATTGTAGTATTTTTAGGTGTTCTGTGGTGAGAAGCTTCCTCAAAGTATCTAGTTGTACATGTTGTTGCATACGGAAGTCTCTTAACCCAATCCTTGACAGATAATTATTTCTCATTAATTTTGTGCAAGGCTTTCAGTAGGCCCTGAGTAAACCAAGAATACAACACAGGGTGGTAAATCCAAGGATGAAGGTAAGTACGGGTGCTATGGCATCTTGGAGAGAGTTGCCCCAACACAAGCTGAGGATAGGGAACTGTCAGAGAAAATCACCAGGAAGTGATACCTAAGCTTTAAGGAGTCAGCCAGGTGAATACGGAAGCCACCACACAGAACAGGGAAACAGACTGAAACAGTTCTAAGTAATACTGACAGTGTGCAGGGAGAGGAGGCAGTTCCACGGCCCTTTTCTTCTCTGTCTTGTCCAGGTTCAGGCTTAAAGGGAAACAAAATAGGAAGGGAAGTCACCTCTGTCCAAGAGCTATCCTCTAATTTTGAACTGCCTGCCCCTCTTCCTGTCATCCTATGAGCTTGATACATGGCCTTGGTACTTATCCTCCCCCTTAAATTGTAAGCATCACAAAGTCATGTATCACTGACTTTCCCCGTAGCCTGGTATTTGGCAAGTGTCTCTTTTTTGAACATACGTAATTAACACCTATTGGGAGTGATTAAGTAGAAAGCATTATTATTCATCAAACCTTACTCTAGATAAATGGAAACTTTTTGCATCCCTCTTTACTTTTACCTACTGCTGCCCACTCAAGGAAATGGAAGTGTTATAGGAAGAGAACAGGAAAATCAACTTTGAAGCAACATGCTTTCAGGATGAGGCTGGTGCTCAAAGGCCATGCTTTAAGTTTCAGAGGACAACCTGAAAACACTGGGGTTTAGGGGTCAGAAAATATATTTCTATAATTCCTTTTTGGTTTCTTAAAATATGTCCATGGTCCAAGATCAACAAACTAAGAAGTATGAGCACATAGGAACAAAGTTGAGCGTTGTCATCCATTAAACTTATAACCCAGTAAATTTGGCACATGGTATTGTTTGATTAGATTCATATGTTAAGACATTCATATAAGTCACTTTAATTAAAATGATGTTTAAACAACTAAATAAAGTAGTTCTAGAGGCAGCAAAGCAATGGGGAAGGCAAAACTGGATGAAAAAAGCACAGTCAGGTCCCTCTGAAGCCCCCTGGAGCTATTTAACTCAGGAATAACTCCTCCCTCTGTGGCATTGGAATAATAGCAATACTATACATTTATGGAGTGCTTCCCATGTGCCCATACTGATTTTCACAGTTTACTTGTATTCACCCATTTGTGTCCCATTTGCCCACAAAGCTATCATATGACAGGGCCAGCCACCTTTGACCAGGGTAAATCTTGAGACCCTAGGGAGGGCTAGACCTTTCCCTTTTGTTTAGGAGCTGACTCCTTTCACTGTGCTCAGAAAATGGCACCCAACAGTCCAATTGACGGCTACAATTGGAAGCTGGACAGACAAGCATTAAAGGAGCAGTGATAGACCTGTCCTCTTGGGCAGGGTGCAAAGGAGGTCTGGGATGAGAGAGAAGGCAGAGATATGATCAGTGACACATGCAGGTCCTAGGCCCTTAGGAATAAAAGAAAGGGAAAAAGGGAGGAGACTTAGAAAGGGAACCGGGAAAAGATAGCAAACAACTTCTAGGTCCTTTACCCAAAGAGTGTCCACAGGTATTTCAAGTCATTCACAGTCCTGTGTTACCTGCCTCCAAAAAGGAGCATTGATTAGATACAGTGCCAGAAAAACAGACAGCTGTCAGGATCTGGTGACAGCGAAAATGAAGTGATGCTTGCAGGCAGCATCGGGTGGTTTGGTGTAGATGGGGATGGAGAGAAGGTGAAGACAGAATGCTGGGGTCTTAATTGTCTAACCCGGTACTTATCTGCAAATTGCTCTAGACATTGTCTTTTTCCATTTTTCTTTCAAGTGACTGGCGTAAGCACCACGTGTTCCAGGCGACAATTTCAGTCTTCATATTTGCTCCTTTGAAACGTGTCAAGCTTTATTACCTTTTCCCAATCAATAGAAACATAGTGAAATTGTTATGCAACAGGCCCAAGCAATAATAACAGTTTAAGTATTTACCTGATAACATGTTCCCCTTGTACTAGTCTTTCCTCTGATCTGACCCTCCGCCACAAATATTTTGGTAAACGCAGCCTGAAAACAACAGCAGCAACAACAAAAAGCTATGTAATTGTGTGCTTATAAAATGAGATTGTATGCCACGTTCCAAAAAAAATTACAAATTACCACTTCAAATATGCTAATTTGGCAGGGGTGGGGAAGAACATTTCTTTTAGACTGTAAAAAAATAGTAAAAAGGCAGAAATGCTGATTTAAGAAAAGATACTGCTAAATTGGAGCTAATTCAAAGAAAGGGACTAAAAATAATAAAAGGCCTCAAGGAATGAATATTTTCAAAATTGAGAGAATTTAAGAGTCTAACATGACAAACTACAACCAGTCCTACAAATACCTCTGGGGAATTGGATTCCAAGAGTCTGCATTGTTCAAAGGAGAAAAAATAAAAGCACTGAAATAAAAGCTACCCAAAGGAAAAAAAAAAAAACCAAAAACTGAACTTCTAAAACTAAATGTTTTAAATGTTTTTACTTAGATCAACTCTCAGATGCCTGGAGTCGTTAAAAACTAGCCAGGCAAAGCATTTGTTTTTCAGATAACGAGGGCTAATCGAGTAAGCAGGATGCGGTTAGTGATTTATTATCTCATACATTTTGAATCTCTTATGTCTGGACTTGAATAACACACAGGAATGGTTTGGAGCTGTTTGATATACCTGTGACCAGTGTTCCCTTTGTAGGCACAGAGTGGGGCACACCCAAAGCTTGAATAAACTATGAGAGTTCCATGTCCATTACAGGGACACAAATCTGTAAAGATGTTATTTTATTGAGAATAAACCTGATCCATAGTAAGGCATTAAAATGGTTAATGATTAATTTTTGTGGGCACTTAATTTCCCTTAAATATTTATTTTCCAAAAGTGTTGACAGTTTGGAAGAAGAATAATGGAAATCTGCAGATCTTTTACACCAGGGAAAAAGAGAACAAAAACAAGGACTTTTAAATATATCTTGTATATATGAAAATATAGTATCCCAAGAAAGTCTGCTGGCATTTTCAAAAAAGAGGAAGAATGAGCGGAGAATGGCCTCTACCTACTATAGCACCACCCTCCAGAATTGATCCCATTTTCTGTTCTTTGCACGCACAATGATGTGTTAGAGATTTAAATATTATGTTCTTGAAATATAATAGAATCGTCTCCATACAGACTGTCTAGACAGGGCAGGGATGTCTGTTTAATTTCATTTTACATAGCAGCTAACAGTCTTTTACAAATAAATGCTTTTGATGATGATGTTGATGTTACTATAAGCAGGTGGCCAAAATTTTTGGGATAGAGCTCGATACCTTAGCATTAGCACTTTATAGTGCATGCACATAACATGGAGTGTTATATAAAATTTACAAATGTCTGGCTATTTATTGAATAATAAATAATTTCAGCACATTTTATGTTTCTTAATATTACCCTGTTAAATTTGTTTATGTGGAGGAGGAAATATCAATCTGCCTATTCTGCCTAAGCAGGCAAGAATCCCTACTCGCTTTTCTTTGTGTCTGAAATGTGCAAGTATTCTTGTAAATTTATATTTTAAAGAAAGAAAAATTAGATATCCCACCCATGAAAAAACTATCAAGATTTAGATTTCCTGCAAGATTTGAGAGAATAGAATTGGAGTTTCTACAATGAAAAATGGGACCTCTGGTTCATTTATTTAATATGTTAGTCACTCATTCTTTCAAAGAATATTTGAGTACTAGTATATAAGAGAAAGCCAGAGATTCCTGCCCTTCTGGAACTTATACTTTAGTGGAAGGAGACAGGCAATTAAAAATGAGTATAAGAAAGTAAATTATGTGGGATACTTGAAGGTGATAAAGTGTGATAGGGAAAAAGGAAAAGTTGAGAGGATAAAGAGGAACCAGTAGTGGGAGTGGTTGTTGCAATTTTACAGAGAGTACTCAGGGTAGGTCTATTTGAGAAGGTGATATTTGAGCAAAAACCTGATGAAGGTGAGATAATTAGCCACTTGGAGCAAAGAAAATTCTAGGCAGAGGAAATAGGTAAGTTATGTGTCCTAAGGTAAGAACATTCCTGTAGTGTCCAAGAGAGAGCTGGGAATCTCTTGGCTGGAGCCAAGTGAATAAAGAAGACAATAGGAGGTGATGGGGCCAGATCTTTACCTCTATCTGAGATATGGATTTTGGCTTTTATCTGAATGTCGCGAGGGGCCACTTTAAAGCTGTAGCAGAAAGTTTACACAGTTTGCTTTATGCTTTAATAAGCTCATTTTGGCTGCTGCATTAACAAAAGTCTCTAGGAGAGCAGGGGCAGAAGACAGATGATCAGTTAGGAGACTATGGCAAGAATACAGGTGACATGATGGTGGTTTGGACTAGATTGTGGTCAGATTCTGCATACTTTGCATATAAAACCAACCTTTCCCAATGGATTGGGTGTGGAAGTCAAGGATGACTCTAAGGCACAGTGGTTCGTAAAGTGTGGTCACCAAACTAGCAACAACAGAATCATCAAGGAACTTGCTAGAAATGCAGTCTTGGACTCCACCCCACATCTACTGAATCGGAAACTCTGGAGGGTGAGGCCTCGGCAATCTGGTATTTTTCACAAGCCCTCTAGGTGACATTGATGTATCCTTGAGTTTGAGAACCACTGCCTGAAAAAGATGGAGTTGATGGGGACTGGGAAGGTGAGACTGCAGAGGGAACAGATTTGGGGAGGGGGGAAATCATCAGGGGTCCAGGTTTGGACTTGGGGAGTTTGTGATCTCTCAGATATCCAGATGGTAAAGAAGCATTTGTATATAAAAGTCTGAAGTCCGGGAGAGGGGTCTGAGTTGGAAATAGAAATTGAAACACTGGTTATGTTTCTGAGAACAAAATATCATATTAAATTGGGTGGTATCAGTGGGTATTTACTATTTAGTGGTTTCACCTTGACTTTGAATAAAAGAAGCAGAAAGCCAAGTAATGTCAACAACAATACCTAAAAGAGGCAGCCTGCCATCTACTTACATGTGCTAAGAGATCTGAGAGCTTTAGAGGGGTACACTTTCCAGAGCCTCCATTCATTTATTATGAAGGAAACCTGTGGTCTTTTCCTGTTTTACCACCAGTACATTGAGGTTTCCTAATATTTTGAGGGTAAAACGTGGAACTAAGAAGATTTTCTAAAGTCATCAAGTAGGTGATAAATTTCTGTATATGTGTTTATCATAGAGTAGCAATCCAGAATTGCTGGGGAATAGAGTAAATGCCTGATGAAGCAATTTTGATTTTGTTTTCTTGCATAGTAGCTTTTACGAAGAGTGATGGGTTAGGGCAGGATGAAGGGGAGGTGGAAGATCTAGAACAGTTGCAAGGTAGGGAAAGGCAGTGGGAAGCATAGATGTCTTCCATTACTACAGTTCATAGGGCCACCTAAATACAATTTCCAGTGTTTTCTTGATACTGTCAGGTATTAATAGTGACTCTGTAAATAAAGCCATGGAATGAGAATATGGCATATATATATAAAATTAGCAGAAAAGGCCAACCACTGAATGACAGAGTCAAAGCAGAGAGATGTCCCTCTGGAAAGAAAAATGTCTTCTTTAAGAAAGAAAATAAAGAAAAAGTAATGCTTCTCCTGACCCTGAATCTATTTTCTGTATATTTTTTCAAAACCATTTTAAAGCCCTTCAGATCCTGCCACCTTAGCTGCTGAGATATCATCTTTTACATTTCACCCAGTGAGTAAACTCTGGAAAGCCTAACTCTCTTTTATCCCACCATGTAATCTGATCCACCTATCATCATCAGGGGACATCTGGGATCCATCTTATCTTTCCCACTGGCTAGTTGATTAACCAGAAAGTGTTTTGAATTGGATTCATATATGGCAGAACTCCACGGACTTTATGAATTATAATGGAAGCAAATAAAAGGTCAGATTTTATTTCTGTGCTTTTAAAAAAGAAAATTCTGTTACTGTTCAGATTGAGTGCTTAAAAATTGGAGAGAAAACCTATTATATTGTATTAATGGCTAAATACAGTAAATTCATGGGATCATCTGACTATTTAAATAAAATATAGTTTTTCAGAGTGAGGAAATCCTAACTCAGTAACCTGACACAGAGTTGTTAATCCACAGGCATATTGCAGTTAGAAAGAGACAGAAGGCCAGGGAAAGTGTTAGATTGCTCATTCTTGCTCCATTTCTACTTGATGGTGTTTCTGGAGACATATGAGAGGCTGGAAGTTGAGGATCTTTAATCGGGTGCATCCTTCGACACCATGTTTCTAGCCAGGTTCTTGGTGGAGGATGTGTTTAGTTCAAATAGCCACTAGACTTTTCAATAATTTTAATTGTTTCATCATTAGTACCTATGATCCAGGTTCGATTCATACATATAAATATATGGAATATATATTCTATATTTGAATTCATTTGTTTTCTTCTTTTAATTATCTCCATTGAAAACTCATGATTCCTACTCCTAAGCTTTTATGAGAACCAAAATCACATAGTATATATCCAGTACATTCAACATTCAGTATAACCCAAGGAAAACCACATCTCATGGGCAGAACTGATGACATACCATGTCATAAAGCATCTCTCCAGAAGCTGATATTTCACAGATGATGCCCAGGATAAGACGTTAAATACTTTTCAAAGCTATTAAGGCATCAGTTTCTAAATCTTACTTTTAGGAAGATTAGAAAAGATAGTGGTCTCATGGACTAAATTATAATTAAAAACTAAAAACCTTTTGTGCATGGTGAATCTCTACATAAATGAGAGCTGTTCTGTTGTAATTATTATGATCATACTGGTGGGACAAGAGACTATGATGACTGCTTGAGTTTCCACTCTGCAGCTGGGTGATCCCAGATGTATCAGGGGTTCAGTGAGGGTCTTGAACTATGCTTGAGATGTTTTGGGTTCAACAAAGAAGCTTTTGCCAAATCCTTCTTCCCTTAATTTTTAAACATGTGTATTTCAAGGGAAATTTGATTCATATGTTTCTGATTCATTTACACTTAAATCATCAAAATGTTATTTTGTAAGAGCTATTTGATGTCCAAGAAGCTTTCTGAACCTGTTTTATAAGTCCTCTTAAGTCCTTTTTCTTAAAACAGGAAGTTGCATTTTGCCAAGTACAAATAAACTGAAACATTAAAAAGGTTCAAGTTCAGTTTCCAACTCTGAATTCTGGGTTTTAAGTGCATTCTCAATTTAGCAAAATATATTTTCCCACCCCTGCAAAAATATGGGTTGAATAAAAGATAGTAATGATAAAAGTGAGTAAAGGTATTCACAAGCATTATTATTTTTAGAGACCTTTCTCCCATTATGAAAGTTCATGAAACCTGTAACAGGTTACTCTCGGAGCTCTTTGAAGCAGGTGAATTGCGAACAGGAACATATGTGCTCATGGGCTCTCTATGTTTCCTGCTTTTGTCACAGAAAAAAAAAACCTGTTTTGTCACGGAAAAAAAAAAGTGTTAATACTTTACCTTTTTACTTATTTTAACTTTGAATGCCTTGGAGTCTTATTTATTTTAGTAAAGATGGGAAGACTCAACACAGTTTAGGTCTGTACTAAGACAATGTAACATCAATTTAAAAACATAACTGACACTTTTCTTGGAATTGGATAAATGCAGAAAATTATATCTGGTTCATACTAAGAGGTCTCTTAATTATATATTACCCTTATTACTTTCATGCAGAGGTGATTCAGCTTGACCCTGTAATTCCCTTACAGCTGATTCACTTTTATTTCTAGAAAAAGGAGGTAAAAATTACGAGAGGGGTTGGGGACCGTTCTAAACAATTTCCTCAGTGTTCTGCTTTCTTGAGTCCGCTTCAATATTTCTTTTGTACCACTGAGAAAGCAAGTGACTCTTGAGATAATAGGTAGTATGCAACTGAAAACACTATTTAAACATTATTAATTAAACTATCAGTACTGCTGTGGAAGCTCCCATGCAGTGGCAGCCAGGGAAACTTGTTGACTGTAGAGAGTAGGTTTTACTTACAATCTCTGTTGTGTCTCAAATGGGGGAAATTTAGGAAAAGGATGTGTAGATTGGGGGGCAGTGTTCAGCCATAGGATTATGTCAGGACAGAAGTGAGTGAGGTCTAAGCAGAGACTGAAAGGAGCTAACGTTAAAGCATGTATGTTCAGATACGTTGTGTTAACATCCTACAATTTACCTGTTGTGTGATTCATAGTATAGTTTTGCAATGTGTGGTTTTTGTTTTATTTCTCATGACGAACAACCAAGTATCACAACAAAGTATAACACATGCTTACTGATTAATTCATAGACCTTTAAAAGGTTTTAAACTATAGCCTTTCATGTATGAAATTGATAAGTAATGAATTTTGGGGTGCCTGGGTGACTCAGTCGGTTAAGCATCAGACGCTTGATTTCTGCTCAGGTCATGATCTCACGGTCTTGAGATCAAGTTTGTGAGGGGCTCCGAGCTGTGCATGGAGCCTCTTCCAGATTCTTTGTCTCCTCCCCCGCTCACACATGCATGCTCTGTCTTTCTCTCATTCTTTCTCTCTAAAAGAATATTAGTAATAATAAGTAATGAATTTTAATTATACTTTTTTTCAGACAATATTTGAAATCCCTTAAGCCTTGTTGGGTACTCATGTATCTATACCTGTGTTATATAAATTATTTTTCCTTTCATACTATGTTTTCTTCACTCCAAGAGCATATCTGATACTATCAGTAAACTACCTTTGAGATTTTATATTGTATTTTAAGCTATTTTATGTTCATCTTAAATAAACATTTAGTTGTTTATATACCATCTTGCCCGGAAAGAATTTATGCTTCCCCAAATATTAAAACCTTATATGCTACTTAATAGTACCACTAAAGTTTGAAAAAAGAATCAGGAATTCTATTTTATAAAATAGAGTAATGCTATTCTCACAATGCTTCTTTAAAGAGAAGGAACCCTTGTATAAGAAGAACCCTCAGAAATGATCACGTAGGAACTAGGACCTCCTAAAGGCTGCACGCAAACCCCTAATTGAGATTTTAAAAATTATAGTAAAGTCCTTTCAACAAATGGATATTCTGTAATCTTCCATAGTAAATCCTAATCAGAATGCATGTGGAATAAAATAAATCTATCTGAAAGCCTTTCCGAGGAACAGGTGATACTTGCCTTTTTAAGGTTGAATCTTGTTTCCTTTTACTAAAGGGTATCGTGTTTTAGAGAGTAAGCATCGTGAGTTATAGTTTTAATTTTAAAATGCCCTTTATAAAGTATACATTTAAAATATTCTTATTTTCCATTGTTCTCTGCCAATGTGATTTAAAATTCAAATTCAGAGGATCTCATAATTCTCCAGCTTTTTCTCTTCAGCAGCTTCACTGAATAATCATAGTAATAGCTACCATGTACAGTCTTCCATGTGCCAGTATTTGGCTGACATAAGCCCATGAAATTCTCACAGTGACTTTGAGAGCTGAGTATTATTGCTTCTGTTCTAAACAAAAGGAAACCTGGACTCAGAGAGACCCACTGTATCACAGCCATGCTCGCGTCCAAGAAGCCCATACCTTTCCACTCTGCCGTGTTGCCTTAAGCTAAGGAAATTCAGGCATCAACGCCCTTTTCTCTTTTTTGTTCCCCATATTTAATTCTATATACTGTGCACCCTACATTTTAGAAAAACTCACAAACAATCCCACAAAAATTTTCAAATGAAATTATTACAACTTTGTGCAGGGAGTTGCTATAGTATTGCCATAGCTTTCATTATTAGAACTGAAAGCAACACACATGTGTTTCAACTAACCCACTGACTTCAGTAAGTTTTACTTAAGTTACAGGGAAACTGAAATAGTATTACATTGTGGAGGGATCCATGGACCAAGCAACATCTTTCAGAAAATATATGTCGAGGTGACTATTTCTCAACGAATATCAATCAGATCTACCTCAAGCTATTACTTTCCCATTTAACTTTAATCCAAAACTATTTCAAGGTGATTACTTGCTCAGATCTTTACATTTTCAGGGCCAAACAATCATGACTCTCAGATGAAATGAGAGTGTCCATCGGGAACATCCAGGACATTTGCTTTGTTTTCTAAGACTTTGACAGACCACATGGCTTCTCCAGTTTTCTGTTTGGGCTGCCCTCATAACCTATTTGTGTCCCTCCTGCCTTTCCTCTCCAGGACTGCCCACCAGAAGCAGGCGATTTCCGAGCTCAGCAATGCTCCGCTCACAATGATGTCAAGCACCATGGCCAGTTTTATGAATGGCTTCCTGTGTCTAATGACCCAGACAACCCCTGTTCACTCAAATGCCAGGCCAAAGGAACAACCCTGGTTGTTGAACTAGCACCTAAAGTCTTAGATGGGACTCGTTGCTACACAGAATCTTTGGATATGTGCATCAGTGGTTTATGCCAAGTAAGTGCTGGCTTCTTCCCATTCTATTTTTCCAGAAAGTTTTAGCATCTCTGTGTAAATAGCTTCTGTATGGTCCTGCTATCTCAATCATTCAATGTTACCTTTTCTAGAGTTTATAAAGGATGGCAGATTTGAAAATTGAGGTTTAATTTCAGTTAAAACTACAAATGTTGTGTTTGTGTCAACGTAAAGAGAGCTGGCATTGGATGTTTTTTTTTCCTCTTGCTTTGAGTCTCAGCTGAATATGAAAGGCTAAAAGCTCTTGGATGTGTGTGTGACTTTTGTATTAGACTCTGAAATTACCTCTACTTTGGTTGTCCCTGAAGCGTATTTGTATGTTCATGTGGTGTGTGTGTGTGTGTGTGTGTGTGTGTGTGTGTGTGTGTGTGTGTTTGGAGGCATCAATTTTCATCTACTTAGAGCTTTGGAATTACTTGGGTAAGATTAACTCTAAAATCTCCAAGTAAACTCTAGGCAAACTTATTTCTTCATTATTATAACTGTAATTTTTTGAAAGTGCATGCAAACTAATGAAAGGCTTTGACAGTGTGAGCTAGGTCAAATTTCATCCAGGCAAGTCTTTAAAATAGGGATAACAAAGAAGTTTGATTTCTCATGTCAATTTATCAACTGAGTGGGAGGTAGTAAGAAGAGGGAAAGTTAGTAGTTAAGTTAGTAAAGAATGTTTTCAATGCATCTGCCATCTTTATTTTTTTTTTAATTTTTTTTTCAATGTTTATTTATTTTTGGGACAGAGAGAGACAGAGCATGAATGGGGGAGGGGCAGAGAGAGAGACAGACACAGAATCGGAAACAGGCTCCAGGCTCTGAGCCATCAGCCCAGAGCCTGATGCGGGGCTCGAACTCCCGGACCACGAGATCGTGACCTGAGCTGAAGTTGGACGCTCAACCGACTGCGCCACCCAGGCGCCCCTGCCATCTTTATTTTAAAATCTACCCTGGGTTAGGATCACCAGCATAGTTTTTGGAACAAGCAATTGCTATCATTTCTTGTGTGCTATACCTGACCATATACTTTTATATTTCACTAAGTAGACATTTTGAGAATCCTTGCTTCTCCCAAAATAATATTGGTTGAAATTTTTCTCTCTTTGGAGTCTCTAATATAACAGCTAGTAGTGTAAGAAGAATAAGCATAAAATATGTTTCAGTAAATAGTCGCTCCGAATTCACATGTTTGCTGAAAACCTAAACCTATATTCTGATGTAAAAGGAATAACTGTAATTGAATTACTACAAAAAAGGTGAAATGTCGGACATGATTTTCTGCATATGAGAGGGGAGACAGACATGCTAAACCTTCATAAGATCTAGAAGCATAAGACAGGGAAATTGTGGTATGTCCTAGCACTTCTCAGGTAGGAGGATGGAGATGATGTATATATACATGGCTACAGATTGCTTTATACACAAGAAATAAGTGAATTTCAGATACAAATTTGCATATAGAGTCTTACTATTGTAGAGATAGGAAAGGCCTAAGGGATTATTTAATCAATAATCTAAAAAGAGATATTTGAACATTGTTTGTGATATTTAGTGCTTGCTTCCTTCTCTGGGATTTTTACTGATGTTGAAATGGAATTATGAAATCTGTAAAAGCTTTGGGAATGATAGGGAATTGTAAAGCAAATACATAGAGGAAAGAGGTTATGTTGTAAGGAATGGCAAATAAAATAATAATAATCCCTTCTGTGTGTTTACTATTAGAATAAAAACAGATTTCCATTTGGTAAATGAAAAAAAAGACAGACAAATTATGTGGTTTTCTGAAAGTTACATGATTGATCATGAAATGGGACTAAATTCCATGTCTCCTGACATCTACTGCAAAGCTGTTTGCACTGTCGTACCATGATGAATGGACCAAAATAAATAAGACAGGTCAGCAAAGTAAGTTTCCTTTCTTCCTGTTGCATAGGAGTTTAATGTGGCCTGTCTTTTCTAGACTAATCCTGCCAGCTGGCCTCACATACGTTGGCAACTGAAAGGGAATCCTATCTCAGCAGTGAAAGAATAGATTTTTATAGATATTAAATATGGAGTGGTAGTGCTGGACATTTGGTTATAAGTATAAACATGCCTCCTTCAATTCTTGGGATTGTGACTTGTTAGATTTGTGGGGGTGCAAATGTAAATTATAGAATATATGAAAAGAGGCAATACCATGGTAAAGGAGGTGAGATAACTCTGATTGCATATAGGCACTAATACATAGTTTGGCTGAAGAGCACAGTACCCCCCAGGAACACAGTAAGAAGACAGGTAGTTTGGGAGAAAACAGTGGATACTTGAATGGCAGATAGGACTATGGCTAACAATGGGTGGCCAGGAAAGAGTTTTAGTGGAGAAAAGACGTAATCATAGTTCTGTTTCAGAAAGATTAATGTAGCTACAGTTGTAGGGCTTTGAAGTGCAAGGCCTGAGAGCCAAAGAGACCAGCTGAGAGGAGGCTTCTTAGAGGAGCCAAGGTGGGGCAAAGTGGGAGCCTGGGCCAGAGCAGTGACAGCAAAGAAATAGCAAGAAAACTATGCCTAAAACCAGGAAAAAGTTTTCATTTTGATTACAACTAGAGCAAAGGGTAAAAGCAATAAATCAAATTAATCATGCTCAAGGGATCAAAAAACTACAACTTAATATGGAATTTGTAATGGATATAATTTTGGAATCCTTGTTACCATTACCATAATAGCCTGTGTTTTCATGATTAAATCTACTTGAGTTTTATAAAAAGAGGGAAGGAACAGACAATAGCAAGATTATCGAGGAATAGGGATGGAATGTTTAAATGCAGTGTATAGTTTTTTAGAAGGACAAGAGTAAAGTTAATCACTATAAGAAAATCACTCACTACTACCTCAAAGAGTTTAATACATAAATCCCATTCTACTTAGAAAAAATCCTTTATTTAGCTTGTATCTGCATATTGATCATTCATATTTTCAGTCTTTAGTAAGAAACATTAAGAAAAAGGCCATATTTGGCATAATTTTTGAAACTGTCGAAAGTCTCAAATGCTAATTTAATGGGAAGTTTTTCACATTCAATAGTTTCTCCTAGTTTCCTGAAAAAAAAAAATCATCTTCTCTGCCCTATTTTCCCTTCTCTTCCATTTCTACCACATTTGTTAGAGAGTCTTAGCTCTTTCTCTGGCTCTGTTTTTGCCTTATTATAACTTTTTCGGCAAACTGTTTCAAGTATTTTTGATGCTAGACAGATATGAATTATAAACTCTAAAGAAGCTAACATCCAGCTTTGGAGATAGACTTGTCTTGATAGAAAATGACAGCATAACTATAGAGACTTGTCACCTGTAAGTATGAATTATTTCAGTTTTACCTATTGAATACTCAAGTAAGAACCACATCCCAAACTGGGCCTTTAACTGTTCAATACAACTGTGGAGTCTTAGACATTTGGAGCCAGGAGATAACTTAGAAATCCACAGACAAGGAGAAAAGGAAACTGAGACCTAGAAACTGTCCCAAGGTTGTGAATGAGTGGGTTGTCTATAATTGTTGTGGATTTGCTTCGGGAAAATACTGTAATCATCACCATTTATAATACCTTATTCTTAGAAATGTTAGAGCATTTTATTGGGCAGTATACTCATTCTAGTAATAGTAGTAGTAATATTAATCCTAAGATAACTTCCATTTTTTTGAGAGAGAGTGTGTGTGCATGCACATGCTCACAAAAGCAGGGGAGGGTAAGAGAGAGAGAGAGAGAGAGGGAGAGAGAGAGAGACTCTTAAGCAGGTTCCACACTCAGTGCTGGAAGCTCAACTCGGGGCCAATCTCGTGAGCATGAGATCATGACCTGAACCAAAATCAAGAGTCAGACACTTAACTGACTGAGCCCCATATAGCTTCCATTTTTGAGTGACTACTATACCCAGCCACTTTATGTATAATTTTTTCTCATACAAGTGAACAGCATGGCTTCAAATTTTGTGGCTCCATTGACAAATGGATTTTTTTTTGTCAATAAATACATTAGGAAAAAAATTGGAAATTTGCAACAATTTGGAAAAACAGATGAACTGTGTAGGTTTAGAAATATGGAAAAAATTAAGAAAAGGTTAATTATGTCATGGATACACAAAATGCGTGTAGATTCTAGTCTATTTTATCATTTACTGACTTAAGATACACACCCATCTATTATAAAAAATTAAAATTTATCAAAACTTACATACACAGATTGTGCAATATCTCTTCATTTTTTATGTTGAATGTTAGTAATACCTATATCATCTATGGTGCTTTCTATCAGTAAGCAATATTGATATAGACATTTCATCTTATAAACACATGACATAAACTTGCTGTTTTGATAAATACAGTACAGGGCTAAAAATGTATTTTCCTTATGATTTTCTTAAGATTTTCTTGGTTCTAGGGGCGCCTGGGTGGCGCAGTCGGTTAAGCGTCCGACTTCAGCCAGGTCACGATCTCGCGGTCCGTGAGTTCGAGCCCCGCGTCAGGCTCTGGGCTGATGGCTCGGGGCCTGGAGCCTGTTTCCGATTCTGTGTCCCTCTCTCTCTGCCCCTCTCCCGTCCATGCTCTGTCTCTCTCTGTCCCAAAAATAAATAAATGTTGAAAAAAAAAAAAAAAGATTTTCTTGGTTCTAGCTTACTTTATTAGAAGAACACAGTACATAATATGTATAACACACAACATACTTTTTTTTTTTTTTTAATTTTTTTTTTCAACGTTTATTTATTTTTGGGACAGAGAGAGACAGAGCATGAATGGGCGAGGGGCAGAGAGAGAGGGAGACACAGAATCGGAAACAGGCTCCAGGCTCTGAGCCATCAACCCAGAGCCCGATGCGGGGCTCGAACTCACGGACCGAGAGATCGTGACCTGGCTGAAGTCGGACGCTTAACCGACTGCGCCACCCAGGCGCCCCACACAACATACTTTTAATCAACTGTTTATGTTATTGGCAAGGCTTCCAGTCAACAGTAGGCTATTAGTAGTTAAGTTTTTTTGGAGAGTCAAAAGTTACATGTGGATTTTCAACCGCACAAGGGGGTTGGTAGCTCTAAATCTCAACTTGTTCAAGGGCCAACTGTATTTACAACGCTACTTATTAGGCATCATTCTCTTCATTTCACAGATGAAGGACTGAGGTTCAGTGATAGAACTTGCCCAGAAACACCAAGCTCTGTCTGGTTCTCCTACTCCTTCTGGTGAGGCTGAGTGGACAGAGACAGGAGCCATCTGATGTTCAGGAATGGTTCCCAAATGAGGCTGCATACCAGAATCACTTGCAGAGCTCTTAAAAGATACAACTCTTCGTCCCTGTGCCCCAGAAACTCGGATTTATTAGTTCTCTGTATATAGAACACTCTCCTTATGATCCTGTTGTTTGGTCAGATTTATGAAGCACTTACAGATAGAAAAGCAGACAGGATTTAAGGTCAAAGGCCATGGATTGGAATCTGGTTCTTCTTTCATAACCTTGATCAAGTTGCTTAACCTTCCTGAATTCTATTTTTTAATCTGTGGGAAATGAGATTGTCTCGCAGACTATCAAGCGCTGAGATAATTCGTGAGGAAACATCTAATGAACTATATATAAAGTGCTATGAAAATGTAGACTACCTTGAACATTTTAAGTTGCAAAATATATCAAAGTTCTGGTTCCCTGTGTGAGATTTCATAACTTTCAAAAGTTTCTAGAAAGAGCTGAAGTAAGCAACTTCTTGTTCTGCTAAAAGCATTAAAAAAGAAAAGGAGAACTTCCATCATGTACTTTACCATCATCATTTCGTAATTGAAATGTTAATAACAAGGATGTAGTAACAACCTGATTTCAGAATGAAGGACAATAACGTGAATATGGTCTGCTTATGAGAAAGTTACTACACTGTAGTTAGTTTTTTTTTTTTTTTTCCTCCAGAGCACAGAAATTGTTATAGTGCTTCCCAGACCAACATTTGAAAAACACTGCCTTTGAGATCTAGTCCAGCCCCGAGGAATATTGCTCCTAGGTATGATTTTCCCAGGATCTTACAGCTTGTTAATGGCAGGCTAGAGGTCACAGAATGTCAGTGTTTATCAACATTTTTGATTGTGCTCCCTGTGTTATTTCATCAGCATATCCCATGGGCTAAAATTTTGTTCAGCTTTAATGCTATCGTTTGTACGTGAAAACAACAGGTTTAGTGATATATCTTTTCAAACCACATTTCCCCCTTTCCCTCTCATCCTAGAATCTGATCATTGTTCCTGGGAAGTCATTGTGTTGGTGTCTCTGAGCTTACATCTCAGACAGAAATTCTGGGATTCTTATTTGCTTGTTGTCGTTCAAGTTTCTATGAAGTTGGAGTTGAGGCAGGGCTGGGTTAGGGATGGAGTTTGTCATCATCTGAACAGTTAGGAAAAAAGGCTCTGGAGTCAGACTGCCTGGTTTGAACCAAGGCGCCACCATTCATTGGTATGTGGCTTGGAGCCCGTTCCCAAGCCTCCGTTTCCTCATCTGCAAAATGAAGCTAAGGTTTGTAAACTACCTGATAGGATTTCTACAAGGCTTAAGTAATTAGATGCTTACATTGCTTACCATGAGCTTGATAAACGCGAGCCTGCAATAGCAGTCGTAGTAACAGCGGCAGTGGCGGCCGCAGCAACGGTGGTAGTAGTCGTACCCAAACTACTTCTTGCCGCTGACTTTTCTGAGTGCCTGGGTTAATGCAGTTATACGTACAAAAGGGGATACTGACTTCCCAATGAGTGAACAGACCTTCCGTTAATTTCCTGTGGCAACCTTCTTTTGCTAATAGCTCCACATTGTACCATTATCAGCTCCTGATCCAGGGGAGTGAATTGCATCCTGTCCAGAGTTAATGAGCCATCACAAATAGGATCAGCTCTATTAGTACTGCTGTCATTCATTTATTTGCATTATCCAAATTGCCCCATGTATATTTGCCGTAAAGCACAAAGCTGGTTTCCGTTTTAAATGTATAAAAGTGAGTAGCATAAATTTACAGATAGAACATACGCTGCTGTTAAAAATAATTTTGAGGTTATTTTGAAGTCAAATTCAGAAAAGTGCGCTTTATTTTTATAATTAATGAAATCCGTCAGTTGCTACCTAATACATGTACATCAAAAGAAGACAAAGTGCCATTATAAACCAGCTCTTTTGTAATGAATCCACACATTTGTAATATTGCTTATTGCTATTTTAGAAAATAAAGCATTTCGAAAAAGAAAAGAAGAATTTTTTCTAAGTAATACCTTGTAGAATAGAATACTGTTTCAAAATGAATAATACAATTAAAAAGTAAGCTGCAAAGTGGATCATGGGGTTTTGACATCTATACTATGGCAATGTTACAATGAACCATGCTTCTAACACAGAAGTTCTTTCCATTTTTAATAACTCCTGAGGTGAGTAGTTAGAAATGAATTAAATGGGATGATTATTTCTCCATCTCTGTCTGTGACCTAAGTCACCAGTATCAAATGTCTACCAGTTATTCTAACGGTGGTGATGTCAGAAACAAAGACTTGGCCATTTTCCTTCTGTGTTTTGCCGTCTACTTCCATGTGGAAGCATGGTCCGTGCTTAAAAGATTTAATGTGTATTCTTTCTTTCTCTCTCCTCCCTGTGATACAGTAAAGATGAAGTGTTAAGTGAACTACTACTTACTAGTTAAATTTTGGCAAGTAACTTAGTTTCTGAACATTGTTTCAATTTCCTCTTCCAAAAACATTGCTAGATGTTGAGTACTGAGGAGACAAAGTTAAGTAAGACCTTTTCCTTCAGGAGTGATACTTTTGTAGGGTTTGTGAATAATTTAGTTATTTAAAAAAAAATTATTCATGTGACAAATATTTGCTTAGGAATTACCTGGGGGTGTGCTCGATACTGAAGATAGATGAATGAAGAGGAGAAAACAACAGTCTCTGAACTTACACTCTGAGGAGGGATCTGACAAATATACAGAAAATTTTACTATCGTCACTATACTACATGCCTCTCCCTGAATACAAAAATGTACATTCGAGTCACTCAACTATATTCTCCTCACTGTAAACATAGTGCTCTTTGTAGAGTATGGATTTGGCTTCATTTACCTGCTGTAATCATTTATATTGTGCGCTTTAGTTTCAGGGTAAAGAAAGCCCAAATTTCTTTATACAGTGGGTTTCTTTACTGGGTGGCGTAAGACAACAGAAGTTTATTCTTTCACGGTTCTGGAAGCTAGTGTGCTCCAAGCCATGCTTCCCTCTGAGCCTCTGGGTAGACTCTTGCTTTGCCTTTTCCTAGCTTCTAATAGTGGCCATCAATCTTTGCCTTCGTCTTCACAGGTCCATCTTCCCTTGTGCCTGTTGTTTTGCCTTTACATGGCCTTCTTCTGGTGTCTCTTCTTATGAGGGCCCTTTGGATTAGGGCCCTTTGTAATTGAGTATGACCTCATCTTAACTTGGTTATATCTGCAAAGAGGCTCTTTCCAAATAAGATTGCGTTCGTAGGTGAGGAGGGGAGGGAGTGGTGAGAGAACTTCAACATCTTTTGGGGAGGCACAATTCAACCCACAATAGCATACATCTCTGTTTATTTCTATATAGTAGTACAGACATATACATATATACACACATACGTATGTGTATATGCATCTACTTTTTTAAATGTTTTTATTTATTTTTGAGAGACAGAGAAAGAGAGAGAAGGGAAAGGGCGGGGGGTAGGGGCAGAAAATTCAAAGCAGTCTCTGTGCCTGATGTGGGGCTCAATCTCACAAACTGCGAGATAATGACCTGAGCCAAAGTCAGACGCTTGACCAACTGAGCCACCCAGGCGCCCCATACATATATTTCTCATAGTGCGGAGGAACCACATAGGGGAAATTAGCCTGTGGCCGACAGGTGGGATATTTAACTAAGGCATGGGGTCAAGACCTGCTCAGAGGAAGAGAACTGAAAAGACTTTAACCAGTGGCTAGAATTGAATGACAGTGGAAGGATAAAGGACTAAAGAGGGCATCAAGGCCTATGTCATGAGGAGATGTGTCAGGTATATTAAGAAGACTGGGGACTTGTAATATTGAGGGCAAAAGAGTGCCTTTGAAATAACTCAAGGAGACGTAAGATAGGGTACGATGTGTATTTCAGAAAGAGAACTGTGTCTGCAGTGAGGGCAAAAGATTGGAAGGGGGCAGAAATTGTTGGTGGGATGAGGAGAGATTTTAATACAAATTAGGAGATGGAATCCATGGACTGGGTGACTCGTTAAATGCAGCAGGAGAGAAAATTGAGAGCTGAAGATCGTGCCTGGTTTTCTAGTTCGAACAATGTGTGTGTGTATGGTGCGCCCCTTCCTGGGAATGAAACATAGGACGAGGGTCGGGCATTGGTTTTAGGCAGTGGTGAGCGACGAGAAAGTAATGCATGTATCATGTCTGTCTGCCATATGATATTCACGCAGGGATTTTGCATCCTTTTTCTCCCCCTCTTAACTCTGCCTTCTTAATCGAAAGGTGTGTTTCCATTGAGTTTATATAGTCACAGGCCTGTTTATGCATGGTTAACCTTCTCGGGGGCCACGTACTAGTTAGGTAACAAGTCAATCTAAATGTTTGTCTCTTTCAGGAGAAAATTGAAGTGAAACTAATGCATACCGTTTTAAAGCTCCTTGAGGTATCCTCTCTCTTTGAAGAGCTAAGAGATATAAAAAGTGACATTTCCTAGGTCCTCATTCATCTCATATTTCCTTCCTGCCATCCCAGTTAGATCCTTTTTTAACTCACGTATCATGTCTACTCATGGAAAACGTTTCTCTGTTATATTGGAATGTTTTTTCCATCTTGCTATTCAGTTTGTGACGTGGGAAACCTTTCTTCCTATAGCGTTCATAGAAAACCTTTTTTGAAAGTTGTATCCATTCAGTTTGCCCTTTGAAATTAAGCGTGGCTGGGAAAGACAGATTTTGTTTTCCCAAAGAGATTTAGTGAAGTAGATGAAGACAGAGTGAATCTAATGTAGAAAAAAATTCAAATTGTTATCCTTTTCTGTGTCATATAGTCTTCAGAGTACACTGTGCATTTCACCATGTGTTTGTGCCAATTCTTTGGGATCTCTTCATCATTTCTATTTTACAACCGGGGCGATTGTGGCCCATAGAAGTTCATACAACTACCAAAAGGTAAAGCTGCAATTAAAATCCTGTTTTCTCTCTTGCGTGTCACTCTTTCTTCTGGGAAAAGATATTTTCACAATGAAGATAGTTTCAGTGAGCACACCTCATTGTTAGTAGGGATATAGCTGTGTATACTCAGGAAAGGAACCCTATGGCTTAGGATTCCGTGTTTCGTTAAATGAAAGCCCTGCCAGGATCTGGCAACTTTCTTCAGTCATCTCATTATCTTTGTTTCATGGATGATTCTTCGGGCCACTTCTTTGCAAAATACTAAATGTACTAAATTTTACCTAATTATCTTTAAGAGTGTTTCAGTATTGTTAGCAACTACAAAGTTTGAGATTCCCCAAGACTACCCTCACTTCATAACCACCTTCAAGTTGGGCGTCTCCAAACCTCGGGTTTGATAATTCACTAGAAGGACCCACAGAATTCACTGAAAGCTGTTGTACTCAGAGTTACAGTTTGTTACAGCAAAAGGAATACTGATGAAAATCAGCCAAAGGAAGAAGTGCATAGAGCAGGCTCCAGAAGAGTTCAGCTACAGAACTGCCAGTTGTCCTCACCCAGTAGAGTTGTGTAGACTGCACTTGCTTCTCCTAGCAACGATATGTGACAATACCATGAGTATTGTCAAGCAGGGCACCGCCCAAGTCTTGATGTCCAGAGGTT